>NW_012118488.1:4274465-4286944 GCF_000951035.1 Colobus angolensis palliatus
TAAAAGTGAAAAGGTGAGTGAATACTATTTATTTGAACAGTTAAATTTTGGCTCTGCTCAAGTCATATCACATTAGTTTTATAAAAGATTTTAGCTAAATACTGGTTTTCCAGTACATATAAATAAATATGTAGCTGTCTACTCCTTTTCCTCTACTAGTCTACACTTCTTTCAACTTTAATTTCTTTATTCCTGCCTGTATCTTTCCAGCAAGCCCTAATTCAGAAGTGAGAAGACGTTAAGTACCATACAGTTAAATAAATTACCCAAGGACAGGGAGCTGAGTGGCTGAGTCATGGCTGAGACATAAGTCTTCCTATGTTAGACACAGGGAATTACCAGTACCTACACAGAATTTTTTATAGCCAAGGAAAATTTTTATGCAATTTTTTTTTTCCTTTTTAGAATGAGTAGAGAACTACTGAATGCCATTTATGCCATTTAAAGACAGTAAGAATGATTTTTAAAACACTGGCAAAAACTATTGTTGTAATCATTAGAAAAAAACAGAGCATAATATTAAAGTCTTATTTTTCCTGCTTATAACATTGAATTTACTAATTTAGTTACATACTTATATTTAAAATCATACATAAATATATTTAGATTTACTGCTGTTAAAATCATCAAAATAAAGTAGCAGTGAAAATTAAAGTATTATTTTTCCTGCTTATCTTTATTTTATTGATATGTATTAAAAATGTTATAAAATTTAATTTTTAATTTTATTTTTAATTTTTTTATTATTTTTTTTTTTGAGACCGAGTCTCAATCTGTCTCCCAAGCTGGAGTGCAGTGGCACGATCTCGGCTCACTGCAAGCTCCGCCTCTCGGGTTTCAGCGATTCTCCTGTCTCGCCCTCCTGAGTAGCTGGGACTACAGGCACATGCCACTATGCCCGGGTGATTTTTTTTATTTTTAGTAGAGACAGGGTTTCACCATGTTAGCCAGGATGGTCTTGATCTACTGACCTCGTGATCCACCCACCTCGGCCTCCCAAAGTGCTGGGATAACAGGCGTGAGCCACCGTGCTGGCATTAGCAGAATTTCTTAAAACTAAACAGCAGTATGACTGCTCCATTTTGATTTTGATTCTTTTTCAGCACTTGGTGATTTTTGTTTCTGAGCAGGAGAAAGGAATCGGTGACATATTATTAAGAGTATTTAAAAACCACATCCAAATATTACATCAGAACTTAAAGAATTCTTTCCGGAGTCAAATTCAACCAAAGAAAGGATTATGGCTCTGCTTGCTCCCCCCAACCCCCGCCCCCCCTCTCCCTCGGTGAAATACTCAGTCTTCTGGCTTTTGGAAGCTTTGTACCTGTTGACCTAATGTCCGAGAGAGGGGAGAGCAGTCTTCGGGAAGAAACAGGTCTGTGATTTCTGAATTCTTGTTTGGTCTGAATCCAGAACCATCTGTCAGAGCCACCAAACATTTGCTGCCCTTTCTAATGACCTATAATTGTGGTTTAGGATTTTTCTAATTTGGTACGAATAAGGAATAAGAAAAGAAACTGACAGGATATGAAAACTCCTTATGGCTCCTACTGTCACACAGGGCGCAGACATACTGGCAGAAATTTTCAGAAGGTATCATCACCCTCCCCGATATGTAACAATTATCCTTCATGTTACTTTTTACACAGTTGCATTTCAAAAATGATTTTAGAAATACACTGTTGTTTTGAAACTTGTTTAAAGTGGGTGGTTGACGTGTGAGCTCAATGCCCAGTAAGGGCTGCTGATGTTGAGTGTGAGAAACACTCCCGTTACTGCCGAGGCTGCATTCCATGGCAGATAAAGAAATCCCACAGGGAATCCAGGGAGGCCCTAGCATCTTGTGAGCCCTGCTTGTCCAGCGCAGCCCTGCTGTGTCAGCTGAGCTGACCCTTGTCACAGCCTTCTGGTGGGTCACTAGCTCTTGCTCACACGAAAGCAATGCTCTGCTCCATGTCCAACAGCTCTGTCCCAGCTGTTCTGCTCAAAGTCCAGTGAAGGGAATGCTAGCAGCCCCATTTTACAGATGAGAACCCAGACATTCAGAGAGCTTCTCCCCAAAGCCACCCAGCTTGGAGGGGAGAGGCTAGGAGAGGACCCAGAAACTTTTTATGCCCCTTGCCCCAAAGACCCTTTCCCCGAGACTTAGACATCTGCAAAACGACCTAAAGGACAGTGTCCAGAAAGCTCTGGTTTACTTAGGACTTAGGTCCAGACGCCTGCTTACATTGTCTCAATCTGCACAGCAGTCTTCACAATGAGATACATGGGTCATTAGCTCTGCTTTACAGATGAGGAAGCTGAGGTTCAGAGAGGTTAAGTCACTTGCCCTTGGTTGCATTGCAAATGAGTGGCGACTTCTGCTTCAAACTGAGGTCTGGCAGCCAAGTGTGGGCTTTTAACTCCCTGCTGCAAAATGGCCATCAAATGGGGTTCTCCCTGTAAAATCTCTCCACCCATGGATTCTCCCCGAGCGCCCTCTCCTTCCTCCTGCCTTGCAGTCTCTGTGAACTCCTGCCACAGCCTCCCAGCTCCTCTCCCTGCCCCCTCCCTCCTAGGGCCCAAATCTTTCTCCGAAAGGCAGCAGCCAGAGTGGTCTTGCCACCGGGTGCCTCATCCTTCCTCCCAGCGCCGTGGTCCCCTACCACTGGGAAGGATCTGAGCTCCCCCGTCACCCCCAGGCCCTGCCGATCAGGACGCTCAGGACTAGCTAAGGTGCCCGCTGGACATCGCGTCTGATACTCTCACTGCCCTCCGGCCTTCTAGCCACCTCCGTCTGCCTGCGCTTGCCTCCTGGGCCCCAAGGCCCTGAGCATCCTGCCCAGGGCGGACCCTGCCCTGCTCTGCCTGGAACAGGCCCTTCTACGCCTACCATCCCACCCCCGGTTCTCCCGTAGGCGTTTCTGGTTACCCTTCTCTTCAAGGACTCGCCTTGGGTCCCTGGCCGCCCCGCTGCGGGGTCTCTCCCAGGCTCTGCTCTGCCCCTCCCAGCGCCCCGCTCTGCCTGGCTGCCCAATCCCATCCCACCCTCCAGAGGATCCTCTCTGGGAGGACTGGGGTACGACTGTCAGGTTCATCCTGGCTCCTAGCACAGTGCCTGGCGCACAGAAGGAGCAGTGCAGTCGGGCTATGAGAGCTTGGCCTGCGGGCTCAGACTTCCAGTTCAAATCCCAGCCGCTCCTTTTCCCAGCGGCGTGAGTGTGGACAAGTTACTTCCCTTCTCTGTGCCTCAGTTTCCTCATCTCTAAAATGGGGATCATAGATCTTGTTCATAAGCTTGTGAGAACCTAAAGTAGGTAGAACAGTGCCTGGTGGAAGTAAGCATGTAACATGAATTAGATCAGTTATCATTCCCACTTCCCTTCTCAGCCCACTTCCCTCTCCTGAGGACCTCATGTGCCTCCCTGAAAGTCTGCCCCTACCCCTCCCCGATCACTCAAGAGAGGTTTCAAAACCCAAGGGGTGGATTCTGTCTTCCACCACATCCCCCATACCAGGGAAGCTGTGCCATCTCCCAGCTCTAGTTCAGAAATTCTAAAACTCAGAGAGTCCTGGAAAGAGCTGTGGACTTGGAGAGCAAAACTCTATCTCCTGGTCCTGGCTCTGCCCACCAAATAGCTATGTGACTTTGGATGGGTTGCTTTACCTCTCTGAGCCTTACTTTTTACTCTTGTGAAGTGGGAATAATCCCAGCCCCACCTCCCCCACAGGGTGGTCCTGATGCTCAATTGCACAATCTGGAGACAGGGTATTTTGTCAACCAAGGCAGGGTGAAGAAATGCAGGGTCTGGTAACCACACGGTTGGAAGGGAAGACCAGGGCCAGGCCTGCAGGAGTCTCTGGTTGGGGATGTGCCAAGGGTGTAGCCACTGGGCTCCGGGCTGGGTAGCAAACTGTTATGAGGTGGTGCTGATTAGGAATAAGCCTGGGCCCAAGCTTTGTCCAAAGTCACTCAAAGACTTCTGCTTGGTCACTGTCTCCCTGCCACCTGCTCTCGCCACTTCTCCAAAGCACCTTCAAGTGCTTCTCAGGTCCCCAGAACGCCCACTGGATCCTTATACCCAGAGGCCCTGCCAAGTCTGGCTGTCAGCCACAGCTCTCCCCACCCCTTTCCCACTCTCAATTCCAGCTCAGCTGAATTAGGAATTTCCTAATATTAGTCATGATTTTTTCAGTTGCAAGTGCCAACAGCTTAACTCAAAGTTGCTTAAACAGAAAATTAAAGATATTTGGCTTATTTAACCAAAAGGTTAGTATAGTTGGATGTATGGGCTGAAATAAGATCAAGAAGATTCAGTTTCTCTACTTCTTCTTTTGCTTTTCTCTGAAATAGCTTTTCTCTTGGACAGCTTGGCTCTGTTTGGTGGTCTCAGGCAGCTGCCTCAGGCTTATTTTCTAAAAGCTAAGCAACCCCAGGAGAAAAACAGAACCTCTTTCACAATAGTTTCAAGGGGGAAAAAAGAAATCCCAAGATTTGCCAGGCACGGTGGCTCACGCCTGTAATCCCAGCACTTTGGGAGGCCGAGGCGGGCAGATCACCTTAGGTCAGGAGTTCAAAATCAGCCTGGCCAATATGGTGAAACCCCATCTCTACTTAATATACAAAAGTTAGCCGGGGGTGGTGGCAGGCGCCTGTAATCCCAGCTACTCGTGAGGCTGAGGCAGGAGAATTGCTTGAACCAGGGACGTGGAGGTTGCAGTGAGCCGAGATTCCGCCACTGCATTTCAGCCTGGGTGACAGAGCATCTGTCTCAAAAAAAAAAAAAAAAAAAAAAATCCCAAGATTGGCCTGTATTGGATGGACTTAGGTCATGTGCCCTTCTCTAAACCAGTGACCGTGGCCGGCGGATGAAATATGCTGGTTGACTTGGGCATGTGCCTATACCAGCAACGCATCGACCAGGAGTAGGGGGAAGGGCAGTTCCCCAAAATAAAGTCTGGATGCTGTTTCTGGAAGAAGGAGAAACAAATGCTAAGGCAGGTAGAAACACTCAATGTCCAAAACATTCCACCCCTTGGCTGCTAGCATATATACACACACGTACTTTTCCCATACACATAATTTTTGTGAACTTTTTTGTTGCCATTTTTTTTCTTTTTATTTGGAAATAATTTCAAGTTTATAGAAAGGTTCCAAGAATAGTGCAAAGCAGTTTTGTTTCCTGAAACATTTGATGGTAAATTGCCAACACGATGTTCCATCACCCACGAATACTCTGGTGTGTAAATCCTACAATAATGCTCTCCTAAAAGGCCACAATGCAACCATAAAAATATAAATACTTCGCTACAATTTATTTATGTTGTGCCATTTGTCCCAAATATCCTTTGTCACAAAAAGACCCAGTCCAGTATCATACAGTGCATTTGTTTTCAGTCTTTCCTTGCTGTTGATGGCCTTGTAAATTTTGAAGACCGCAGGTCATGATTTTGTAGAATGTCTCTTGGTTTGGGTTTGTCTGATGTTTCCTCATGATTAGATTCAAGTTATGAACTTTGGGCAGGAATATCGCAGAAGTGATGCCATGTTCTTCTCACTGCATCTTATTGGGTGGTGCATGATTTTGATTTGCCCCGTTACTGATTATGTTAACTTTGAACGCTTGATTAAGGTGGCATCTACAAGGTCTAGCCACTGTAAAGTTACTCCTTTCCCCATTGTTTTCTGTGGGGAGGATCTCAGACTATATAAAGTCCCATTCCTTATCCAACCTGTACCCATTAGTTTAATTTCTTTTTTTTTTTTTTTTTTTTTTGAGATGCAGTCTCACTCTGTTGCCCAGGCTGGAGTGCAGTGGCATGATCTTGGCTTGCTACAACCTCTACATCCCAGGTTCAAGCAATTCTCCTGCCTCAGCCTCCTAAGTAAAGTAGCTGAGATTACAGGCACACGCCACCACGCCCAGCTAATTTTTGTATTTTTAGTAAAGATGAGGTTTCACCATGTTGGCCAGGCTGGTCTCGAACTCCTGACCCCAAGTGATCTGCCCACCTTGGCTTCCCAAAGTGCTGGGATTACAGGCATGAGCCACCACATCCAGCCTGCACCCATTAATTTTAGAATCCATTGAGGGCTCTTGCCTGAAATTTTTTTTATTATATTTGTTGCTGTCTTAGTTTGGACTGCTACAACAAAGTGCCATAGACTGGGTGGCTTATAAATAATAGACATTTACGTCTCATGGTTCTGGACGTCATGGTGCCAGCACAGTCATGTTCTTGTGAAGGCCCTTTTCTGGGTTGCAGATGGCTTCTTGTTGCATCTTCACATAACAGAAAGAGAGCTTGAGAGCTTGAGAGCTATCTGGGGTCTCTTTTATAAGGCACTAATCCCATTAATGAGAGCTCCACCCTCATGACCTAATGTATTAGTCCATTCTCTCACTGTTAATAAAGACACATGCAAGACTGTGTAATTTATAAAGAAGAAGAGCTTTAATGGACTCACAGTTTCACATGGCTGGGGAGGCCTCACAGTCTTACATTGCAGCAGGCAAGACAGCATATGCAGGGGAACTTCCCTTTATAAAACCATCAGATCTCATGAGATTTATTCACTATCATGAGAATAGCATTGGGGAAAAACCTGCCCCCATGATTCAGTTACTTCCTACCGGGTCCCTCCCACAATGTGTGGGGATTATGGGAACTATACTTCAAGATGAGATTTGGGTGGGGACACAGCCAAACCATATCATTCTGCCCCTGCCCCCTCCCAAATATCATGTCCTCACATTTCAAAACACAATCATGCCTTTCCAACAGTCCCCCAAAGTCTTAACTCATTTCAGCATTAACCCAAAAGTCCAAGTCCAAAGTCTTATCTGAGACAAGGCAAGTCCCTTCCGCCTATGAGCCTGTAAAATTGAAAGCAAGTTAGTTGCTTCCTAGATACAATGGAGATACAGGCATTGGGTAAATATACCCATTCCAAATGGGAGAAATTGGCCAAAACAAAGGGAATACAGGCCCCATCCAAGTCTGAAATCCAATAGGGCAATCATTAAACCTTAAAGTTGCAAAATTATCTCCTTTGACTTGATGTCTCACATGAGGGTGTGCTGATGCAAGGGGTGGGCTCCCATGGCCTTGGGCCACTGCACCCCTGTAGCTTTGCAGGGTACAACTGCCCTCCCAGCTGCTTTCATGGGCTGGCATTGAGTGCCTGCAGCTTTTCCAGGTGCACGGTGCAAGCTGTCAGTGGATCTATCATTCTGGGGTCTGGAGTTTGGTGGTCCTCTTCTCACAGCTCCACTAGGCACTGCCCAAGTGGTGACTCTGTGTGTTGTCTCCAACCCCACATTTTCCTTCTGCACTGCCCTAGCAGAGATTCTCCATGAGGGCTCTGCCCCTGCAGCAAACTTTTGCCTGGACATCCAGGCATTTCCATACATCCTCTGAAATCTAGGCAGAGATTCCAAAACATCAGTTCTCGACTTCTGTGCACCCGCAGGCAAAACACCATGTGGAAGCTGCCAAGGCTTGGGGTTTGCACCCTCTGAAGCCACAGCCTGAGCTATACCTTGGCCCCTTTTAGCCACAGCTGGAGCAGCTGAGACACAGGGCACCAAGTCCCTAGGCTGCACACCGCAGGACATCCTGGGTCCAAGAAAAGCATTTTTTCCTCCTCAGCCTCCAGACCTGTGATGGGAGGGGCTGCTGCAAAAGTCTCTGACATGCCCTGGAAACATTTTCCCCATTGTCTTGGTGATTAACATTCAGCTCCTTGTTACGTATGCAAATTTCTGCAGCAGGCTCCAATTTCTTCCCAGAAAATGGGTTTTTATTTTCTATTGCTTAATCAGGTTGCAAATTTTCCAAAATGGTAAGCTCTGCTTCCTCTTCAATGCTTTGCCGTTTAGTAATTTCTTCCAGCAGATTCCTTAAATCATCTCTCTCACGTTCAAAGTTCCACAGATCTCTAGGGCAGGGGCAAAATGCTGCCAGTCTCTTTGCTAAAACCTGTCAAGAGTCACCTTTGCTCCAGTTCCCAACAAGTTCCTTATCTCCATCTGAGACCACCTCAGCCTGGACTTTATTCTCCATATCACTGTCAGCATTTTGGTCAAAGCTATTTCACAATTCCCTAGTTCTGCCCGCCAAAAAGGCTTCAAAGTAGTAACATCCCAATGAGCACCTAACACTTAACATTTGGTTTCTAGGTATCATTTTCCACTAAAAGGAGGCAGAACTCTTCTGAGAAATGGTTGGTTTCAAAATGACATCTTATATATTGCCTGGGACATTTTGTGACAGAAAGTAAGGAACTGCTCAAAGAATGATGGTGACTATTTAAGTCGTCTTAAGCTCCCATAATAAAACACCACAGATGGGAGGCTAACATAACAGTCATTTATTTTCTCACAGTTTCGAAGGCTAGAAGTCCAAGGTCAAGACGTTGAGAGGGTTGGGTTCTCTGAGGCCTCTCTCCTTGGCTTGCAGATGGTAGTCTTCTTGCTGTGTCTGCACATGACCTGTCTCTGTGCTTACATCCTCCTGGTGTCTCTTTCTCTTCTTATAAGGACACTAGTTCTATTGGACTGAGGTCATACACTTATGGCCTCTTTTAACCTTAATTACCTCTTTAAAGGCTATATCTTCAAATATAGTCATATTAGGGATTAATCCTTCAACATAGGAATGCTGGGGGAGGGGACATAATTCACTTCATAGCAGGGATGAATAAAAAAACACACAGAAGCCAGCTCGAAGAGGTCTCACTGGCTGCATCTGAACAACTTGAGCATTAAAATAATAACCTTAATACTGACAGAGAGAGAAGGAAAATAAAAGAAAAGAGAAGAAAGAAGGAAGGAAGGAGAAGAAGAAAAGGAAAGAAAGAAAGAAGAAAGGAAGGAAGGAAAGAAAGGAAGGAAGGAAGGAAGAAAGAAAGAAGAAAGAGAGAGAAGAAGGAAGGAATGAAGGAAGGAAAGGAGGAAGGAAGGAAAGACAATGCTTTTTCAGTAAGTAGAATGACAGAAGGAATGATGGAATTAGATAATTACCATTTGGGACCAGGCACAGTGGCTCATGCCTGTAATTCCAGCACTTTGGGAGGCTGAGGTGGGTGTATCACCTGAGGTCAAAAGCTAACAGCCTGGCCAACATGACGAAAACCCATCTCTACTAAAAACACAAAAATTGGCCAGGCGTGGTGGTAGGGGCCTGTAATCCCAGCTACTTGGAAGGCTGAAGCAGGAGAATCGCTTGAACCTGGGAGGCAGAGGTTGCAGTGAGCCAAGACTGCACCACTGCTCTCCAGCCTGGGCAACAGAGCGAGATTCTGTCTCAAAAAAAAAAAAAAAGAGAATAATCATTTGGCATCTGTCATGGACTGAGTATTAGTGCCCCCCTAATATCCATCTGTTGAAATATCAACTCCCAAAGTGATAGTATTAGGAGGTGGGGCATTTGGGAGGTTATTAGGTGATATGGTTTGGCTGTGTCCTCACCCAAATCCCATCTTGAATTGTAGTTCCCATAATCCCCACGTGTCATGGAAGGGACCCAATGGGAGGTAACTGAATCATGGGGCAGGTTTTTCCTGTGCTGTTCTCATGATAGTGAATATATCTCACAAGATCTGATGGTTTTATAAAGGGCAGTACCCCAGCGTACACCCTCTTGCCTGCCGCCATGTGAGATGTGCCTTCATTCCTCCTTCTCCTTCCACCATGATTATGACACCTTCCCAGCCATGTAGACTCTTGGACTTACACCAGTGGTTGGCAGGGGCTCTTGGGCCTTCAGCCACAGACTGAAGGCTACATTGTTGGCTTCCCTACTTTTGAGATTTTGGGACTTAGACTGGCTTCCTTGCTTCTCAGCTTGCAGACAACCTATTGTGGAACTTCACCTTATGATCACGTGAGTCAGTTTGCCTTAATAACTCCATTTCATATATACATCTCTCCTATTAGTCCTGTCCTTCTAGAGAGCCCTGACTAATACAGGAATACACCATCATACACATATTCACAGCTACATTTCTTTATTTACCTGTATATATTGAAAACTATGGATTCCTACAGATGACTCCAAATCCAGTCCAATACCACAGGGTTCATTCTAGTTTTCTCCCTTCCCCTATTTGTAACGTCTTCCTCCTACAATGAGAAACCTGGCTTCTATTATCCTTAATATATACACTTATTTGATGAATCCCCCTCTTTGTAACCACTCTTTACCACTCTCCATCTCTGCTGCCACTTCCTTTTCAGGTGGATGCCCTCCTTACTCTTCTTAGGCTCTGGTACCCCCAATGTGCCCACCCCAACCCCTACATGTAGAATCCTTTTTTTTTTTTAAAATGAGACTGAGTCTCACTCTGTCACACAGGCTGGAGTGCAGTGGTGCAATTTCGGCTCACTGCAACCTCTGCCTCCCAGGTTCAAGTGATTCTTGTGCCTCAGCCTCCTGAGTAGCTGGAATTACAGGCGCATGCCACCATGCCCAGCTAATTTTTGTATTTTTGATAGAGACAAGGTTTTGCCATGATAGCCAGGCTGGTTTTGAACCAGCCACCGTGCCTGGCCTAGAATCCTTCTTAACTCTACTTTGGCTCTGATTTCCCATGCCAGGCCATCCCCATGTAGGGACGCTCTCCTCAATTACAAGGGTCTGATAAACTGCATGGGACCGTTCCAATGCGTGGATGCCTTCACTGCAGTCAAGCTGACTGATCATACCGGCTATCCCCTCCCCCTCCCTCATTGCCCTACTCTGGCTCTGATATCTTGTTCTGGGACACTGTGGCTCCCACTCTCTTCACCATGGGTGCCGACCTCGCTCTGGCCTACCTAATGACTTCAGGGCTGAACTGTTCCAGTAAGGAAAGATAGGAAAGAGTATGCAAAGGAAGGAAAGGGAAGGGAGGGGAAGAAGGAAGGAGAAAAAGAGAGGAAGAACAATTTTTACGTGGATATATATTATACTTACTATAAAGTGTACAAATCTTAAGTGTCTATTAAGTTCATACCTCAACAAACCTTTACAAAGTGAACAATCCATGTGACAGCCAACCGGATGAAGATATGGAACATTACCCGCACCTCAGATGTCTCCCTCAGACCCCATCCAGTTACTGCCCTCTCCCAGATAACCAGCTTCTATCACTATGGAATACGTTGGCTTATTTTTAACTTGATATAAATGGAAACATATGATATATTCTTGTGGCTTTGTGGTATTTGTGAGATCCGTCCATGCCGTTGCATGTGGCAGTGCCTTGCCCTTTGCCTTTGCCACATCCTATTCCACAGAATGAATACACCACAACTTCTATATGCCCATTATATTGCTGATGGCCCATTTGTTTCTTCAAGTTTTTGTTTTGTTTGTTTGTTTTTTGAGAGACAGGATCTTGCTCTGTGGCCAAGACTGGAGTGCAGTGGTGCAATCATATCTCACTGCAGCCTCAACCTTCCAGCCTCAAATGATCCTCCCACCTCAGCCTCCTGAGTAGAAGAGACCACAGGTGCATGCCACCACATCCGGCTAATTTTTTTTTTTTTTTTTTTGGTAGAAACAGGAGTCTCGCTGTGTTGCCCAGGCTGGTCTCAAACTCCTGGCTCAAGTGACCTTCCCACCTCAACCTCTCAAGGTGTTGGGATTATAGGCATAAGCCACTGTGACTGGCCCTCTTCAAGTTTTTTTTTTTACCATTAGAAGTAACATGGTTACAAACAAACTTGCACATGCCCCTTTAATGCATATATAGGTGCACTTCTATTTGGCATATACTTGAAAGTGAAATTGCTGGGTTGCAGAGAATGCATATTCAGCTTTAGTAGTTATTGCCACAGTTTTTTCTAAAGTGGTTACACAAATTTACACTCCTCCCATCCGTATGAGAGTCCCAGTGGCCACATCCTTTTTAATAGCATTGTCTGTCTTTTAATTTTTAGCCATTCTAGTGAATATGTAGTAGTATTTCATTGTGGTATTATATTTGCATTCTCTGATAAATATGTTGAATACCTTTTCATATGTTTGTTAGCCAATTAGATATCTTATTTTGTGAAAAGCATATTGAGTCTTTTGCCCATTTTCTTAAAAAATTGGATTGTCAGATTTTTTTATTTGATAATATATTTTATATATATTCTAGACACAAGTCCTTTGCTAAATACGTACATTGAAAATATCTACAGGGCGCGGTGGCTCATGCCTGTAATCCCAGTGCTTTGGGAGGCCAAGGTGGGCAAATTGCTTGAGTCCAGTAGTTCAAGACCAGTCTGGGCAACACGGCGAAACCCTGTCTCTACTAAAAAGAAAAAAAGATTATTTAGGTATGGTGGTGGGTGCCTCTGGTTCCAGCTATTCAGGAGGAGACTGAGGTGGGAGAATCACCTGAGCCCAGAAAGTTGAGGCTGCAGTGAGCTGTGTACTCCAGCCTGGGCAACAGAGCGAGACCTTGTCTCAAAAAGAAGGAAGGGAGGGAGAAAGGAAGGAAGGAAGGAAGGAAGGAAGGAAGGAAG
>NW_012118488.1:4287309-4300843 GCF_000951035.1 Colobus angolensis palliatus
GAAAGAAAGAAAGAAAGAAAGAAAGAAAGAAGGGAGGGAAGGATAAAAGGAAGGAAGGGAGGAGGGAAGAGAGGGAGGAAAGAAGGAAGGACAGAAAGATAAAAAAAGAAAAAGAAAGAAAAAAAGAAAAGAAGGAAGCAAGAGAAGAAGGAAGAAGAAATGAAGGAAGGAAGGAAACATCTTTCACTCTGTGGCTTGCCTTTTCACTCAGTGATGTCTTTTGATGAATAGATGTCCTAATTTTACAGAAATCCAATTTATTAGTGTTTTCCTTGTGGTTAGTTGTGTGTGTGTGTGGGTCTTGTTTAAGAATTATGTGTCTAATACCAACATCATGAACGTATTCCCCTTTGTTAGTCTCTGTATTCTTTTGCAATTCACAATTACTTTTTAAAAATGTACTTCTAATTTTTACCAAAGGTGTATGTGTGTATAATTTGATTTAGACGCCAGGAATCTATGGGGCAGGTTAAAAAAAAAGCAGCTGTCCCATCCTTCATACTATCTCTTTCTCCCCAGTGCCAGTGATCTTCAATGCAATCAGTTATTTTTTATATAGATATTCTCTAAATAACTTGCTTTCATTATGACTTCTTGATATTTCAGTTTAGGAAATCATCTTTTGACTTCCCAGTATGGAAGATGAGGATTTAGTTCTCTCTCAATCTCTCTCTCTCTCTCTTTTTTTTAAGACAGAGTCTTGCTCTGTTGCCCAGGCTGGAGTGCAGTGGCGCAATCCAGGCTCACTGCAACCTCTGCCTCCCGGGTTCGAGTGATTCTCATGTCTCAGCCTCCCAACTAGCTGGGATTACAGGCAAATGCCACCATGCCCAGCTAATTTTTGTATTTTTAGTAGAGACGGGGTTTCGCCATGTTGGCCAGGCTGGGCTCGAACTCCCGGCCTCAGGTGATCTGCCTGTCTCGGCCTCTCAAAGTGCTGGGATTACAGGTGTGAGCCACTGTGCCTGGCCAATTTAGTTCTCTTTGACTCCTCACCTTTACCACATTCAGTCACACTTCCAGTCATACCAGCCTCCCAATGTGGTTGCATGATAATTTTGTTTAGCCAATATTCAATATGGACCTTACTATAACTACATAATCGTCATTCTTATCTGAGCTGTGTCAGGTGCTATGATCACTTTTGCTCTTTGTTCTTCTGGAGTACATGCTTATCTTGTGTTGTTGCTGATGTTCATTTAGTCTTCCATGTAATTATCACCATTTCAATCCTAGTGGTCCAAATCCCCCGTTAGGATGTTCAGACACATCAAGAATTCTGTTCGTTTCCTTTTCTTGAAGCAATCTCTTCTGAAGGCTTTCAATCTGTCCTAATCCCAATTGGTTGCTCTCCAGCCCAGGTGAACAGCCCTCAAGCTGTAATCTCCTGCACCATCCTTCCAAGATTGGATTCCCCCATTTCCTGAAGCCCACGTCTTCCTCTTTTGTGTTTATTTTCTTGTTTTTTTAGGACTCATCTTCCAATAGATTTGTAAGAAGGTGTACATCTGAAAATGTCTTTAATCTACCCTTACATTTGAATGATAAATGTACTGGGTATAAAAGTTTAGGTGACAAATGCTTTCTTTTTCTGAATTTGGAAAGTCTATTTTCATTGTTCTTCACATTTTGATTAATAATCTACCTAGAACGAACTTTTCTATATGGCCTAAGGTAGTAGTCAAAGTTCATTTTTTTCCCATATGAATATTAAATGTATGCAGTATCATTTGTTGAAAAGGTCATTCTTTCCTTATGTCATTTCACTGGACCATAGAGATGTGGGTCTGTTTCTGAACTCTTTGTTGTGTCGCATTGGTCTACTTGTCCGTAAGTTTGCCGATACCAACTGTTTTCACTACTAGAGTTTTGTAATAAGTCTCACTAACAGGTAATTTAAGTCCTTCATTTTTGTACTTATTTATGATGATTAGTTTTGGCCTTTTGCATTTCCCTATACATTTTAGAATCAGCTTGTTGATTTCCACCAAAATGTAATCCCAGCACTTTGGGAGGCTGAGGCAGGTGGATCACTTCAGGTCAGGAGTTGGAGACCAGGCTGGCCAACATGGTGAAACCCTGTCTCTACTAAAAATACAAAAACTAGCTGGGCGTGGTGGTGGATGCCGGTAATCCCAGCTACACGGGAGGCTGAGGTGGGAGAATCACTTGAACCTGGCAGGTGGAGGTTGCAGTGAGCCAAGATTCTGCATTGCACTCCAGCCTGGGTGACAGAGGGAGACCCCATCTCAATAAATAAATAAACAAATAAATAAATAAACACAAAAAAGAAAAGAAAAGAAAAAGAAAAGAACCTTCAAGGATTAAAAACTTTTTTACAAAATAGATTTATTGAGATGTAATTCACATACCACATAATTCACCCATGTAAATAAGTGTATAATTCAATAGATTTTTAATATATTTACAGAGTTGTACAGCTGTCACCACAACCAATTTTACAATAGTTTCATCACCCTCTAAGAAAACCTCCATACCCATCAACAGTCACTCTGTTTTCTTTCCCACTCTACCCCCAGCATAGACAATCACTAATTCTATTTTTCTGTCTTTATAGATAAGCCTGTTCTGGATATTTCATATAAATGGAATCATAAACATGTGGTCTTTTTAAAATTTATTTTTGGAGATAGAGTCTCGCCTTGTTGCCCAGGCTGGAGTGCAGCGGTGTGATCTTGGCTCACTGCAAGCTCCGCCTACCAGGTTCACGTCACTCTCCTGCCTCAGCCTCCTGAGTAGCTGGGACTACAGGCGCCCGCCACCATGCCCGGCTAATGTTTTGTATTTTTAGTGGAGACGGAGTTTCACCGTGTTAGCCAGGATGGTTTCAATCTCCTGACCTCATAATCTGCCCACCTAGGCCTCCCAAAGTGCTGGGATTACAGGCGTGAGCCACTACGCCCGGCCAAACATGTGGTCTTTTGTGAGTAGCTTCTTTCATGTGGCATAATGTTTGCAAAGTTGATCTATGTTGTAGCTCCTGTCAGTACTTCAGTCTTGCTCATGATTGAGTAATATTTCATTCCACGGATATACCACATTTCTTTATCTATTCATCTGTTTTTTCCACATTTGGGCTATTATGCATAATGCTACTTTGAACATTCATGCACAAATTTTTGTATGAACGTATGTTTTCCTTGAATATATACCTAGGATTAGAATTGTTGGGCCACAAGTAACCTTATGTTTATCCTTTGGAGAAAAATGTAAAACTGTTTTCTAAAGAAGTTATACCATTTTACATTCCTACCAGCAGGAAATGAGGTTATATTAGGTTGTATTGAATCTGTAGGTCAATTGAGGTGAGAATTGGCCACGTTATAATACGACACTAGCAATCTATGAACACAGTGTATCTCTCTGTATTTTTAAAAAGGTCTTTGTCCCCTTTCATTAATATTCTATAGTTTTCTGTATAAAATCATGAGCATAGGCCAGGTGTGGTGGGTCGTGCTTGTAATCCCAGCACTTTGGAAGGCCGAGGCTGGGAAGATTGCTTGAACCCAGGAATCTGAGATCAGCTTAGGCAACATGGTGAGACCTCATCTCTAGTTAAAAAAAAAAAAATTATAAGAATATTTTGTCAGATTTATTCCTAGGTGTTTGGGATTTGATTTTTTTCATTGACTTTTTTTTCATTCTCTAATGGCTATTGCCCACTTATGGAAATTTTTCAATGTCAGCCTTGTTTCCAGGAACCTTGCTAAATTTATTTACTTATAGCATATCTGCAGTTTTAGGGTTTTGTTTGTTTGTTTGTTTTTTGAGACAAAGTCTTGCTTTGTTGTCCAGGCTGGAGTTCAGTGGTGCAATCACAGCTCACTGCAGCCTCAACCTCCTGGGCCCAAGTGATCCTCCCACCTCAGTCTCCCAAGTAGCTAGGATCACAGGCATGCAACCACCACCCTTGGCTAATTTTTAAATTTTTTGTAGTCTCCCTATATTGCCCAGGCTGGTCTAAAATTCCTGGCTACAAGTGATTATCCTGCCTTGGCCTCTCAAGGCACCGAGATTTCAGGCGTGAGTCACTGGGCCCAGCACTTAGTTTTTAAAAATGTTCTACCTACATAATCATGTTATCAATGAAGAGCCACAGTTTTACTTTTTTCTTTTCAAACTTTACCCTTTTTATTTCTTTTTCTTGCCTTATTGCACTGGCTAGGACTCCCATACAATATGGAACAGAAATGGTGGTGGTGGACCTCCTCAATTTGTTCCAATCTCAAAGGGATCATTTTTAATATACTTTATGCCATAAAATGTAAAGTTTGCTGTGTTTTTAAAATTTACTATCAGATTAAGAAAATTTCCTTTTATTCTTACCTTGCTAAGAATTCTTATCATGAATAAATGTTGAATTGTTATGAATTGCTTTTTAAACATCTACTGAAATATGATTTTGCTCCTTTATACTTTCTTTTTTTTTTGAGGCGGAGTCTCGCTCTGTCGCCGGGACTGGAGTACAGTGGCCGGATCTCAGCTCACTGCAAGCTCCGCCTCCCGGGTTTACGCCATTCTCCTGCCTCAGCCTCCCAAGTAGCTGGGACTACAGGCGCCCGCCACCTCGCCCGGCTAGTTTTTGTATTTTTAGTAGAGACGGGGTTTCACTGTGTTAACCAGGATGGTCTCAATCTCCTGACCTCGTGATCCGCCCATCTCAGCCTCCCAAAGTGCTGGGATTACAGGCGTGAGCCACCACGCCTGGCCTGCTCCTTTATACTTTGAATGCAGTGACTTATATAATTGGTTTTCAAATGTGAAGTCAACCTTACATTTCTGGAATGAATTAAAGTTTGTCATGATGCATTATCATTTTTTATTTAGTACTGAATTTGATTTGCTATTATTTTTGTTTAGGATTTTGTGTCTATGTTTTGACAGAAATTATTCTGTAATTATCATTTTGTGTAATGTCCTAGTTCAGTTTTAATATCAAGGTTATGCTGCCCTCATCCAAAAAGTTAGGAAGTGTTCTTTCTATTCTCTGAAGGAGTTTGTGTTAAACTGGTGTTATTTCTTTATTTAATGTTCGGAAGAATTAAGCAGCTAAACCATCTGGAAGTGTTTTTTGTAGGAAAATGTTTAATTGCTGATACAATTTTTCTAATAGATATAGGATTATACATAGTGTTCCATAAGATTTGTTGTGTTTTTCAAAAATGTTGACCATTTTATCCAAAATTTCTAATTTATTAGCACAGAGTCATTATAGTGTCATAATATCTCAATTGCCTGTAGGATGTACACTGGATAGATTCACAGCAAAACTGAGCAGAAGGGTTCTTCTGCCCCTCCTGGTGCTGCTTGTGTGCTCCTTTGGTGAGGATCTGGTACCTCTTTTGTGAAGCAGCAGCTGAGGACGCTCCGGCACTCGCCATGGCCGATGAAAAGCCAGAGGAAGGAGTCAAGACTGAGAACAAATGATTATATTAATTTGAAGGTGGTGGGGCAGGGTGGTTTTGTGTTGAAGTTTAAGATTAAGAGGCATATATCACTCAGTAAACTAATAAAAGCCTATTGTGAACGACAGGGTTTGTCAATGAGGCAGATCCGATTCTGATTTGACGGGCGACCAATCAATGAAACAGACACACTTGCACAGTTGGAACTGGAGGCTGAAGATACAGGTGATGTGTTCCAACAGCAGACGGGAGGTATCTACTGAGAAGGGAAACTTTTTTTTTTTTTTTTGATGGAGTTTTGCTCTTATTGCTCAGGCTAGAGTGTAGTGGCGCAATCTCAGCTCACTGCAACCTCTACCTTCCGGTTTCAAGCAATTCTCCTGCCTCAGCCTCCCAAGTCGCTGGGATTACAGGCGTGTGCCACCACGCCCAGCTAATTTTTTTGTATTTTTAGTAGAGATGGGGTTTCACCGTGTTGTCCAGGCTGGTCTCAAACTACTGACCTCGTGATCCACCCTCCCAAAGTGCTGGGATTACAGGCATGAGCCACCACACTCGACCCAAATCTGCTTCTTTACTCCAGCACTCAGTTCTTTAAAGACCAAGATTACAATATTACATTCTTAATTAGAAAATTGCAATTTGGTTCCACTTCATCCTGACTATTACAATATAATTTTCTCTATTCTTTGATTTCCCCCTTCTCCATTCCTTTAGGTACATAAAGTAACTGATATATGTGCACAAGTGTGCTGCATTTTAAAAAACTGAACAGCCAATGGTATGTTTTGATTGGCATCAAGTGGAGACGGGATGGGGAAAAATATGGATTCTGTGAAAATATCCCCTTTCTCCATTAGTGGCATGTTCATTCAACTTCTACCTTTATATTCCAGTAAGTTATTTTGCTCTCACTGTTTTAACAACAACAACAACAACAGCAACAAAAAAATACTACATAAAAATCCTTGCATACTTTGTTCAGTTGGAGAATTTTAATGTTTTTCATTTGTCATTATAAAACCAAGAACAATTTTATAACTTTTTCGTACATAGCTGTTACATGTAGGGCAATCTATCTTTAAGTAGGGAGAAATTATTCTAAAAAAATAAAAAAGAATCCTCGATAGTTTTCCCCTCAAGTCAAGTGTCTTGTTGTTTAAATAAACTTATTTTTTTTAAAAAAAAAACTAAGCAGAAGGCACAGAGATTTCCATAAACCCCTTGTCCCCACATAGTCTCTGCTACTATCAAAATAGTACATTTGGGCCGGGAGCAGTGGCTCACACCTGTAATCCCAGAACTTTGGGAGGCTGAGGTGTGTGGATCACCTGAGGTCAGGAGTTCAAGACCAGCCTGGCCAATGTGGTGAAACCCCGTTTCTACTAATAATACAAAAATTAGCTGGGCATCGTGGTGCATGCCTATAATCCCAGCTACGTGGGAGGCTGAGGCAGGAGAATCACTTGAATCCAGGAGACGGAGGTTGCAGCAAGCCGAGATCGTGCCATTGCACTCCAGCCTGGGCAACAAGAGTGAAACTCTGACTTAAAAAAAAAAAAAAAAGTACATTTGTTGCAATAGATGAACTTATATTGATACATTATTATCACCCAAAGACCATAGTTTACATTAGGGTTCACTCTTGGTGTTGAGTATTGAGTTTGGACAAATGTATATGATGTATATCCACCATTGTAGCGTCATACAGAATAGTGTCACTGCCCTAAAAATCCTCTGTGCTCTGCATGTTCATCCTTCTCTCTCTCCACCCCGGGCAACCACTGATCTTTTACCATCCTCAAAGTTTTGCCTTTTCCAGAATGCCATGTAGTTGGAATCATACAGTAGGTAGCTTTTCCAGATTGGCTTCCTTCATCTAGAAATATGCATTTAAGTTTCCTTCATGTCTTTTCATGGCCTGATAGCTCATCTCTCTTTAGCACTGAATAACATTCCATTGTATGAATGCACTGCAGCTTATTTATCCATTCACCTACAGAAAAACATCCTGATTGCTTCCACGTTTTGGCAATCACAAATAAAGCTGCTATAAACGTTCATGTGCAGGTTTTTTCTGTGTAGACATAAGTTTTAAACTCATTTGGATAAATACCAAGGGACAAAATTGCTAGATTGTATGATAAGAATGTGTTTAGTTTTGTAAGAAACCGCCAAACTGTCTTTCAAAGTCGCTGTACCATTTTGCGTTCCCATCAGCAACAAATGAAATTTCCTGTTCCATATCCTTGCCAACATTTGGTCTTGTGAGTGTTTTGGATTTGGGCCATCCTAATATGTATGTAGTGGTATCTCATTGTTGTTTTAATTTGTAATTCCCTAATGACATATGATGTTAAGCATCTTTTCTTATATGTAATTGCCATCTGTATGTCTTCTTTGGTGAAGTGTGTGTTTAGATCTTTTGCCCATTTTTTAATTGGATTGTTTGTTTTCTTATGGTTGTGTGTTAAGAGTTTTTTGTGTATTTTGGATGAGTCGTTTATCAAATGTGTCTTTTGCAAATATTTTCTCCCCGTCTGTCCATTGTCTTCTCATTCTCTTAACAGTGTCTTTTGCAGAGCAGAAGTTTTTCATTTTAATTAAGTCCATCTTGTCAATCTTTTCTTCCATGAATCAAGGCTTCGGTGTTTTATCTAAAAAGTAATCCCAAGGTCATCTAGGCTTTCTCCTGTATTATCTTCTGTTAATTGAAGATATGTAGTTTTGCATTTTATTTTTTCTTCGCTTTTGAAGGATAATTTCACAGGTCCCAGAATTCCAGGTAGGTGGTTTTTCTCTCACAGCACTTTTTAAATACAATCATGCATCACTTAGCAACAGGGATAATTTGAAGAAATGCATTATTGGGTGATTTCATCATTGTGCAAACATCATAGAGGGAACTTACACAGAGCTAAATAACAGAGCCTACTATACACCCAGGCTGTGTGAGATAGCCTGTTGCTCCTGGGCTACGAACCCTTACAGCATGTTATTGTACTGAATGCTGTAGGTGACTGTAACACAATGCAAGTGTTTGTGTATCTAAACATATCTCAATGTAGAATACCTACAGTGAAGGTATGGTGTGATAATCTTATGGGACCACCATACGACTGTACGTGGTCCATCATTGACCGAAATGTCTTTATGCAGTGCATGATTCTATTTCACTCCACTCTGTTCTTGCTTACGTGGTTTTTGAGGAGATGCCAGATGTAATTGTTATCTTTGCTCCTCTATGAGGAAGTTGGCTTTTTTCCTCTGGTTTCTCTCAAGATTTTGCATTTATCTTTGATTTTCTGCAGCTTGCATAGGATATGCCTAGATGTAATTTTTTTTTTTTTTTTTTTTTTGCTTTTATCCTGCCTTGTGTTCTCAAATTCTTCCCGGATCTGTAGATTGGTGTCTGACTTTAAGCTGGGAAATTCTCAGTCATTGTGGCTTCAAATATTTCTTCTGTTCCTTTATTGCTTCTCCTTCTGGTATTCCCATTTTGTGTATGTTACACCCTTTGCAATTGTCCCACAGTTCTTGGATATTCTGTTCTGGGCTTTTTGTGTGCGTGTGGTGTGTGTGTGCACGTGCGTGCATGTGCGTGTGTGTTTTCAGTCTTCAGAAAGAAGAGTGTTTTCTCTTCTGTTTTGGGGGGTTTCTGTTGACATATTCTCAAGCTCAGAGATTCTCTCCTCAGCTGTGTCCAGCCTACTGACGAGCCAATCAAAGGCATTCACCGTTTCTGTTATGGTGTTTTTGTTCTCTAACATTTCCTTCTGGTTCTTTCTTAGAATTCCCATCTCTCTGTCAACATTATCCATCTGGCCTTGCATGCTGTACACTTTATCCATTAGCACCCTTAGCATATATATTTTTTTGAGACCAGAGTCTAGCTCTGTCGCCCAGGCTGGAGTGCAGTGGCACAATCTCATCAACTCACTGCAACCTCTGCCTCCCAGGTTCAAGCAATTCTCCTGGCTTAGCCTCCCAGGTAGCTGGGATTACAGGTACCCGCCACCACGCCCAGCTAATTTTTGTATTTTTAGTAGAGACGGGGGTTTCACTGTGTTGGGCAGGCTGGTCTCAAACTCCTGACCTCAGGTGATCCGCCTGCCTCGGCCTCCCAAAGTGCTGGGATTACAAGCGTGAGCCACCGTGCCCGCCCCCACTTAGCATTAATCATAGTTATTTTTACATTCCTGGCCTGATGATTCTAACATCCCAGCCATATTTGAGTCTGGCTCTCATGCTTGCTCTGTCCTTTCAAACTACGTTCTGTTGTCCTTTAGTATGTATGTCTCATAGTTTTTTTTTTTTTTTTGATAGCGAGACAAGATTTATGTGCTGAACAAAAGACACTGCAGTTTCTTTAGTAATGTGTTGGTAAAGTGTGGGAGAGGGAAGTGCTCTCCAAACCTATGATTGTCTCAGTCTTTCAAAGAGCCTGTGAAATTGTAGGCTCTGAAAACAAAACAAAACAATACTTTAGGCTCTGGTAAAATAGTTCCTCTTGAGGGCAGGCCTTGTGAAGCTGAACAGAATGCTCTGGCATATTTCATATGAGAACCCGGTTAACCTCCTGGAGGTAAGTAAAACTCACAAAAGTGTGTGTGTGTTGGGGGGGGTCCCTCCTGTAACTAGGTCCCCCTGGAATTTTTTTTTTTCTTTGAGATGGAGTCTCGCTCTGTCGCCCAGGCTGGAGTGCAGTGGTACAGTCTTGGCTCCCTGCAACCTCCGCCTCCTGGGTTCAAGTGATTCTCATGCCTCAGCCTCCTGAGTAGCTGGGATTACAGACAGGTGCCACCCCACCCAGCTAATTTTTTAGTAGAAACGGGGTTTCACCACGTTGGCCAGGCTGGTCTCGAACTTCTGGCCTCAGGTGATCCGCCCAGCTCAGCCTCCCAATCTGCTGGGATTACAGGCGTGAGCCACCACAGGTGAAGACCTGGAATGTTTAACTCTCAGACTTGTTCACATTAAGCCTCCAACAATTCATCAGTTACAGTTCAAGTCTGGTTCCCAGGGATATTTTTGCTCATGGGTTTCTTCTGCTCTGGTAAATTGTGATTCTCCATATCCACCTGTCTTTTACTCCAGTGTTGAGTACAGCAGCTTGCCCTGTGACGAATCCAAGAGGAAGCTGTTGATTTTTCAGTTGGTTCAGCTTTTTACTTGTTGGCAGAGTAACAACTTACTTCCAAGCTTCTTACATGTCAGAATGGAATCTTCTTCTCCTTCTCCTTCTTAACAGAGTCTCACTATGTTGTCCAAGCTGGCCTCAAACTCCTGGGCTCAAGCAGTCCTCCTGCCTCAGCCTCCGAAGTAGCTAGAACTACAGGTGCATGGCACCATGCCCAGCCTCTTCATCTTTTAGAGAATATTTTCACTTGTCTAGTTTGCCAGTTATTTTACAGCATTTCAAATATATAATATTTTTTGAGACCGAATCTTACTCTATCACCCAGCCTGGAGTGCAGTGGTATGATCTTGGCTCACTGCAACCTCCACCTCCTGGGTTCAAGCAATTCTTGTGCCTCAGTCTCCCAAGTAGCTGGGATTACAGGTGCCCGCCACCATGCACGGCTAATTTTTGTATTTTTAGCAGAGTCGAAGTTTCACCATGTTGGCCAGGCTGGTCTCAAACTCCTGGCCTCATGTGATCCTCCCACCTTGGCCTCCCAAAGTCTGGGATTACAGGCATGAGCCACCGTGCCTGGCCTTCAAATACATCATTTAATTGTCTCCTGGTTTCCATCATTTCTCTGAAATTATTAGGTGCCAATCTTACATATTAAAGATAGCATAAAGTTGAGTCTTGTTCTTTGTTTTATTTTATCCAGTTTGATAATTAGGTTTTAGAATATTTAGATTATTTACTTCTGATGTAATTGTGTCAACATTATTGGGCTCAAATCTACCATCTTGCTATTTGTTTTCTATTCGCCCCATATATACTTTATTTCTTTTTCCTATTTTCCTGCCTTCTTTTGAATTAATTGAATATTTTAAAATATTTATTTTATCTCTACTAATGTCTAATTACCTATATTGCTTTAAAATTTGTTAGTACTTGGCCGGGCGCGGTGGCTCACGCCTGTAATCCTAGCACTCTGGGAGGCCGAGACGGGCGGATCATGAGGTCAGGAGATCAAGACCATCCTGGCTAACACGGTGAAACCCCGTCTCTACTAAAAAATACAAAAAAGTAGCCGGGCGAGGTGGCGGGCGCCTATAGTCCCAGCTACTCAGGAGGCTGAGGCAGGAGAACGGCATGAACCCGGGAGGCGGAGCTTGCAGTGAGCTGCCACTGCACTCCAGCCTGGGCCACAGAGCGAGACTCCGTCTCAAAAAAAAAAAAAAATATATATATATATATTTGTTAGTACTTGTTCTAAGGCAGTTAAGTAAGCATATGCCCCATGACCTGATTTTTATGGCCCATGAGCTATGAATGTTGGTTTTTTTTAGTTATAAACTTTATTTTTAGAACAGTTTTAGATATACAGAAAATCAGGAACATAGTACAGCATTTTCATACATCTTGTATCCAGTTTTCCTTATTACTAGCATAGTACATTAGTTACAATTAATGGATCAGTGATACCTTATTATTAACTAAAGTTCATACTCTATTCAAATTTTCTTAGTATTTTGTTTGTTTGTTTTTTGAGATGGGATCTCACTCTGTCACCCAGGCTGAAGTGCAGTGGCGTGATCTCAGCTTATTTGCAACCTCTGCCTCCTGGGTTCAAATGATTCTCCTTCCTCAGCCTCCTGAGTAGCTGAGATTATAGGTGCCCGCCACAGTGCCTGGCTAATTTTTGTATTTTTAGTAGAGATGGTGTTTCATCATGTTGGCCAGGCTAGTCTCAAACTCCTGGCCTCAAGTGATCCGCCCACCTCAGCCTTCCAAAGTGCTGGGATTACAGTCCTGAATCCCCACGCCCAGGCGCCTTTTGAACACTGAATAATGTTCCGTTTTATGGATATCACACATTTTGTTTACTCCCTCATCTGTCAATGAATGGACACTTGGGAGATTGCCTTAGTTTCAACCTAATGTCCATTTTCTGACCCAGGATCCCATCCAAGATATCACATTTATTTAGTCATCATATCTCCTCCGGCTCCTCAAGCCTGCGACGGTTTCTCAGACTATCCTTTTTTTAATGACCTTGATGGTTTTGAGGAGTATTGGTCAGGCATTTTATAGAATGTCCCTCTATTGGGATTTACCTAATGTTTTTCTCATGGTTAAACTGGGGTTATCCACATCAGGTCAAGAATACATACCATCAGGCCGGGCACAGTGGCTCACACCTGTACTCCCAGCACTTTGGGAAGCCAAGGCGGGTGGATTACTTGAGGTCAGGAGTTCAGTACCAGCCTGGCCAACATGATGAAACTCTGTCTTCACTAAAAATACAAAATCAGCTGGGCATGGTGGAGTTGGACTGTAGTCCCAGCTACTCAGGAGGCTGAGGCAGAAGAATCACTTGAACCCGGGAGGCGGAGGTTGCCCAGTGGTGCGATCTCGGCTCACTGCAACTTCCATGCCCGGCCTGACTTACCATTATTGATATTGACTTTGATCACCCAGCTGAGGTTAGCATTTGCCAGGTTTCTCTAAATTTACTCATTTTTCTCCCTTTCCACACTGTAATCTTTGGAAGGAAGTCTTTATGCCAGTTCACATTTAAGGAGTGGGGAGTTATGCTCCACTGGTTTAGGGCAGACTATCTGTGTAAATTATTTGAAATTCTTCTGGCTGAGAGACTTGTTAAGAATAGGTTTTATGGCTGGGCGGGGTGGCTCACGCCTGTAATTCCAACACTTTGGGAGCCTGAGGCAGGCAGATCACGAGGTCAAAAGATCCAGACCAGCCTGGCCAACATGGTGAAGCCCTGTCTCTACTAAAAATACAAAATTTAGCCGGGCATGGTGGCTCATGCCTGTAGTCCCAGCTACCCGGGAGGCTGAGGCGGGAGAATCGGTTGAACCCAGGAGGCAGAGGTTACAGTAAGCCAAGATCACACCACTGCACTCCAGCCTGGCGACACAGCAACACTCCATCTCTTAAAAAAAAAGGAAAAAAGTACAACAAAAAG
>NW_012118488.1:4303689-4339513 GCF_000951035.1 Colobus angolensis palliatus
AAAAAAAAAAAAAAAATCTATATTTAGATTTTGTGATTTTCATCTCAAATATAATTTCAATTTGTCAGTCTATGGTTGTTTCTTTGGAGGAATGTGCTTTTGTTTTCTGGTGCTTTTCAGATTTTTCCCTTTGAATTTAACATTTTACAGTTTAAGTACAATGTGTCCAAGTATGATTTCTTTGTATTAAACCTGTTTAGCTTGATGTGTTAGTTATAGAAAAATTTTGGCCAGTAATATTGCCTCTACCCCATTCTCTCTCCTTCTCCTTTTTGGACTCCAGAAACACATATGACATAACTTTTTATTGTGCTGCATATAATATTAATGGCATTTTTGTGTTCTCTATCCTTTTTCTGTCTATGCTACGATCAAAGTATTTTCTACTGACCTGTCTTCCAATTCACTAATTCCCTCTTCTGCTCTATCTAATCTGCCTTTAGTCCTGTGAAATAAATTCTCAATTTCAGTTAGTATATTTTTTTCCACTCTAGGACTCCACTTGATTCTTCATTTTTTATTAATTCCAATTATCTAGTGAAACTATCCAGCTTTTCATCTATTTTCTTATACAAAGTAATGATAATTAGTTCAAAACTCCAACTGATAACTCCAGTATCTGGATCTCCTGTGAGGCTGTATTTTCTATGGTTTGCTTTTCTCTTGGTTTTCAGGTATTAGTCCAGTTTCTTCTTCACATGCATGGATTTTTTTTTCAATCCCTTCCAAGCCATAGTAGAATTTTTTTAACTTTGAAGCAGTCTCAAATGTACAGAAAGATCACAACTATAATACAAAGAACATTTTTCCTGAAATCATTTGAGATTAAGTTGCCATCACCACTCAAACACTTCAATGTATAATTCCTATGAACAAGGACATCCTCCTAGATAACTATAAAACCACCATCAAAATCAGGAAATTAACACTGGTAGATTACTGCCAGCTAATCCACAGCAAAGACTCTGTTCAAATTTCACCAGTGTGCCCAGTAATGTTTTTACGGCAAAAGGATTCAGCATAGAATAACATATTCCATTTAGTTCTCAGTTATCTCTGGTCTTTTAAAATCTGGAACAGTTCTTCAATCTGTTCTTAATTTCAATGACATTTTTATAGATTATGAGCCAGTTATTATCTAGCACGCCCCTTAATTTGGGCTCATTCAGTGTTTCTTCATTATTAGGTTCAGGTTATGCATTGTGTGCAGGAATATCACAGAAGTGATTCTGTCTTTCTCACTGCATCCTATAGGTGGTACACGATTCTCATTTATCCCATTGCTATTGATGTCCACTTTGGTCATTTGATTAAGGTGGTGTCTGCTAGTTTTCTCCACTGCAAAGTTACTGATTTTCTCTTTGTAATTAATAAGTATTTTGTGGAAAGGTGCTTTGAGAATATGTAAATAGCCCATTCCTCAACAAACATCCCACATATTCATTTATTTACAACAGTATAGAGTCACAGATTCCTATTTTATTCTGTAAGTTATAATCCATTGATATTATTACTTATTTTGATGCTCAAACTTTCCAGCTCCAGCCAGTGGAAGCCCCTCCTAGCTGGCTTCCATGTTGTTTTGACATGTCTCCATCGCTCATTTGAGCACTTCTCTTTTCTTTTCTTTTTTTTAAACAGCTTTATTGAGGTATAATTCACATATGTTACAACTCACCAATTTAAAGTATACAATTCAATGATTTTAAGCATATTCACAGATATGTGCCACTGTCACCACAGTCAATTTTAGAACACTTTCATTATCTCTAAAACAAGCCTTGTAACCTTCAGCTATCATCCCCCTATCCTCCCACCCACTTCAGCCCCTGGCAGCTACTAATCTGCTTTCTATCTCTGTAGATTTCCTTATTCTACATAGTTAATATAAATGGAATCATACAATATGTAGTCTTTGGTAACTGGCTTCTTTCACTGAGCATGTTTTTGAGGTTTATCCAGGTTGTAGCATGTACAATTACTTCATTCTTTTTTATGGCTGAACAATATTCCATTGTAAGGCTGTACTACATTTTGTTTATCCATCCATTGCTGAGCATTTGGATTGTTTCTAACTTGTGGCTACTATGAATAATGTTATAAAAATTCACATACAGGCATATCTCAGAGATATTGCCAGTTCAGTTCCAGACTGCCACAATAAAGCAAACATTGCAATAATGTGAGTCACACGAATACTTTGGTTTCCCAGTGCATATAATACTTTGGTTTGCCAGGCACAGTGGCTCACTCTTGTAATCCCAGCACTTTGGGAAGCCAAGGCTGGCAGATCACTTGAGGCCGGGAGTTTGAGACCAGCCTGGCCAACATGGTGAAAACCCATCTCTACTAAAAATAGAAAAATTAGCCAGGTGTGGTGATGTGCGCCAATCATCCCAGCTACTCAGGAGGCTGAAGCAGGACAATTGCTTGAACCCAGGAGGCGAAGGTCGCAGTGAGCCGAGATCGTGACACTACACTCCAGCCTGGGCGACAGAATGAGACTCTGTCTCAAAAAAAAAAAAAAAAGTAATGTGGGAGGATCACTTGAGCTCATGAAATCAAGACCAACCTGGGCAACATAGTGAGAACTCATCTGTATTTAAAAACAAAAAAAAAGAAGAAAGAAAGAAAGAAAGAAAGAAAGAAAGAAAGAAAGAAAGAAAGAAAGAAAGAAAGAAAGAAGAAAGAAAGAAGGAAAGAAAGAAAAAGAGAGAAAGATTATTGCTAAAAATAAAAATTTAAATTTAAAAAAATTAACAATGTTAACAATCAGCTGAGCCTTCAGCAAGTCATAATCTTTTTGCTGATGACGAGTCTTACCTCCATGGTGATAGCTGCTGGTTGGTCAGGGTGGTGGCTGCTGAAGGTTGGGATGGCTGTGGCAATTTCTTAAAATAAAACAACAGCGAAGTTTGCTACATCGGTTGACTCTTTCAAGAAATATTTTTCTGTAGCATGTGATACTATTTGAAAGCATTTTACACCAGTAGAACTTCTTTCAAAATTGTAGTCAATTCTCTCAAACCCTGCTGCTGCTTTATCAGCTAAGTTTACAAAATATTCTAAATCCTTTGTTGTTGTTTCCACAATGTTCACAGCATCTTCACCAGGAATAGATTCCATCTCAGAAACCCACTTTCTTGGCTCATGCATAAGAAGCATTTCCTCATCTGTTCAAGTTTTACCATGAGATTGCAGCAATTCAGTCACATCATCAGGTTCCACTACCAATTCTACTTCCTTGCTGTTTCTACATCTGCAGTTACCTCCTCCACTGAAGTATTGAATCCCTCAAAGTCATTCATTAGGATTGGAATCAACTTCTTCCAAACTCCTATTAATGTTAATGTTTTGACCTTGTCCCATGAATCATAAATGTTCTCAATGGTATCTAAAATGGTGAATCCTTTCCAGAAGCTTTTCAATTTACCTTGCCCAGATCCAGCAGAGGAATCAGTATCTCTGGCATTTCCTATAGCTTTAGGAAATAAATTCCTTCAATAATAAGACTGAAGAGTCAAAATTACTCCTTGTTTTGTGGGCTGCAAGATGGATGCTATGTTTGCAGGCAGGAAAACAACATTAATCTCCATGTACATCTCCATCGGAGTTCTTGGGTGATCAGGTACATTGTCAATGAGCAGTAATAGCTTGAAAGAAATCTTATTCTAAACAGTAGGTCTCAACAGTGGGCTTAAAATATTCAGTAAACCATTCTGTAAACAGATGTGCTGACATCCAGGCTTTGTTGTTCAATTCCTAGACCACAGGCAAAGTAGATATAGCGTCATTCTTAACAAGCCTAGGGCTTGGGTTTTTTTGTTTTTTGTTTTGAAACAGGGTCTTACTCTATTGCCCAGGCTGGTGTACAATGGTGTGATGTTGGCTTACTGCAACTTCTGCCTCTCAGGTTCAAGAGATCCTACCACCTCAACCTCCCCGGTAGCTGGGACTATAGGTGCAGGCCACCACACCCAGATAATTTTTGTATTTTTTGGTAGAGATTGGGTTTCACCATGTTGGCCAGGCTGGTCTCAAACTCCTGACCTCAGGCAATCTGCCTGCCTTGGCCTTTCAAAGTGCTGGGTTTATAGGCACTGCACCCAGCCAACAACCCTAGGGTTTTTGCAAAGGTAAATGAGCACTGGCTTCAACTTAAAGTCATCGGCTGCATTAGTTCCTAACAAGAGAGTCAGCCTGTCCTTTGAAGCTTTGAAACCAAGTATTGCCTTCTCCGCTCTAGCTATGAAAATCCTAGATGGCATCTTCTTCCAAGAGAAGGCTGTTTTATCTACATTGAAAGTGTGGGGACCAGTTGCAGTGGCTGATGCCTATAATCACAGCACTTTAGGAGGCCGAGGTAGGCTGATCATGAGGTCAAAAGATTGAGACCATCCTGGCCAACGTGGTGAAACAAATCCCACCTCTACTAAAAATACAAAAATTAGCTGGGCGTGGTGGCGTGCACCTGTAGTCCCAGCTACTCAGGAGGCTGAGGCAGGAGAATCGCTTGAACCCAGGAGGCAGAGGTTGCAGTGAGCCAAGATCATGCCACTGCACTCCAGCCTGACGACAGAGTGAGACTTTGTCTCAAAAAAAAAAGAAAGTCTGTTGTTTAGTGTAGCCACCTTCATCAATGATCTTAGCAAGATCTGAATAACTTGCTGCAGCTTCTCCATTAGCAGTTGCTGCTTCACCTTGTACTTTTATGTTTTGGAGACAGCTTATTTCCTTAAACCTCATGAACTAACCTCTGGTAACTTCTAACTTCTCTTCTGCAGCTTCCTCACTTCTCTCAGCCTTCATAGAATTGAAGAGGCCTTGCCCTGGATTAGGCCTTGGCTTAAGGGAATGTCGTGGTTGTTTGATCTTCTATCCAGACCACTAAATCTTTCTCTATATCAGCAGCGTAAGGCTATTTCAGTTTCTTATCATTCGTGTATTCACAGCAGTAGTACTTTTAATTTTCTTCAAGAACTCTTTCTTTGCATTCACAACTTAGCTAACCATTTGGCACAAGAGGCCTAGCTGTTGGCCTGTCTCGGCTTTCAACATGCCTTTCTTAATGAGTTTAATAATTTTTAACTTTGATTTAAAGTGAGAGATGTGTGATTCTTCCTTTCACTTGAACATTTACAGGTTATTGTAAAGTTATTAACTGGCCTGATTTCAAGAGTGTTATGTCTCAGGGAACAGGGAGAGAGATGGAAAAATGGCTGGTTGATGGAGCAATCAGAACACATACAACACTGATTAAGCTCGCCATCTTCTATGGGCATGGTTCATGGAATTCCAAAACAATTGCAATAGTACCATCAAAGATCACTGGCCACAGATCATCATCACAGATAGATACAATACTAATGAAAAAGTTCAAAATATTCTGAAAATTACCAGAAGTGACAGAGACACAAAGTAAGCACACGCTGTTGGAAAAATGAAGCCAATAAGCTTGCTCAAAGCAATGTTGGCGCTAACCTTCGATTTGTGAAAACTGCATTATCTGTGAAGCACACTAAAATGAAGTGTAATAAAACAAGGTAAACCTGCACAAGTTTTGTACAAACATATATTTTCATTTCTCTTGGGTATCCTTAGGAATGGAATTGCTGGTTCCTGGGATCACTCTGTTTAATCATTTCTGAGCACTTTATTTTCTGGCACAAGAGGATTCAGGCTTATCTTGTACTTTCCCTGCCCTATCCCTATAATTAGCTGTTTCACCAAGGAGCCCTGGTTTCTTCCAGTGGACAGTGGTATTTAGACATTAAGACTTGGGTGCTATTGGCTGGGTAAGGTGGCTCACGCCTATAATCCTAGCACTTTGGGAGGCTAAGGTAGGTAGATCACCTGAGGTCGGGAGTTCGAGACCAGCCCGACCAACATGGTGAAACCCTGTCTCTACTAAACATACAAAATTAGCCGGACGTGGTGGCGCATGCCTGTAATCCCAGCTACTCGGGATGCTGAGGCAGGAGAATCGCTTGACCCTGGGAGGTGGAGGTTGAAGTGAGCCAAGGTCATGCCATTGCACTCCAGCCTGGGCAACAACAGTGAAACTCCATCTCAAAAAAAAAAAAAAGACTTAGGTGCTATCAAAGCATGATGTAGGCTGATTTAAAAAAAAAAAAGGCTTGGGTGCTAGCTACACTCATTATTATTAACGTGTCATGGCTCCCAGGCCCTCTCAATGGATAAAGCCAGGAAATATCTGTATGTATACACATAAGTATACATATATTGACTCATGCACACACAACATAAACACATACATACATGCATTTGCATCAATATTTATTTCTACACCTGGCTATTTTGTTTATTCTTGTGGTGTAGAGATGGGATCTCACCATGTTACCCAAGAGGGTCTCAAATGCCTGGCCTCAAGTGATCCTCCCACCTCGGCCTCCCAAAGTGTTGGGATTATAGGCGTGAGCCACTGCACCCAACCTCTACATCTCTCCATGTATTTTGGAAATAATGAGTTCTTCCTTTTACCTCCAATTCCAATCCAGGTGTATAGGATTACATGTGAGACCATCAGAGGGTTCATTTTCCTTCCCTTCCCCTTCCCTTTCCCCTTCCCCTTCCCCTTCCCTTCCTTTCCTTTCGAGATAGGGTTTCACTTTCTCACCCAGGATGGAATGCAGTGGCCTGATCATGCCTCACCTCAGCTTTGACCTCCTGGGCTCAAGCGATCCTCCCACCTCAGCCTTTTGAGTAGCTGAGACTACAGGCATGTACCCCTGCATATTTTTTGTACTGTTTGTAGAGATGAGGTCTCACCACATTGCCCAGGCTGGTCTTGAACCCTTAGGCTCAAATGATCCGCCCATCCTGGCCTCCCACAGTGATGGAATTACAGGCACAAGCCCCTGCACCCAGGCTACTTTTCCATATTATAATTCTCTTTGCCGAAGTGAGAAACCTAGCTCACTTTTTCTCATTGGGTCAGTCCCACTGTATATAACTTTCTGCAGTGGGCAGGTCCAGGCAAACCTGTCCCGAAAGGCTGAGGAAGCCCAGAGGCTAAAGAAAGAGACTGACAAACCCAGTTCCTCAGAAAGAAACATTTAATAAGGAATTAAAGAGAGAAATCATGTCTGACATCAGCAAGCAAACTGGCGGATCCCCACAATGTTGCTCCCAACTCCAGGGCTTGTATACCCCAGGGCGGCAGTTGGAATTGGCCCCTCAGGGAAAGGCAAAAATGTTATGTAATATGCCTAAGGGCAAGATTTAGTTAACGGTAGTTAAAGTAGAAATCTTAGAGGCATCCCTGGAACTGGGGTTACTCAGAAGTCAACATAGTGGATTAGTATCCAAGATGGATTTGCTTTAACTTCCACGGCAACCGATATCCCATGCCCTCCACCCCACCCAGACTCTCCTCAGCAATCTTGGGCTCTGACACCCTGTTCTGGGCCAGCCCACCACATGGATGCCTCTGTGTCTCTCAGACTCCAGCATGCCACGTCTCTCCCCACACGGAAGCCACCCTCAGCCTTCATGGGCTCCGACACTCTGCCTGGGGCCACCCTACCCCAGCCTCCCCTTGTGGACATGCTCCTCCACTCAACAGGCTCTGAGATCCCACATCAAGCTCCTCCTGGATGCCCTGCCCAGTCCTGCAGGAATGCCCTTCTCATTCCCCCTGAATTCCCCTTCTTTGGGCTTGGTCACTACCCTGGTCAGATGCCCTCTTCACCTTTCTCATGACTTACTCTCCCTTGCTGAGCTGGGACCCAAGTGGACATCTCCCTTACCTTACTTGGGTTTTGACATCCCACACTGGACTTCCCTCCCACTTGGATGTCCACCTTTGCCCCTCTTTCTCCTGCTCTGGCCACCCCCCGCATCAGAAACACCCTCCTCACTTCACTTGAGCTCCAGAACCATTTGCTGAGCCACTTCATCTCCCATCCACCCTACCCCTGGGGACCCCCGCTTGCTCCAGAGGGTCAGTTCAGTCTTCTGGACTGAATAGGAGGAAGAGGAGGAGGGGAAGAAGAGGAGGAGAAAGAAGAAGGAAGAAGAAGTAGAGAAGAAAGTGAAGGAGGAGAGGAAGAAGAAAGTGGGGAAGAAAGAGAAGAGGAGGAGGAGGAGGAACAGGAAGAGAGCTGCCTGGCCAAATTTTGTGGAATGGTGGATGCTGCGGGTGACAGATTGTAGAGGCTGTGGCTGATATCATCTTCTTTCAGGGAGAATTTGATTGCCTTCTGGTAGCCAGACAGGGTACAGGGAAGCCATCTTGATGCAGTGAAGCTGGTCTAGGTCCAGTTTGCCCTTATTCCTGGGTGTGGCTCTTTCCAGGGTCTCACCTGTAAGCCACATTGATGGAAGTAGAGACCGTGCTTGTAAAAAAATTGAATCTGGGGTGGGGAGGAGACAGCCCAAAGGTGATTTGGGGGCTCAGGAGCGCAGGATGGTGGGGGACACTAGTGTGTGTTTGTGGGTGGATGGGAAGGAAGTTCAAGTCGGAGGTGAGGACAGCCCAAGGAGAACAGGGGACTGTGGGTGGTGGAGCAGGAGGATAGGGGAGCCTAGGGGAGAGCAGGGGTTGCAGGTAGGGGTGTGAGAAAGCCAGCAAGCTTGCTTGTTGGGGGTATGGGATTGTGGTAGGAACCTGCCTGCCTCCCTGTGGAGTATCTGGAGAGGGGCAGGGCAGCCGGGGTGGTGTGGGCCGATGGAGAAGGGATGCAGTGAGGGACTGGGGCTCAGGAGGAGGAGGGGGCCAAATGTGGGGAAGAGGCTCAGTGAAGGGAGGGACCCTTGGTGGGGAAAGAGTTCAGTGAGAAGAGCGGGAGGCGTGATGGAGGCCCCATCTCTTTATCTAGCTGGGGCCATCTGAGAGCAGTGACCGCACCCCCATACAACTCTGTCCCTCTCCCGCAACATGGAGGCCCCAGCCCAGGACTTGCAGTGGGGAGTGAGGGGGCAGCCTCCAGTGCTTGTTCTTGTCCAAGGCTGGGGTGGGGAGCAATAAGCCCAGGCCCCAGACTTTCCGCCTCATGGTGGGTGTGGGTCAGTGAGGTCCCGCACCCACTGCCCGCCCCCCAACCCGGGGGCTGACACTTTCGCCCCTGGGTGCTGGTGCCTAGGAATGGAGGCAGGGAAGGGGCTGGGGGCTCACTCTCCCTTCCCTCCATGCACTGCAGGGGCAGGCAGCGGGACAGGCAGTCAGACTGGATTTGCTTCTCATTTGCTCTTGGCTCCTCTGGTGGAAAAATCGAAGCTCTCCCCCTGGTACTGCTGAGGCGGAGAGGGTGAGCGTGGCTGGGAGGCCGTCCTGGCAGGGAAGTCCAGGGGCAGGCGGGGCCTGGCTGGGGAGAGGCTGCCCCCTGCTCACACCCCCCTTCCCAGCCCCCTTGCTTCGACGTGGCTCTCCAGGCCCAGTGGGAAGTCCTGCCACTGCTGAGGTGGAGGGGCCAGTCCAGGGAGGAGGTCAGACTGGGCTTGGGTTCAGCCTCAGGCTTGTAGCACCCTCCCTCCCTGAGCCTGTCTCTAGAGCAGTCTCCCAAGAGTGATTTAAAATCCCCCGAGGGTCCTCCAAGAAAGCGCTGTCAAGCTGCAGCAGGAGGGGGCTGAGTCAGACCTGTGACAGGCTTTCTCAGCATTCAGACTTGGCCTAAGTGGGAGGTGAGCTGTGTGCTAGGAGGGGAGGGTTCCACAGGCAGCTGCTGGATATTTCCTGAACATCCAGGGACATGAGAAGCCTTTTCTGTACATCATCCCATGTGGCTCTCACAGATACCCCAAGGTCAGTATTAACCATCCCATTAAAAAAATTTTTTTTAATACACAGGGTTTTGCTCTGTTGCCCAGGCTCCAGTGCAGTGGCGCAGTCATAATTCAAGGCACCCTCTAACTCCTAGGCTCAAGCAATCCTCCTGCCTCAGCCTCGCAAGTAGCTAAGACCACAGGCACAAGCCACCACACCTAGCTCATTTATTTTTGTGAAGAAGGGTCTCATTATGTTGTCCAGGCTAGTTTCAAATTCCTGGCCTCAAGTGATCCACCCACCTCGGCCTCCCAAAGTGCTGGGATTACAGGGGTGAGCCACCACGCCTGGCCCCATCCCATTTTACAGGTGAGGGACTTGAGGTTCCACGAAGTCAGGTGCCCCACTCAAGGGGCTACACAGCCTCTACGTGGCAGGGCTGGGATTTGAACCCAGTTGTGTCTGGCTCTTTTCCAAACACTGGAAAAAGCAGGCCTTTTTTCCCCTCCACACCAGGGCCCAGGAGCCCCTGAGCAGCTCCTGGGTGGGGCTGCCCCACAGGGAACCCAGGCGGTCTTTGGGCTGTGCGGCACAGTGGAGTGCCTCAGGAGATCTCCCCTCCACCTACCCTCCTCGTGTGGAGTTGGACCCACCCCCACCCCATTTTTTCAGCGGGCCCTCACCCCAGCCCTCCCCACCCCGGTGGAAAGAGGAGCCCAACCTCTTTCCCTCTGGAATCCGCTGCCTCGGCGGCTCTCCGATGGAGAGACCATCTGGAGTGCATTATGGGCAGAGGAGAAAGCCGAGAGCAGGAAAATGTGAGTTGGCCCCAGCAGCTCCCGTCTGCAGGGGGGCGGCGGGGGCTCAGCACTCTTCAGGGCATGCCTCCTGCTGCCTCCACCTCCCCAGTCCCTAGAAGGGGCAGATAAGCGATGTGCTCAGGAGAGGGTGGCCAGGAGAGGGCAGGGCCCAGGCCGCCAACACCTCTGCAGAGCCCAGTTTGAATCTGCTAATCTTGCCAACCTGCCCATTTCACAGAGGAGAAGACTGAGGTCCAGAGAGGGGGAGTAATTTCCCCAGGGCCACACAGCAAACCCTTTCACAAATATGCACATGTCAGTGGGCACCAAAAGTCTCCAGTGTTGGGGGCAGGCAGAGTTAGCGCCGGGAGTGGGAAAGAGGCCGGGGTCAGCCTCCAGAGTAAAGTGAAGGCGCAAAGGCCGATGCAAACATCGAGGAATGCCTTCATTGTTTCGAGATCTCTCTTCCTGGCCTCCCAAGCCCACTCCCTGCCCCAAGTGCCACCCTTCCCTGGCGCCTGATCCCTGAGGACGTTGAGTCCTGGGGTGGGGGCCTCTGGGCTCTTCCTCTGGGTCCCAAGAGCCCCCTCCCCACTCCATGGCCCCAGCTCCAGACGTGGCAAGGCAAGCCGGAGTGAGGTTTCTCTACTCCCTCCCAAGTGCTGCGCTGGCGGCTCCCGAAATAAAAATCAAATGTGGGCTTGGCAAAGGGAGCGGGGTGGGAGAAGCAGCGGCAGCAGGGCTGGGGCTTCATTCTTTCCATTGTAACTTCACCTCCTAACCTCTGGCATTTTAATTATGTCTCCTACCCCCTTGCTCCGCCTGGGCCAGGGGGTGAGCTCACCCTTTCCTCTAGCCTGGGAGGGGGCAGCCGCTGCCTGGACCCCCGGTTCCCGGCCTACTCGGGCTGGGGGGGAATCTGGGTGGGGGCCACGCTGGGGGTGTCAGCCTCAGGCTCCCTCCAGCTTCTCCAGTCTCAGAGGAGCCTGGAGAGGGCCCAGCCCCCAGGCAGCAGGGACGACACCTCAAGTTCCATATGCGAATCATTAGTCTTCACACCCACTGCTCCATTTAGTGGTGGCCACCGTCCTAAGGCGAGGCAATGGCAGGCTCACCAGCCCATTTTATGGATGACTTAGCTGGGGCAAGAATAGCTCAGGCCTGATCATTTGCCTCATCTCTTTGAGTGTCCGTTTTTTTCCAATGGTAAGTGATGGAAAGCATTATCTTAATACTAAAACATACAAGGACACAGCATGGGGTAGGAAGTAAAATGCCTGTGAATGTTCAAGGTAGAAAACAAATCCTTAAGGAAGATCTCGTGGGGCTGTCAGCAGGCAGGCCCCAGGGAGTAGCGTCCTTCTCCTTGGCATGGCTGTGGACTGGAGCGAGATGCAGTCATATATGTTTGTAACCAGTTTGTGCAGACCCAAGGCTGCTGCGGAAGATGCCAGTGGGTGCTGGGTGCTGGCAGACAGCCTTGGCCCACCCCAGGATGCAGAGGCCTTCTTCCCCTCCAAGGCCTACAGTGGGAGTCCTGCCGACTCTCTCCATCTCCTGGGGAGGAAAACCTCCACAGGACAAGCAGCCTGCGTGGGGGTGGGGGCTGCCTCCACGGATAGTGCAGGCACAGGGCAACCTTGACTGTGAGCCCAGCGCCAGCACCCCAACCACCCCAGCTGAGGCTTCGCTCCGTCCCCTGGGAGCTTCCCGACTGCACTGCCTTAGAGGCCCAGCCCCTCAAGAAAGCCCTCAGTTTTCTTCTCTCTTGCCCTCCCAGTCTCCCTGAATGCATGTTCCATCAGCAAACTCTGCCTCAGGCCTTGCTATGGCCTCTGCTGCAGTGGAACTTCCAGATAAAGAGGGCGAAGTCCTATTTACCATGCTAGGTGCTGTGATGGGGGAGATTAAGGTGACAGCAGCTCCTGGAAGGGGACTCCTGACCAAACCTCGGGTGTGAAGAGCGTAGAGAAGGCTTCCCAGAGTGAGGGGTGACCAGCAGGAGCCCAGGAGGAAGAGCACGGAGGGCGGAGGGAGCAGCATCTGCAAGGCCCAGAGGTGACAAAGTGCCTAGGGCAGGGCCATGGGAGCATCAGGCCTGGAGGGAGCAGCCAGGACCCCGGGAGCTGCGCAAGCTGTTAGGGTGCATCTTAGGAAGATTTCTGGGCAGGCTGTGGAGGATGAGTTGGAAGGTGCTCAGAACGGAGGTGGGGTGGCCTCTTAGAAGGCTGCCCCAGAGGCCCAGGTGAGAGGTGATGGTGGCCAGGCCCAGGCCAGTGGCAGCCAGGTGGAAAGAGGTGGCCAGACTGATAAGAGATTTAAAAGGCAGAAACCAGAGGACTTGGTGACTGATGGGCAGAAGGATGGGGGCCAGTGATCTGCTCAGGCTGGTTCCTGGGCTTCTGATGAATGAATGAATGAATGAATGAATGAATGAATGAATGAATGAATGAACTGGGAAACAGCACCAGATCTGAAAGCCCCAGGTTTCAGTTTGACCATCCAGCTAGGAGTTTGCTGCTGCACTAGCGTTTGGTACACCTGCAGGGCATCCAAGTGGAGGTGCCCGTGAGACAGCTGGATGCATGGAGGTGCCCTGGAGAAGGTGGAGAGAGAGGAAGCTGGCACAACCTGTAAAGAGGCCAGAGAATGATTAGCCAGAGCCCCTGAAGCCTCACAGTAGGAGGTCTTAGACAAGGCACAGCCAACAGTGCCAATGGCTAGAGATGAAGCAGGTGAGGCCCAAGAAGGGACATGTGTTCAAGGGACCCAGAGGCTTCTTTCTGTCCTCCAGCCTTTCCTTCTGTCTGTCCCCCAGCCTTTGCCCACCCCTCTACGTCCCCTCCCCTGGGCTTTCTCCTATAGTACTCTTCCTCTTGATCTCCTCCTCGTCTCTCAGACCAGAAGGCTCGACATCTTTCTAAGGGAAACTTCGTGCAACCCCTACCCAACTGGGGTCCTGGTTGCCCTCCCTGGCTTCTCTCTTTTTTTTTTTTTTGAGAAGGAGTCTTGCTCTGTCACCCAGGCTGGAATGCCGGGGCGCTATCTCGGCTCACTGCAAGCTCCACCTCCTGGGCTCACGCCATTCTCCAGCCTCAGCCTCCCGAGTAACTGGGACTATAGGCGTCTGCCACCACACCCGGCTAATTTTTTGTATTTTTAGTAGAGACAAGGTTTCACCATGTTAGCCAGGATGGTCTCGATCTCCTGACCTCGTGATCCGCCCGCCTCGGCCTCCCAAAGTGCTGGGATTACAAGCATGAGCCACCGTGTCTGGCCCCTCCCTGGCTTCTGAAATCACCCCCCACACCCCCAAAAACCACCACATACACCTTTCACCATAGAGCACTGGCTGCCCTGGTGTCAGCCCCAGTTCCCACCTCCAGCACTTCCAGAAGCTGGGGCAGAGAGGAGCACACACGACCACCTGCCTACTGGGCAGCTCACACTTCCTCCAATGGAGCCACCTCAAGGTACTGGCCTCCAGGGCAACTGCAGGCAATCCTGGCTCCCAGGGCCTTATGGCCTAAAATGGAGAGAAGCCATGACCCCAGCAGGCCTATGCAGACAGAGGGAGAGAAGAGGCCCAGAGAAAAAGCTACGGACATTTAGATCCAGTGGAGGGACCTGAGCAGGCTTCCTGGAGGTGACTCTGCATAGGGCCTTGAAGGACTGGCAGGATTAAGTCATGTGGCAATGGGAGCAAAGGCAGCTGCAGGAGGAGGGAGTGTAGTGAGGAAAGGGGTGGAAGTGGGAACTGGGGCTGACACCGGGGCAGCCAGTACTCATAGCAGCTGGTGGCTGAAGAGTGTGGCCAGAGGGGTGGGAGGCAGCAAGGTGGAGGGTCACATCACACAGGCTGCAATGCGGAAGGACTTTAGAGTTTGTCCACTGCTGCCTCTTGACGTGTGGCTTTCAGATCTGGTGCTGTTTCCCAGTTCATTCATCCATTCATTCATTCAGGAAATACTGCCTGCTTGGTGCTAGGCAAGTGCCGAAGATGCTGTGAGAGGCAGCTAGAAGGCCCTGCTGTCACAGATCTTAAGTTCCAGGAAGACACACAGATACAGAGTCATGAACAAGTAAAGACTAAAAATTAATATCATGGTGGGGGCTGCCATCATGACTGGCCACTCTAAAGGCTGGTCTTGTGTCCTGTCTCCTCTAAGACTGAGGGCACCCTGAGGGCAGAGCCTGTGCCCCCTCCATCAGACAAAGGTAGAACCAGCTTCTCCATCGGGCTGGAAGCACCCTGAGGCTCAGGGAGAGGCATGGAGCATCTGGGAACAAGAGCTGAGGTGTCCTAGAAACCTCCCAGGAACGGACCCAGGCATAGAATTTGGCAGGCAACGGGGGAAGGACTCCTTTCCCAGCCACGCCAAATGTGGGAGGGCTTCCCTCTCCTCCTCCCCATCCAGCCCTCGACCCTATTAAACCTTTAAATTAACTTCAGCTCCACCCCGAGCTAGAGAGAGTGCCCCAAAATAAATCCTAAATTACATGCTGCTTGGGGGCAACCACAGTTCTCCTTCCTCCCTCACCAGCAAGCAGATCCGCCCGACACCATGCTTGGGGGGGGCTCCCCCAAAATGGGCTATTTATACGGTTCCTGCTCCCCTGTTCGCTCTCTGGCCCTGTTGTCCTTGAGTGAGGCCAAAGCAGGCTATACAGCTCTCCTGGGAGGATAAAGGGAGTGAGAGAGGCTGTGAGCTTTGCCAGGGTCTGACTGGCCATGGGGGATATAATTTCTAGTCCAAGCTAGGATACGTGGGGTGCTCGTAGCAGTTACATCCAGGCAATGGCATAGATCTGAACTGTCCTGGGCACACAGGGTAGTTGGTCACCCAGCAATGGGGCTCAGACTCCAGAGCATTGCCTTCTTGGAGATGAGAGAGAGAGATAGAGAAAGAAAGAGAGAGAGAGAGAGAAGAGAGAGAGAGAGAGATCTGCCTTCATCCCCGTTGCTGAGACAAGCAGTTCTGAATATGGGGGCACTGGGGCTCTCATACCACCTGGCAAGGCAGAATAGGCTCTGGCTTCAAGGACTCCCAGACACAGAGAGGTCCTGTAGGAGGGTCTGGGCAAAGAAGTGGGGAGCCGGATGTGGCTGTTTTGAGACCACGGGCTTGGGTCAGGGGCCTCCCTCTCCCTGGACAAAGCCACCTTCCATTCTGGGAAGCTGGCCCCAGATACTGGATCTGCTCCCCTTGGGGGAAAAGCGCGAGGGGAGGGAAACTGCAGGAGAGGAGAAAAGGGAGAAGAGAGTGGGAGACAGAGAAAGACAGGCACACACAGAGAAGCGGCAGAGTAAAGGACAGAGACAGAAACAGAGGTGAGCAGTGACGGAGGGAGGGAGAGTGGGGAGGGGGTACTTCCAGAGCCCCAGGATGGCAGCACCCCCTTCCTACCCACAGGGCCCGCTCTCCCTGCTCTGAGCCCCAGCGCAGTGAAGTGGGGGCAGGGCCTCTGGCCTGCCAGCTGCCCAGGAGGACACCTTCCTGCTCCTCCACTGCCTCCCTCCTCAGGACCAGCAGTGGGTGGCTGGGCCCAGAGGTCTGCTCCCTGGCTGCTGGCGGCCTCAGGTGTCCGCAGGGCATCCTCCTGCTCTCTGCCATCCCTTGCACACCCCTCTATTTCAGGCAGCCTGGCCCCTGCTCAGTGCCCTCCCCGGAAGCCTGTTCTTCGGCCTGCAGACCTGGCTCTCCCGGGTCCAGCCTCTACCTGCCCACTCCTCCCATCCCCTCGAGGGGGCTTTACTTCAGGGGGTTGGAGCTAGGGCTCCTCCTCCCGATGAGGTTGCCCTGGGGGTAGGAGCCTGGAGGGGAGTCAGAGGCAGGGCTGAGGAATCAGAGGCTCCTCTCACTCTGAGTCAGATACAGGGAGGGGAGGGTGGAGGGGCGGCAAGGAGGTGGACCGAGAAGGAGCCAGCCACAGTGATGTCCAGGGAATGGGGCAGGGCTGGGCGGCAGCATCGCAGTGTCTGGAGGGCCAGGTACACATCCAAGCGCACACCGTCATGCGGTGATTTAGAGATGTGGCTCAATCTTTGCGGGCTTCAGCCTTGGATTGTGAACAGACAGGACGCACAGCACAGGACCAGCTGACCAGATCCCAGCCACCACTTGTTTACACTCACAAGTAAATTGATGCTGAGAACCTGGTGCAGAGGGCTGGTGGTGTGTGAGTGTGAGTGTGTGTGTGTGTTGGGCGAATGACAGAGGATTCAACCAGTGTCACCGAAGAGGGGCAACGATCCCGCAGCACTGGGAGAGGGTCACAAAAGCCTTCCCCACCTTAGAGGAGGCAACATGCTGTCTTCCCAGTCCAACTTGATTATCTGTCTGCTCAGCAGCTCCATGACCCCCACCTCCCAAGAAAACACTGTTTATGGGGCCTGGGGCATCAGGCCTGTCATTTAGCTGGAGGAGGCAACCCAAGCCGCAACTGGGAGCTGAGCCCTGTGTGGAGAAGCAGTGCCCAGCCTTAGGCAGGCACCAGCCCAGACACTTAGTGCCCTGTTTACCCTGGCAAGGGTGGCTGGCACAGGTGGGCCTCTCCAGGGAGCAACTGGTGGCCCTGCCAGCAGACCCCCCTGCAGGCCAGAGAGGAGGCCAGGACAGCAGCTCTCTGGTGTGGGGAGGGAAGCACCTTGCCCGCTGCACACCCTGCACTGCAGTTTGCAGGGTGCCAGCCTCTGAAGCTCAGGAGTCTCCCAGCTGCCCTGCAAGGGAGACCATATGGCCCAGGGCCCAGCAGGAGAAACCACAGCTCCAGGATGCTGGACACTGGTTCCCAAGGCTCCCCAGAGGAGGCTGAAGGAAGCCCCAGGTCTTTGGAGTCCTGGTCTGGTAGGCCCAGATGCCACTCAACTCCCCAGGTTTGTGGGACCCACCTTCTGCCTCCAAGGGCACATGTAACTTGGCATAAACATACACTCTTTCCCCGCCACAGCCCATCACTACACAGTCGCTGTCCTCACAGTCCTTCTCTGTCACACAGATGGTGTAGAACATGCTCCTGCACCCTGCCACACCCAACATACACACCATCATTCAGCACCCAGCTCACCAACACAGCTGACACACCGGACACACAGTGCTCACCCAACACAGCTCCTTCCCCACCCGTGTAACCTCCACTCCAGCAGCGAGGTCACATTTGCTTGCACACGTGTGCACCCACACACACACACACACACACAGTCCTCTGAACAAATACACTCTTCCCACAGTGACACACTTGCAAGTGGGCCCAAGTAGGGGGCACCGTTTTAGTCCTGGGCTTCACCCTGCCCCTCCCACTCTCCGTCCTCCCTCCCACTCTCGGTCCTCCTCCAACCTCCTCTGCCTGCCTTCCACTTTCTCCCTTTCTCTCTCTCCTAGCTGAGCCCCTGGCCCTGCACATATGGTGGGACACTTGAGGCCACACATCTGGGCAGCTCCCAGCAGCTATTAAATACCATTTTGCCTGCCTTTGGGGTTTTGAGGGGTTGCAGGTTCCGGAGGACAGGAGGCAGCAGCTGGCAGCTGCTCAGGGCCTCACATCCCCCTGCTCACCATCTCCCCATGCACCGCCCACCCCTCCCCATTCCGGGTTGAGTCATCCCCACATCTGGAACCTCTGCACATCTGGAAGAGCTGAAGCCTGTGCAAGCAGCTCCACGTAGACACCCCCTCCCCCCTGCTCCATCTCAGCCCCATCCCTGCTAGCAGTTGGGGTCCAGCATCCCCCACCTGGAGCAGGACCTCGGTCACCTAGCAGCAGGCACCCCCGGGCCAGCCTTGGGAACCAGGATTGCCCACAGGCCTCTCCCCAGTAGCAGTAACAGTGGCATCTTGGTGCCCACTGCAGTAAGCAGGCAGGGCAGTGCTGGTCTTGGAGGAGGCCAGGCCCAAGGCTGGGGGAGGCAGGAGAGCCGGGCGGGAAGGAGGCAGTGGTTTGGCCCAGCAGGCAGAGGGAGTTTATCCTGGCACCGGGCCCTGAAGCCAAACATCCTCCACGAACCTCGCAGACACATCAAAGCCCACGTGGAAGGGGCCCTTCCGTAGAGGAAACCTACAATCCTGGAGGCCTGACAACCTGCCTCCAGGCACAGGACCACCCTGTCCCACTCGGCAATCCAGGCCCAGGCTGGGCACAGCTGCCTGGAGGGGACGGGCAGAAGAGGACATTTCTACCCAGAGGCCCTGCCCCCTCACCCCACCCGTTCAGTGCTGCCACAGAGTGGGGTTTTGCCCCCAGGAGGGGGCAGAGTTGGCACCAGATTTAGCTTTAGCCCCTAGTACAGGGGTGGCTCCCAAACTGCCCCCTCCCCACCCTCCAGGCAGGGAAGGCTGATGGGGAGGGGCTCACTTTGTGCGCCAGCCTTTCAGCCCCAGCCTGGAAGAGAAATCGTGCTCAGTTGTGGAGGGAGCCAGCTTCCTCCCCCAGGCTCTGATGTCCTGCAAAAGACCCCTCCACATGGACAAGAGGGAAATGGAGAGGGCAGGGGGTTAGGGTTTGGGAGAAAAACCAAGCTTCGAAAAGTAGAAGCTGAAGTGGAATCAGAATGCAAGAACTGGGCTGCAAGCCACAGGGCCTCTCTCTGGGGGAACAGCTGGGGCTGGAGGAGGAAGAGGGGTTGTGAGGCGCTAACAAGGGAGAGAGGAGGTGCTAACAGGGCCACTGGGGTGAGGGGATCCTGAAGCCAGCCCCCTAAAGGCTGGCCCGGAGATAAGGAAGCCAGGCACTGGCAGTGGGGTAAGGGGTGTAAGTGGGAGCTGCCAATCAACACAGGAGGCTGGGATGCTCTGCATGCACACACGTGCACATAATATACATACATGCACACATGCAGCTCCCACACAACCAAAGCCAAGTCTGTCTTCAGCTGGGAGCCAGATGATGTGGCTGCTTAGAGGAGCTATGATGTGAGGAAGGATGTGATCTCTGCCTGCCTGAATCCCTCCCCACTGCTCACGTTCATTCTCCGCCTTTACAGCTTCAGGGGTCTTCTCAGGCTGTGCCTGGGCCCCACTCTAGTCTGAGCCCCCAGATCATGAAAGGGCTCCCATTCCCATGGCTGTCCTGAATCCGCAGCTCCTTTGGATCTGAAAAGTTCTTCTAGGTCTAACTACAGCCCCAGTAACATTTGGGTCAGAAACAAAGGAACCCACAAACAGGATGCAGTAGAACCCTCTTTTCAGGAGCCAACAAGAACGGAGCTAGAAAGCGAGGATCCCAAATTCCTTTCTTCCCTCTGGCTACAGGATCCAGTCTCAGAGAGCAGACAGTGAGGGTAGGTGTCAGATTGGGGCTGCAGACTGAAGGAGGGGCCCCAGAGGAAGGAAGCCAGGCATGGGGGCTCTCAAGACCCTCGCCCTAGTCTTAGCTCAGCCTCTCCTGCCCAAGCCTTCATGGCTCTGCTCCATCTGCCACCCCGGAAGCCAAAGCTCATCAACTCAACCTTCCCCTGACCCTCCCCACCCGACACCCATCCCGGTTCTTTGAGGTGTTTTCCTTTCCACCCCGGCCTGCACCCCAGAAACCTACACTTTGGAAGGATAATGGCTCCCAAATGGCGTTTTTGTCTCTGCTAAGCCTCCAGGAAAGTGAGCATCAGTGAGTCCCTCCAACATGCTCATCGGGATCATAAGCGCCCTGCACTGTTAATTCTCAGGTGGTTTGCCCTCCCTCCACCCTCCGGGCCCACAGGTTCACGGCTCAGACTTGGAGCTGACTCCGGAAGTGATCTGTTCCACCCCCATGCCCATCACCCCAAGAATGGGAAAGGGGCTGGTGGGTTTCAATTTCAAAAAAAAAAAAAAAAAAGTTGGAAAGGGAACTGAGGTCCCTGTCCCATGGCCAAGACGTCCTATTATTGGACTCTGCCTCCTCCAGGAAGGCGGACCGTAAGCCAAGCATTCCTTGCTACACCCCCTTAGGATTTGCTCAATCCCTAGGGAGCATCGTCCTCACTTGCTGAGCAGGGAGTCACAAATTTGAGCACACCCTTTGGAGGGGGTGCAGGAAGCAGAAGAGGTGGATTCCCCAAACCACACAGCCAGTGTGGTGGGGAGCCCAGTCAGTCTGGACTCCTCCCACCCCATCCACGAGTCCTTCACCAAGGACTTTGGAAATGAATTCCCCATCTACTTGGAGAAATCTGGCCCCTGACCCAGGAAGGCCCCTAACCAGCTTGGATTCAATGACAACAGAGCCAGTGTTTACTTGGAACAAAGCACCAGGGGGAAATGCATGCTGAATCAGAGCTGGCCAGCCCCCGCAGCAGCCGGGTGGGAGCATTAGGACATGTCCACACATCTTCAATGGAAAACAGCCAAGGGCTGTCAGAAAGGCCCAGGGAAGAGGCCTGGGTAGGGGCAAGCAGGGAGCAATCACTTGTTGAAGGAAGATTCAAGTCCAGGTAGGCTTTCTGGAGGAGGTGGCATTTGGGCTGAGCTTTAAAGGATGGGGAAGAATGTGTTCCGTTTCTGGGAGGGATTTGGGGAAGAAACTAGGTGGAAAAAACTGCCTGGGCAGAGGCAAGGAGAGAAGCAGAAAGAGTAAGAGGAGGGGTTGGAGAACATGGCGGGGGTGGGGGTCAGGTAGGGACTGGTTATGGGGGACCCTGAAGGTCTCTCTGGGATGGGACTTTATTCAGGTGGCAATAGCGAGCCTCTGAAGATTAGGGAGCAAGAGAGCGACATGCCCAACATAGTCTGTCCCTCCTTGGCAATGAGGAGACCAAGCTAGAGGCCTTGTTGAATATGGCTACAAAAGTCCTGACAAGCCAGGTTGCACAGGAGGCCAATGGCAGTGGGGATAAAGGGAGAGGACGCCTGTGACAGGCACAGCTCCGCTCTCCATCGGCTCTCAGCCCATGTGGAGAGGCGGGCCTCCTCTGTGAAGTAGACCCAGGCAGTGCTCAGTGGGCCGTGTGGGAGTAGAAAGGGGGAACAAACTGGGAGTGGAGGGAATCACATATCCAGTCCCAGCACCACGGTCAGGAGTAGTCGGTACCTGGGCATCCTCTGGGATCTGTCACCAGCCCCACCTTCTCAGGCCTGACTGGCCCTTAGTGGGGCCCAGTGGACACCAGGGGGTTTAGTGAGCAAGGTGTCCTGGGGAAACAGGCTGGATGCTGCAGCCCGTCCAGGGGAGTGAGCAGTCTGACAGCAGCGAGACCCTGCACTCCTTGGCACCCCACTCTGCCTCCATGTGAAATGCAGAGAAGGAAGTGTGGGCCCCTTGTCTCTGCCAGGAATGACAGCTAGCATTTATTTGCCATTACTGAATGCCAGACACTGAGCGGCCTATTTCATCCTTATCATGGCCTGTATGATGAAGGAGGTGCTGTTATCCAGCTCCTGCCTCTCCTCCCTGTTGAGAGAGACCCAGAGAAGTTCCATTTCTCGTCTAAGGTCACACAGCACAATATATTCAGTGGCACACTGACTAACACGACACAATACTGCCCCTACAGGCAGAGCCGGGCTAGAGCAGAGCATTCTGCTGGCTTTGAAAAGAGATCCCAGCCCGGTGCCATCAGCCATTACAGATATTAGTGACCACCAAAGTATGGGGGTGGAGGGGACTGCCAAGTAAAACAGAATTCAGCCTGTCTCTTCCCCTTCACCCAGGCCTGGCCCACTGGGCTGGGCTAAGTCAGGCTGGGCAAGGCCACCCACCCTGAGTGATCCTCCATCTGGAGCAGTGGAGCAGGGCTCCCGAGGTCTGAGGTGAGTCCCACCTGTGCTGGGCGTGGCATCTCCAGCACTACTTCATTCTGATCCTGACTCAGCCCCTCCTGTCCTGTGCGACCTGGCCTTCCCGCCCTCCAGGCCTGGTTGCCTCCTCTGAGAAGGGCATAAGTGGGCTGGCTGGCCTCGGAGGCCCCTCCTTCCAGCTGAGCCCCGGCAGGATGTACAATCAGCTCATTCTTTAGTGAATGCACTGGGGGGCCCAGCGAGCGCTTATGAAGACGTTTCGAAGTGGCTGCTCTTGGGAAACCCCGGATGGAATTTGGCATTGAATTTAGGGGGCCGCTGACTGCATGAGGCCTCTGGGTTTCCATGCTCGTGTATGCCTGAGCACCTGCATACACTGCCCTCCTGGTGCCAGACGACACGTGGAACAGAAGATGCTGGCCTTGTCCAGGACCCTTCTTCCTCTAGAACAGCCCCTCCCTCTCTGCTCAGTCTAGGGGGGTCCATGGTGCTCCCACCCCCTTCTGACCTCACCCACCAAGAATCCTAGGGCCCTGCGGCCATGATGAATGCTAATAGGCCCTGGTGTTCTTGGCCTGGCCTGAGGCCACCCACCTCCAGGCTCCTCGTCTTGTCCCCATCTGCAGGAAGGAACACAGGGCCTTTGGTGTCATGGAAGGAAATGGGGGCTCAGCTGAGGGGCTCGAGAGCCCTTCAGACTCTGCCTGGTGAGTCAAGTGCTAGGGACCTCACTTTTCCATTGGAAGATGTGGGGTGGGGGTGGAGTTTGTTCCTATGACATTGTAGGGATGTGGATAGCATTGGCAGATTTTGTTTTGTTTTGTTTCTCTTTTTAGAGCCAGGGTGGTGCTGTGTCACCCAGGCTGGAATGTAGTGGTGTGATCTCAGCTCACCGCAGCCTTGAACTCCTAGGCTCAAGTGATCCTCCCAACTCAACCTCCAGAGTAACTGGGACTGCAGGTACATGCCACCACACTGGCTTAATTGCTTTTCTTTTCTTTGTTTGCAGAGACAGGGTCTCGCTATGTTGCCCAGGCTGTTCTCAAACTCCTGGGCGCAAGTGATCTTCCCACCACGGCCTCTCAAAGTGCTGGGGTTATAGACATGAGCCACTGTGCCTGGCCTGGTTGCCAGTTTTAACAAAGAAAAATACAGAACATCCAGTTAAATGTGAATTTCAGATAGAAAAGTAAATTTTAGCATAAGTATGTCTCAAATATCACTTGGGCCCAGGCGTGGTGGCTCACACCTGTAATCCCAGCACTTTGGGAGGCCAAGGTGGGTGGATCACTTGAGGCCAGGAGTTAGAGACCAGCCTGGCCAACAAGGTAAAACCCTATCTCTACTAAAAATACAAAAAATTAGCTGGGCATAGTGGCACATGCCTGTAATCCCAGCTACAAGGGAGGCTGAAGCGTGAGAATAGCTTGAATCTGGGAAGTGGAAGTTGCAGTGAGCTCGCACCACTCCACTCCAGTCTCGGTTCTCAAAAAAATATATTTATATATATATAGATAGATAGATAGATAGAGAGAGAGAGAGAGAGAGAGAGAGCATGGGACATAATTATACTAAAAGAAAATTATTCATTGTTTATCTGAAATTTGGATTTACCTAGGCCTCCTGTCTCTTGTCCGGCAACCCTAGATCCGGGTCAGGTCGATGCCAGAGACCCAAAGAGCAGCCATGCCAGCCTCCTCCCCCTCCTCCTGCCCCTCTTCAGGGCACTGGTGCCTGCCTAGTTCCCTCATCCCCACCCTGCTGGCCCCCCATATCTGTCCCATGAGTTCCCACATGCCCTTTCCAGCACCCTCATCACCCCCCAGGGTATCTTCCTCCTCTGAACTCAACCATTTTCTCATTTTCTTCTCCCATAAGGGCCACACCTCTGTAGGGCTCCCGGCCTGGGCAGGATAGCGGGGAGTGTGGCGTAAGACCCCAGTCCTTACTGGTGCAGTGGGGCCTGGGTGGGAACAAGAAGAACCCTAGAAGCCCAAGCTGGCAACGACTCAAGAGGCAGAGGCTCCAGCACTCTCAGGACTAGGTCCCCCTGCCAAGGTCTACCTGCAGGGGAGGACGGGAGAGGGCGGCCCCTTCTCTTCTCCAAGCTCACAGTCACTTCAGATACAGAGGGGCAAATACAATACCCCTCCGATCAGAAGACTGGAAGATTATCTTCTTAAGGGCCGACAAGGGCTAGGAGGTAACGGGAAATAGACAGGGAAAGGGAGAGAGAGAGCAGGGAGACAGCATAAGAAACACACGGAGAGGCTAGGGGTGCAGGACCCAGGACCAAACCACGGGCAAGGAGAAGGGACCAGAGAAACCGAGGAAAAACAGACGCCTCCGCCAAGGCAGACAGAGGTGAACGGAGAGAGGAGAAACAGAAGGGAGAACAGAGGGAAAGGCTGGGAACTCGAGGGAAACTGGGTGCAGACAGATGGGGAGAAACCAAGCAGAAAAACAGAGACTGGGAGAAACGGTGAGAGACACAGAGGGGTTAAATGTAAGTCAGAGAACATGGACTGAGAGAGATGAGGGAGAAGGGTGAGATGCAGACACAAGGAAAGAGAAGAAATGTCCCCGACGTCGGGGGTGTTTTTCAGGGGTCAGGACAGATGGGCGACACAGCAGGAGGCGCTCAAGGACAGGACGTTGAGCCTCTCAGAGTCGCCCTTCCCCGGGCCAGGGAGCAGCGCCCCACGTTCCATCGCCCTCTCGCCCCCTCCCGCGGTCCTGGCTGCACCGCTCCTGTCCCGCCCTCACCCAACGCCCCCAGCCCACTAGCCCCGGCCGCGCCCCTCTCGGCTCCCGGGGGCATCCGCGCTGGGCGACGCTGCCACCTGCCGGCCCCTCCCGGAAGTTCCGCGCCTGGAGTGCTGGAGGCGGCGGCCGCAGGGGGCTCGGAATCGCGCCCCTCCGCACTGAGGCGGCCTCCGCGGGGTCTTTCCAGGAATCTGGATGGGCCTGCTCGCCCGCGCCCCGGCGGGCCTGGCAAAGGACCAGCCCCAGCTGCGGATCCCGGGGCAGTCTAAACCCTGGGACCCTGAGTTCCCGTTTTGTCAATGGGAGGAAATGCACCAACACCTCCCGTAGGATTTCAAGAGGGAGGGCACACGAAGGTACCCATGTTGTGCTCCTGGTCTTGCTTCCTCGACCTGGAAATCTCAGGTCACTCTGAAATCAGCCAGGCTGCCCCCTCCCTCCTTTTTTTTATCCAAAACGCAATGGGGTGATATCCCCCAACCATAACACCTCGAAATCTACCCTAGAACCTTCGCCTTCCCCTCCCTCAACCTCTGCCCCCATGACTTCTCACCAGACCCAGCAGTCCAGATGAGAAGCGTCTTCCACGTCCCCCTCCCACTCCTGCCGGTCCCGGCACCCCTCCCTGGAGTCTGGGGCACTTAAGAGTGGAGGAGTTGGGGGTTAGGAAGGCCCAGCTCAGCGGTGTGGAGTTGACCTCACCTCTTTTAAAATTTAAGTTATTTATCTATTTATTTATTTATTTTGAGATGGAGTCTCACTCCATCGCCCGGGCTGGAGTGCACTGGCGCGATCTCGGCTCACTGCAACCTCTGCTTCCCGGGTTCAAGCGATTCTCCTGCCTCAGGCTCCTGAGTAGCTGGGATTACAGGCACCCGCCACCAAGGCCGGCTAAATTTTTTATTTTTAGTGGAGACGGGGTTTCACCACGTAGGCCAAGCTGGCCGCGAACTCCTGACCTGAAGTGATCTGCCCGCCTCCGCCTCCCAAGGCGAGTATTACCTAGTATTACCAGCGTGAGCCGCGCCCGGAGGTAGAACAGATTAACAGAAAAATCCGTTAATCTCTTCTACCTCCCAATTCCCAAAACCCAACCGAGACCTCCCTTCCTCCTCCCAGCCCCTCCCTGCCCCGAGTCCGCCTCTCCCGGTGCAGCTCCGCCCCCATCCCGAGGCGGGGCCCCATAGATGGAGAGAAGTGGGAGAGGTCGGAGCCCCGCCTTCTCTACACAGGAAAGCTCAGTGGCCCCCAAGCCAGGATGTCCCAAGCTTGGGTCACCGGCCTCGCGCCCACCTTGCTGCTCAGCCTGCTGGCTGGCCCCCAAAAGGTGAGACTTGGGAGGTAAGGTTGTGGAACTTTCGGGCCCTACCCTTGTAGGTCAGGAGCCTGCTTCTGGAGCCTGGTGCCACCTTCCATAATCAGGATTTCCTCCTGACCGCGCACAATTAGCAACTTCCTTTCTCTCTTTGCTGTGGAGGTGGAGGTGGAGGTGGAGGTGGGGGCAGCAGAGGACACTCTGGGAGAGCCTAGGTTCTCCCACCTCTGAGGCGGATCCTGTGGTGGGAACTGGCCACCACCCGCCACCTATCTGACACCTGGCACCTCTCTGTGAATAGGGACTTTGGACCTCGTATTAGCCCCAGCTTATCCTTCCAGCTCCTTCCTGCCTGAGGTCTGGACACCTGGGCCAGCATGTAGCCCCAGCTCTGTTCCTCCAGTGCTGGGGGACCCTGGAATGTCCCCACCCTCTTTGGGACTGTGTCTTTGCTTGTTCTCTAGGGGAGAGAAGGCTCCCTCGTCCCCTTCTAGGGGTGAGTAATCCCAGCCTGTGGTGGGATTTGACCTGGCTGCCTGACCAAGGCTGGGGAGACCTCTGAAATCTGTGATTTTGAGAGGGAGGTGTAGGGTTCTAGTGCTCCCTCGGCCCTTCTGTTCCTCCCAGGTAAAGTCTACAGGTGATGGGGGAAGACTGTCCGGTCCTGGGGTGGGTGATTATCCTGGGAACAGAGACGGGTCTAGAACATGCATTTGTGACTTATTTCCATTTAAGAACCAGAGGGAAGTCAGGGCCTGCTCCCAGAACAGGGTACCTTCACACATCTGGGCTGAGCTTTCAGAGTGGCTCTGCCAAAACCCTTCCATGGACCTGGGTTAGTGAGCAAGGTGTTCCTTCTAAAACACTGGGCAGTCAGTTTGTGTCAATGCTGGGCTGGGCATCCTCTGGTTTACCCCTCCCACCAACCCCAGGGGTGAGGTGCTGTTAATGCCTTTAATTCTGGAGTTAAGTAAGCTGAGATTTACTTACTCCCAGCCCAAGACCACCCTGATGCTCCATAAAACTTAGCCTCTGAACCACCCCAGACAAGACTACCCCCTTGTTAAAATGTGGGGAGACAATCTGGGAAAAGAACTCCTCCCTGTCCCAAACCGGAACTTGAGACTAATTTACTAAACCTGTTAATTACCCATCTCTTCTTAGTTGGGGTCCAGGAAAAGGACAAGGGCCAGAGTGGGCTCTGAGGGGGAAGGGGTGCTGCTGAGTGCCTGGATGGACCCCTCGATTTGTCTTCATATATATATATATATATATATATATATTTTTTTTTTTTAATTTAAAAAATAGAGGCTGGGCGCAGTGACTCACGCCTGTAATCCCAGCACTTTGGGAGGCCGAGGCAGGCCAATCATGAGGTTAGGAGTTTGAGACCAGCCTGACCAACAACCCCATCTCTACCAAAAATACAAAAATTAGCTGGGTATGGTGGCACGTGCCTATAATCCCAGCCACTTGGGAGGCTGAGGCAGAAGAATCACTTGAACCTGGGAGGCAGAGGTTGCAGTGAGCCAAGATCGCACCACTGCACTCCAGTCTGGGCAACAGTCTGAGACTCCGTCTCAGAAAAAAAAAGAAAAATAGAGATAGGGTCTCGCTATGTTGGCCAGGTTGCTCTTAAACTCCTGGCCTCAAGCAATCCACCCACCTCAGCCTCCCAAAGTACTTAGGATTGCAGAGATGAGGCACCGCGCCCAGCCTGTCTCCAATTCTATAGTCATTCCTGTGTGCTGTGTAATTTGGATTCACAGACTCACCCTCTCTGGGCCAACCTGCAGGGGTTCCTTGGGGTTCCTGTCCCCACAAGGGGACAAAGCCTGTGAGATGGTACTCAGCCTGGGACTGAGCATGGAAAAGGGGAATTACCCCAACTATTATCGGCTATCACTGGTACTCTTATCTTTACTGTTGTGATTTGCAATTGAAATATTTCAAGTAAAGGTATAAAGATAAAGATAATGGTGGTTTGCCAAAGCTGGCGTCCTACTTTTAGCCTTGGTTGTTTGTCCCAGGAGGCTAGGGTGAGGTGACAGATGCCCTCCCCCACCACCCATTTCCTATGTTCTGGCACCTACATCCCTCCCCCACAGTCTGGGAGCAGCAAGGATGAAATGAAACCAGGTAATTGATGAATGCACGTTCATTCATTCTGCAATTATTTTGACTACTGAGTTTTCAACAATGATGTAGCAAAAATCCCTGCCCTCGCGGAGTTTGCCTTTGACACAACTGAAGGACAATTAACAAGATAAAGTAAATATATAGTATGTTAGATGTTGATAAGAGATGTGGAGAAAAATTAAGCACACTAAGAGGAAGGAGAGTGGTTGTAATTTTAAATAAGGTAACCAGAGAGGGAGGGGCTGAGGCCAGCCTTGCAGCCACCTAGAAGAGTATTCCAAATCAGTGCAGCTTTGACACACAATTGCTATCAATGGAGTGAAATTCCGTAAGATGCCCCGGCTGCCCTGCAGACCTAGTTTAGAAGAGGGAGAAGCTGATTCGGGAGGTGGGGTCCTGGCAGCTTTGCAGAGCATGGAATCCCCTAGGCAGGGATCTGAAGGATGAATGGAGGCTCAGACAGGTGTAAAACAGCCAGGTATGTTCAGGGAACTCCCAGTGGGTGTGTGTGAGAGGAAGAGAAAGAACTAGGGGAAGCGAAAGGGGAGGGAGTGCAGCTGCCCACTGGGGGGTCTCTACCCCAGGGAGCCACCAAAGGCAGCTTCCAGCAAGTTTTTTTGGTGATGAGATTTGCATTATAGTAAGAGTGCTCCTGCCCACAGTGTCTGCAGTGACAGGGTAGGAGAAAGAAAGTCGCTAGTGCCCTGAGCCATGGGTGTCACGGCAGAAGCCGGGTTGGAAGGGTGGTCAGAAGGGATGAGCTTATAAACCCGGGGGTGATGGAATGTGCTGAGAGAGTAAGGGCAGCTGGGGCCAGCCAGGGGTCAGCTGGGCTCCAAGCACTGACCTGGGAACATAGTAGAGAGTGAGGTGGGGAGTGACTTGCAGGAAGAGGCTGAGTCTACTGGGGACCTGCTGCCTGTGAGGTACCTGGGTAGCATCTGAATGGAGACCCCACTCCCACTATCCCCAGTTTATGACCCCGACCTCTCTCTTTTCTTCCACAGGTTGCAGCCAAATGTGGTTTCATCTCGTAAGTCTGGAAGCCATAATTTCCAATCTGGGGAGTGGGGAGGAGCAACCCAAATCACGCCCTGCATGCCTTGTAGGGTGTGGGGGGCCAGAAACCCCATCCATCCTCACCCACTCCCAATCCAGCCAGAAACTGTCCCCCCACTTTCCCAGCCAAAGAGGGAGACCCCACCCTCTCCACCAACGAACCCAGGGACTTCCACACTTGGGGGCAGGTCTGTAGCTGGATCCCGGTCCTTCCTCCTGCAGTGCCAGGCCATCTCCCCTCTGAGGGTCCCCTGGGTAGAAGGCAGGGGGCTAACCCTCATAGAGAAATCCCAGAAGCCTGAGCACAGGGGTGGGGCTTGGTAAGGGTCACTGGGCAGAAAAGTGTTTCCATTAGGTCAGCACTGGGTGTTCTGAAAACACCCATTCTCTGACTCCTCATACTCCATGGGCACCAGTGAGGACTTTCTCTTCCTGGACATGCCATGTGGCCTCTTTCCCCACACCTCCTTAGAGTTGGATGAGCAGTGTCATGGCCGCTGCTATGCCCCATCCCCACACCTGCCTGCTGAGGTCAACAGGATACTTCTTCCACCCATGTTACAGATGAGGGGCGTGGGGCCCAATAGGGAGCCGGACTGGGCGCGAGTGCACACGCCCTTCCCCAGAGTCCTCCTACTGAGCTCAGAGGGGGCCGTACCCTCCACCCCGCTAAGGGGTGGCTTGGTGCCATGAGCATATTGGGTGTGTTTTGGGGAGGCTGGGATCCTTCTGCCTCTCCATTCTGGTGCCAACAGCTTCTCCTTGCCCTTTTCTGTGCCCTCCGTCCAGCAACTGCCCCAAAGGATTCAAATGCTGTGGTGACAGCTGCTGCCAGGAGAACGAAATCTTCCCTGTCCCCGTGAGGTGAGCCCAGGGCCAGCTCCTCTGGGCACAGTCCTTGGAGGGACCTGGTCCACACAGGGCAAGGCCAGGCACCTGCCGAGGGGGCAGTGTGGGTGGCGGGAGAGGGGAGGTGTGGGGAGTCCCCAGGGTGGCCTGGGGACTCAGGTTGCTCTTGGTGGTCCCCACCCCAGGATCTTCGTCATCATCTTCCTGGTCATCCTGTCCCTCTTTTGCATCTGTGGCCTGGCTAAGTGCTTCTGTCGCAACTGCAGAGAACCGGAGCCAGACGCCCCAGTGGATTGCCGGGGGCCCCTGGAACTGCCCTCCATCATCCCTCCAGAGAGGGTCAGAGTATCCCCCTCTGCATCCCCACCCCCCTACAGTGAGGTGGGTGTCTCATCCCTATCCCTACCTTGCTTCTGGCCGGCTGTGCAGCAGGGACAGTGGAGGGCCCTTCGACCCTGGAGGGCACTCTGCACGCAGCATTGGGTCACCCCTCTCCCTGGTAACCATGCCTCAGCTGGCAGCGGGGAATGGTGGCCAGGGCCAGGACCCAGAAGACTGAATTCCCTCTTTTCCCTGCAGGTGATTCTGAAGCCCAGCCTGGGCCCAACTCCCACAGAGCCACCCCCTCCCTACAGCTTCAGGCCTGAAGAATATACAGGGGGTCAGAGGGGCATTGACAACCCGGCCTTCTGAGTCACCTCCTGCCTGGAAGCTTGCGATCAGCAGCCTCCTCCCCAGTGCCTCCTGGATCAAGCTAGAGACTACTGGCACCCCAGGAATGTCCCTGCCCATCCTGCCATGCCTCTGTTCATCCTTGGATTTAAGTTATTACTTTTTCTGCCTCTGTTTCCACCCCAGCTACCTCTCTTGTCCTGAGGGTTAGGCTGGAGTGACAGTATCTGCCCCCCAACCAACCCAAGAAAGAAGTTGCCAGAAGGAAAATGCCGACCATTGGAGGTGCCCAACAGCAGAATGGGCTACTCTGAGGGGTAGTAAGAGCCCCATTTCTGGAGGTATGCAAATCTTGACTGGACAGCCAGCTCTGAGATTTTATCAGGGCACTTCTATACCTGTGGGGCATTGGACTGGATGAGCTCTGAGCCAGCTTCCACTCCTACCTGAATAGAGAACTCACTGTACCCACCCACAACACAGGGTAAACACATGTCCTCACTGAATGTTACTGATCGCGGCTGAGGGCCTGCCTCTCACTGAATGTTACTGATCGCGGCTGAGGGCCTGCCTCTGGCTGTGTGGGGAGGTGGGTGGAGAGGTGAGTCCAGACACTGCCGGGGGTTCCGGTGAGGGGCTCGCTGTGCCGCAATCCCACCACTGATGAGCCTTCTGGGAGGACAGTCCATCCGTGGGCCGCTCTTGGTGAGACGCTTGTTCTAGATGCTTTGGCTGCTTGTTTTTTGATGTCTCTGTGTGCCAAAGAGCCTGGAAATGGGGTGCGTGTGTCCCTTGTGTGGATTTCCCAATCCCTCCTGCCCACAGCTTCCCTGGGACACATGGAGCCCAGCTCTCTGGCTGTCTTACCTTGAGTTGTGAGAAGTTGGCTGCGAGGAGTTGGATCCAGGAAGCAGCCCTGGGACAGCCCATTCTGCTGTTGATAGCAGGAAACCACCTGCTGGGAGACGACGGGGGTGGGGAGAAGCCCAGGAGAGCAGTGGGTGGGGCTGGGCATCTGTGGAGTGGGGCTTTAGGAGACCTTGAACGGCCCCACCCCGGAATCTCCTACAGGGAGGGGAGGAGATGGCAGGTTCCACCCTTCTCTTCCAGCCCCACCCGTGGGAGTTAAGCCCTAGCGGAAGAGTCACATGGGGACCTGGCATAGTCATGCAGAATGGGGCAGGACAGTGCCAGTGCCTTGGGACTCAGATGGGACTGGGTGCCTCTACCCTGATTTTTGCCTTTGCACTACGCCCTCACAGTCCACTTAATGCCAGCCTCCTTCTCCAGGCACAGGACCCCGTGTCAATGCTGGCCAAAGCTCCCAGGAGGATTGGAGGTAGAACTGGCCCTCGTGTGCCAGCAGGGGTGGCTCCTTTAGTGCTCTCCCAATAATGCCCATCCTGGGGGCATCAGTACGCAGGCAGGTGGCAGAGTTGGGGGCTGTTCGATGGCACAGGCAGCCCCAAAGATGCCAGGAACAGGGACTGTCCGGGTGTGGGTTCCCAGTGGAGATAGGGCCCTGGAAGGAGTGCAGCAGTTACTGACAACATAGTGCCAGGGTTGGCTGTAGGAGAATGAGCCCAAGCGTAAGTGGAAGTTTCCCGTTACTTTCAGGGATTGGTCAGGGGTGGCAGAAAACATGTGGGTTCTTGGTGTAGATGTGGCTAGTTCCAATGAGAGAAGTCCTGGAGCTGATGTTACCCTCACCGTGATAGCAGGGGGATGTTGAGAAATGGGCTTGGCAGACCTGGAGGAGAAGTTACTCGGCCCAGACATTGTCTTCCTTTCATCACAGGGCCTTTAACTCCTCCTAAGGAGTAGCAGAGTGGCCCGAGGGAAAGTGGCCCTCCTGAAACCTAGTGTTGCTGTGACCTGGTGACAGAAATGGAAACCTCTGTCTCCCCGGTCATCCTTGGTGGGAGTGGAAATGGTGTCACCTTTCTAGAGGGCCATCTGGCACCATGCAATCATGCCACAGATGTTTACAAAACTCCTGCTATTTAGGAAGCACTATACCTGGCACTGGGTATCCTTTAAAATGTAAATTGCACATGACCTGGCAATTCCACTTCTAGAAAAGAGCCTTCAGAAGTGCTCATACAAAAGAGCTCAATATAAGTACCAGGCACTAACCCATTGTGCCACCAGAGCTCCCTATGCAGCCTTTTAAAAGAATAAATAGGATCTGTAGCACCAACCCTGCAAAGCATCCATCACTTATTGTTACAGAGAAAAGGCAAGTTGCGGAACTGCCTATGATCTCAGTTTGTAAGGATATAACCCATACATATTTTATTTTATATATGTATATTTTTTCTTTGCAAATATGTAGATAAGATCTAGAAGGATATAAACCAATCACTCACCACACTTCCAATAGTTGTTGGCCCCAGGAGTGGGATGTAGGTAGCGAATTGCAAGCGGGGCTTCTTCCTTTCTATGCTTTGGCACTGTGTTTTTTACAATCAGCAAGCATTGCTTTCGTAAATTTAAAGAGATTTGTTTACTGGAAACTGTAGGCAGATTTAGAAGTTTATGAAAATTCACCTTGTGAACTTTGATCAATGGCAGCTGATAAATTATCAGCCCTGGTATGTGGAAGGACTTTAGACTGTGGTACCCACCTAACATGGATGTGACCCGGGGGATAGACACATGATGGGAAAGCCTGAACACCTGCCAGACATGCGTGCAGCCCACGTCTCAGACCTACGCAGGACTTATGAGGTGAAGGGGTGGTCTGCCCCTCCACACCCGTGGGCGTTTCTCGTTAGGTGGAACAAGAGACTTGAGAAAAGAAATGAGACACAGAGATAAAGTATAAAGAAAGAAAAAATGGGCCCAGGGCGCTCGGCATACTGAGGACCCATGCCAGCACCCGTCTCTGAGTTCCCTCAGTATTTATTGATCATTATCTTTACCATCTTAGAAAAAGGGAAGTGGCAGGATAATAGGATCCTCATAGGGAGAAGGTCAGCAGTAAGACATATGAATAAAGATCTCTGTGACATGAATAAGTTTAAGGAAAAGTGCTGTGCCTTGATATGCATATGCAAACATCTCCATAAACCTTTTTAGTGCATAAAGAGCAGCATTGCTGCTAGCAAGTCCCTCCTTCAGCCCTAAGGCGGTTTTCTCCTTTCTCAGCAAACAGAACATACAATCGGGTTTTACACTGAGATGTTCCACTGCCCAAGAACCGGCAGGAGACAGATGCTTTTCTCTATCTCAACTGCCAAGAGGCCTTCTTTCCTCTTATACTAGTCCTCCTCAGCACAGACCCTTCACGCGTGTCAGGCTGGGGAATGATCAGGTCTTTCCCTTCCCATGAGGCCATATTTCAGACTATCACATGGGGAGAAACCTTGGACAATACCTGGCTTTCCTAGGCAGAGGTTCCTGCGACCTTCCGCAGTGTATGTGTCCCTGGGTACTTGAGATTAAGAGAATGGTAATGACTTTTAACCAGCAGTTGCCTTCAGGCACTTGTTTAACAAAGCACATTCTGCACAGCCCAAAATCCGTTAAACCTTGAGTCACCACAGCACATGTCTCTTGCAAGGATAAGGTTGGGGGGTAGGGTCACAGATTAACAGCATCTCAAATACAGAACAAAATGGAGTCTCTTATGTCTACTTCTTTCTATATAGACACAGTAACAGTCTGATCTCTCTTTCTTTTCCTCACAATGAGGTGTATAATGAATGAGAGAAACAGTGAGCTGGTTGGTTGGGTGAGTGAGCAGTTTCACAGCGGCGGAGAACTCATCCCTCATGGCTGCTTTAGTCGCTCAAAGCCAGTGAGTGAATAATGAAAGATGGAATGATTGAAGGAAGATTAAATGAGTGCATCAATGAATGCATGAACGAGGAGATCTGCCACCAGATATTTGTAAAGAAACACAGTCTAGGCCAGGCACGGTGGCTCACGCCTGTAATCCCAGCACTTTGGGAGGCCAAGGCGGGCGAATCACAAGGTCAGGAGAGCGAGACCACAGTGAAACCGTCTCTACCAAAAACACAAAAAATTAGCCAGGCACGGTGTCGGGTGCCTGTAGTCCCAGTAACTCAGGAGGATGAGGCAGGAGGATGGCGTGAACCCGGGAGGTGGAGCTTGCAGTGAGCGGAGATCCGGCCACTGCACTCCAGCCTGGGCGACAGAGCGAGACTCTGTCTCAAAAAAAAAGAAAAAAGAAACACAGTCTAGTTAACAACAAAGAGATGTTCCTCGTGGCTGTGCACTTGAATTTCTATCTGCAGGGACTCCCCAGAGGACTGGGAAATGCAGGAAAGGCTGTAGGGTGGGGGGCATGTTGAAGGCGGAGGGCCTTAAGGCACTTACTCCAGGGATGCAGGAGGGGAGGAGAAGGGCTGTTGCTGAGGGAAGTGAGGAGGGGGATAAACACCAGCAGGAATCTTACCTCACCCTCCAGCTGAGATGCAGAACTCCAGCTTCTGACATTTCGCCTTCTGCATCCAACATCTCCAGGCGTTGGTGTGACCATTTGTACCGTGAAGAGGGTGGCCCCTTCTGGCTCTGGTAGGACGTAGTTCTGAATCCAAAGTTGGGAAGGGGCCTGGCACAGTGGCTCATGCCTGTAATCCCAGCACTTTGGGAGGCTGAGGTGGGTGGATCACTTGAGGTCAGGAATTCGAGACCAGCCTGGCCAACATGGTGAAACCCTGTTTACTAAGAACACAAAAATTCGCTGGGTTTGCTGGTGGGCACCTGTAATCCCAGCTACTTGGGAAGCTAAGGCACGAAAACCCCTTGAACCTGGGTGGCAGAG
>NW_012118488.1:4340063-4342927 GCF_000951035.1 Colobus angolensis palliatus
TACCCTGCATCCTTTACCCCTTTTCCCCCATTCACTGTGCTCACCCAGAGCAACTCCAGACTCCAGTTGGATCCAACTATGGCTCAAGAACCAGCACCCGTGTGTGACTAGACTCATTTTCCAAATCACAACCAAGCGTCTCACGCGGGCCCTCGGTTCCTCCAATGCACTTTCACAGCTTCACTTCCTCGCTCTTGAAATGACTAATTTCAAATCTCCCACACCCCCAACTCAATTTCTCCTGGTAGTGCCACCACAGGCTTCAGAGAAGAGGGGATGCAACCACACCAGCATACCTCACCTCTGTGCCCCATACCTGCCGCCCAGTATCCACGCATGTTCCCTTCCTCCGCCGTGTCGCGCTCCTCCAGCCTGCACAGGACCCCAGCCCTTCTGCTCCTTAGGGCGTGGCCCCCACAGTTGTCTCTGCAGAGCCTTTCTCCCCTTTCCCAGATCATTATCTTCCGCTTATAACATGCCCCGCCCTCCATCCTTTAGAAACTCTCCCTGGAGGCCGCCAGCTCCTCTGGCATCTGCTGTTCCACCTTCCCCCTCCCCACTTTCATTCTGTGCTGCTCCAATCAGCCTTTTGTCCCCACCATTACAGGAGATGACTCTCGTCCAGATCATCGGTGACCTACATGTCACTGAGGCCAAAGGTCCCTTCTCCGGCCCGTCTCTCAGTGGCTTTTGACATGCTTGGCCACGGCCTCGTTACATGCTTTTCCAATGTCTCTGACTCCAACTTCCCCTGGTTTCCCTCCTCCACACGGCCTTCTCCTTCTCAGGAGCCTTCACTTCCCTGCTCCTCCTCTGCCCTCTCTCGGTGATGGCTGCCCGGAGGTCTGTCTTGGGGTCTCCTGTCTTCGTCTTTGTTCATTCCCGTAGTGGCTGTCATCTCGATCTGCAGCTTCACAGACCATCTCCAGTCTGATGAATCTCAAGGCTTTATCTCCCACCAAGACTTCTCCTTAGGACTCAGACTCACCTATTTAACTACCTCACACCTCCTCTTGGATGCCTAATGAGCATCTCCCAGCCAAAAGTAGGCTCGAATTTCCCTCCAGCACCCCCTCAAATCCAGTCCTTCCCAAGGTCTCCCATCATAAATAGATGGTGCTCCCCATTCGCCCAGTTGGTAGGCTAAAACACTAAGAAGTTATTGTGATTTCTCTTTCCCTCACCCTGTCATCCTGACAGTGCTGCCTCCAAAATAGACCTAGGCCCACTTATTACCATTCCACGGTTACAGACCTCGACCAAGTCACCTTCATCCCTAGCCCAGCCTTTCCTAATGACCTTCTACCTGATTTCTGCCTCCAGGTTTGTCTCCATCTCGCCCCCTGCAGTTTATCCCACACACTGCACTTAGGGAGATCTTTCTAAAGTGCAAACAAGACATGCTATTCCTGTGCTTAAAATCCTCCAATGAGCCGGAGGTTACAGTGAACCGAGATCATGCCACTGCACTGCAGCCTGGGTGACAGAGCGAGACTCTGTCTAAAAAAAAAAAAAAAAATCCTCCAATGGGCCAGGTGCAGTAGCTCACTCCTATAACACCAGCACTTCAAGAGGCCATGGTGGGAGGGAGGATGGCTTGAGCCCAGGAGTTCAAGACCAGCCTGGGCAACATAGAGAGACCCCCCGTCTCTACACAAAATATTTTTGTATTTTTTGGCTTCACTCCTGGTGGTGCGAGCCTGTGGTCCCAGCTATTCGATGGCAGGGTGGGGTCGGGAGGAGGTGGGGAAAGGGGGAAACTGAGGTGGGAGGATTGCTTAAGAGATCAAGAAGTTGAGGCTGCAGTGAGCTGTGATCTCACTACAGCACTCCAGCCTGGGTGACAGAGCGAGACCCTATCTCAAAAAAAAAAGAAAGAAAAAAGTTGCCCATTGCGCTTGGAATAAACTTCAAACCCCTGACTGTAGCTGGCAGGACTTAGGCAGTGTGGCTCCTCCCTTGCCCTCCAGCATCTTCTCCTACTTCTCCCTCCCTTCTCACTGTATCACAGCCACAGTTGCCTTCTCTCTGGGACTTGACTATCCCAAATCTTGGCCTGGCCCAGGGCCTTTGATGGCTTTTCTGCTTAGAACTTCCCTCCCTCCCAACTTCCTCCTCCCAGTCTTCACAGGGCTGCTGTATTTTCACCATTCAGGTTCCCAGAGGGGTCAGCATGTGCAAAGGCCTGAGGAGGGAAGGAGCTTGGGGGCTGGAGAAACTTAAAAGAGACCCCTTCCTTCCTTCAAAACCCCCTAAAATTTTGCACAGTTTGGTGGTGGCATGTACCTGTAGTCCCAGCCTACCCTGCAGGCTGAAGCGGGAGGATCAAGTGATCCCAGGAGTTCAAGGTTGCAGAACACCATGACTGCACTTGTGAGCAGCCACTGCACTCCAGCCTCGGCAACCTAAAAATTAAAAACCCCTTGTGGGGGTGCGGTAGCTCAGGCCTGTAATCCCAGCACTTTGGGAGGTCTAGGCGGGAGGGTAGCTTGAGCCCAGAAGTTCGAGACTAGCCTGGGCAACAAAGCGAAACACCATCTCTACAAAAAATAAATAAAAATAAAATACCCCAAGAGTATTAAAAGAGGGTTTTGTGTTTCCTCAGGCTGCTGTAGCAAAGAACCACAGAGTAGGTGGCTTAAAAGAGAAGAAACTTATTATCTCTCAGTTCTGGAGGCCAGAAGTCTGAAATCCAAGCATGGTTAGGGTTGCCTTTGCCTATCTTTTGGCGGCTTCTGGCAACCCTGGGTGGCCCTTGGCTTGTGGCTGCCCTCCAGACTCTGCCTCTACAGCACAGAGCATTCCCTCCCTTCCTCCCTCCCTTCCTTCCTTCTTCCTTCCTTCCTTGCTTCCTTCCTTCCCCT
>NW_012118488.1:4343242-4348696 GCF_000951035.1 Colobus angolensis palliatus
CCCCTCCCCTCCTTCCTTCCTTCTTTCTTTTTTCAGAGACATGGTCTTGCTCTGTCACCCAGGCTGGAGTGCAGCGGGGTGATTATAGCTCACTGCAGCCTGGAACTCCTGGGCTTGAGCAATCTTCCTGCCTCAGCCTCCCGAAGCACTGGGATTACAGGTGCAAGCCATCATGCCCAGCCTATCATTTTTTTCTGTGTCTATGCATAAGGACACTCTTCCTTGGATTTAGACTTCACCCTAATCTAGAATGATCGCATCTCAAGATCCTTATCTTAATTACACCTGAAAAGACCCTGATTTCAAATAAGGTCACACTCTTAGGTTTTGGCTGAAGAGACAAAATTTAACCCATGAGAGGGGATATATTTCCAGGCATTTTAATCTGGGTGGGATTGCTGAGGCAGGAGGACCTCAGAGGTTACCTGAAAAAGCATATCTGTAAGCACATTCCCTGAAAAACTAGCTATAGGTGATTTTTTTTTCTAGACCATATTTTTTTAAAGGGTTGGGGGAGCATTTTGTGTTCAGATAAATTTGGAAAATGCTGCATACAACTCCCACACTAGAAGATTCACAGTTCACCTTAGTATATTAAAGGGCTGAGAATTCATGGTAAAGAAGCACTATGTATTTATGTAAAGCATCATTTCCCTAGTTTATTTCACCATAAAACCCCATTTTCTTTCTCATAATCTCTGTAGCACTTTCAGATCCTATCAGCCTGTGGAAATTCAAGAGGAATGTTGATGTGACCCAACCTTGTCTTACTATAACTGAGAAGATCAACATCCAGAAAAGGACAAGTGACTCATCCAAGGTCACACTGCTGAGGGGGTCGGAAGCTGATTTAAAACTCAGCCTCCTCAAAATGATAGCGATGGAGACACATTAGTTGTTGATGGGGAGACAGTGGGTGTGGCTACACAGAGGTCTCACCAGAGAGATGTGTTTGACGAGGGAACAGTTCTGCCTTTTACTTGAAGTAGTTACACAAATTTGCATGTGATAAAAACAACACAGAACTAGGCACACACGTTATACCCATGTCAGTTTTCCTGGCTTTGATACTTTACATAACATGCAACCTTTGGAGGGCCAGACACAGTGGCTTACCCTGGTAATCCCAGCACTTTGGGAGGCTGAAGTAGGCAGACCACCTGAGGTCAGGAGTTCCAGACCAGCCTGGCCAACATAGTGAGACCCCATCTCTAACTAAAAATACAAAAAGTAGCCAGGAGTGGTGGCACACACCTGTAGTGCCAGCTACTCTAGAGGGTGAAGAAAGAGAATTGCTCAAACCCAGGAGGCGGTGGTTGCAGTGAGCTGAGGTCACACCACTGCATTCTAGCCTGGGGGACAAGAGCGAAACTCCGTCTCAGAAAAAAAAAAAAAAGAGATGTAACCCTTGGAGGACAGTTCCTCACACCTGTAATCCCAGTGCTTTGGGAGGCTGAGGCAGGAGGATTGCTTGAGCCCAGGAGTTCAAGACCAGTCTGCGCAATATAGTGAGACCCTGTCTCTAAAAAAATTAGCCAGGCATGGTGGCACATACCTGTAGTTCCAGCCCTGGGACTACGGGACTACTTGGGAGGCTGAGGTGGGAGGATCGCTGAAGCTCAGGAGTTCGAGGTTGCAGTGAACTATGATCATGCCACTGCACAGCAGCTTAGGCAACAGAGCAAGGACCTGTCTGGAAAAAAAAAAATTGAGATAAATTTGGCAAAGAAAATTGGGACCTCTTTGTACTATCTTTGCAACTTCCTGTGAATCTATAATGATTTCAAAATAAAAGATATGAAAAATTGGTTTCCTGCCTCCAGCTTCCAGAGCTTTTAACACTGTCAAAGGTCATTAGATCAAGATTAGGTGTATGCTATGCTATTCATATGCTTCTGGTACCCAATAAAAAGCACAGTTTATGGGCTGGGTGCAGTGGCTCACGCCTGTAATCCCAGCACTTTGGGAGGCTGAGGCAGGCAGATTACCTGAGGCCAGGATTTAGAGACCAGCCTGGCCAACATGGTGAAACCCCATCTGTACTAAAAATACAAAAATTGGCTAGGCATGGTGGCGCACACCTGTAGTCCCAGCTACTCAGGAGGCTGAGGCAGGAGGATCACTTGAGCCCAGGAAGTCGAGACTGCAGTGAGCTGTGATCACTTTGGAGGCTCAAGAAGACAATTTTGTGTTTTGACACAGCAATAGCAGAACTTTCATCAACGATTAGATTCAGAACAGGTTATGATGCACACATTTTTGCCACATGCCCAGTCGTCTGGCTTCTCTTGGAATTGTCTCCATTTGCCCCCACTCCTACCCTCATTCACATAATGACTGTGGAACTGGGGGCAGCCATTTCCTTTCCACACAATGTGATTCTGCTTCTCTGGCTACAGTTGACTGGTTCAGGGGTGGGCACTGATCCAATCTGGACCAATCAGAGCTCTTCCCTGAGAATTTTCAATTTGGAGCGCAGGGAATCTGTCCAATCCTAGATTGCTCAGGTAGTAAAAGTGTGAGATGGAGATGGGGTCACTGGTGGCCATGTTAGCCCCTTATGTGAAAAAACCTAGTTGAGTGAGAAGAAATGAAGCCAACATTCAAAGGAAAGTAAAGACAGGAGACAGAGAGAAAGTCCTGTTAACCTTGCGATGCCTGTTTCTGTTTGTTTCTGAAATCCAGTTGCCTTACTATGGCCTGGCTACTCTTCCCTTCCTTGGCAACCACAAGCCAACACATCCCTCATTTGGGTGTGTGGGGGTTGACTTGTTTTTCTAAGACCACCAGAGCGAGCACAAAAGAACCAGCAAGTAGGCAAAGGTCAGGAGCAAAACTGCAAGTTTATTTTGGTAACCTAAGGTGTGGGGAAGAAGTCTGTCGGCCTCCGGCAAAGAAGGCCGACAGAGTCCCCCCTTCGTGGGGCTCTCGGGCGGGGTTCCTGCATCCTGACTTCAGTGGGGCTGGAGGAAGGCCGCGTGGCTCACTGGCGGAGAGCGGCTTTTCTAGGAGTGGGAGGGCAATAGGCGGGGCACGGGCGTGTCAGGGGTGTTCCGCAGGTGCGACCAGGTAAATCTTGGTCTCTTTGGATTGACGTCACCTGGTGCATGCCCAGTTGGTCTGCACCTTCCCGGGTCGCCAGCTGCATTTTCGCGCGCGCGGGAAAAGTTGGGAGGGGGGATGAAGAACCCGGAAGTGCACCATCTTGCCTCCGTTCGTCCAAACAGGGGTGTGTGTGTGTTGTTTTGTTTTGTTTTGTCTTCATTTTCATTGTTTCAGACAGGGTCTTTCTCTGTCACCTAGGCTGGAGTGCAGTGGTGTGAACACAGCTCACTGCAGCCTCGACCTCCCAGGCTCAAGTGAACCTCCTGCCTCAGCCTCCCCAGTAGCTGGGATGACAGACACATGTCACCAAGCCTGGGTAATTTTTAAATTTTTTTTTATAGAGATGAGGTCTCACTATGTTGCTGACTGGCCTAGAACTCCTGGGCTCAAGCAATCCTCCTTCCTCACCCTCCCAAAGTGCTGGGATTACAGGTGTGAGCCACAGCACCCAGCAACATATCTTATTTTGCTCAAGCTAGTTTGAGATGTTTTATCGTCACTTGCAATCCAAAGAGCCTAAAGTAGCCTATAGACCAACTCCTTCACTTTACAGATGAAGAAATGAATTCCAAGAAAGTCCATGACCTCCCTACGGCTGAGGTCAGTGGGTAGCTAGGCTAGAATTAAATCGCAAACATCCTGATGGGAACGCTCATTTGTTTTTGCACAGCCGAGGCTCCTGCCACGCCATGTGACATTTCCAAAGCCTGTCAAGATTTCCAAAGTCCTCAGTTGGAGAGAAATGCACCTGAACCTCCGCTTATCTACAAAACAAAGGGGAAAGGATAAAAATAGAAGACCCCCTGAAATATAACTGGAGGTCTGGGACCTGGGGGACTGGTGCAGGAAGCTGAGAATGGAGAGAACAAAGTCAGATTTGTTAGAGGTGAAAACCGAAAGGACCCTGCACTCTATTTGTGGCTGAGCTCTCACACAAGGAAGACAGGATCAAAGGAAGTCTTCATCTCTTTGCAAAACTCTCATGCAGGATTCAGATTAAACTGAGCCAACAAATATCCTCCTAACCAAGGCTAAAAAGAGATCAGAGACCTACTCCAGTGTTGGCTGCCTGTGAATCCCCAAAACTCCCAGCCTTCCGAGGTCACCCTTACCTTTAATAAAAAGTCGGGTGGCTCAAGGGAGGAGCCAGATGTTTTTCCTGCGTGGTTGCAGTTTCTTGCCAGTCCCCTTGGCTCCTACAGCTGACATTCTCCTCCTATCCCCCGACCCCAGCCTAGACGCAACATTCTTCCTGCTCCGCCCACCCCCAGCAAGCACTGCTAATCAAGCTGCTGTGTGGACCTGGCTTTTCCTGAAGTTTCAGGGTAACAGAGGGGCGTGATGGGCGCTGGCGGGTTTTCAGGAGTTTTAGTTCCTCCTGGGCCACGTAATATATGAGGCTGACAGAGTAAGCCTGAATCAGACTGGTCCCTGCTAAACAAATGACTCAGCATCCTGGAAATGTGTAGCAAGATGGTGTCTGGAGCCAGCCAAGAACTTGTCCCCAGAACCACAGTGTTTGTTAGTTCCCAGTGGCTTGCTACAGGCAGATTTTACAACTCCACGAGGCACTTATGCTGGGGTTTCAGGAAGAAGTGGGTGAGGGGCAAGTGGCTTGGTGAGCCTCACTTTGAGCTATCTAAGACTTGCCAGATCTTCATCCAGGACAGGCAGAAGCTTTTGCTGCCTGTCCCAGGAACCCTCCTGGGGGGGACTGAGAGAGCCACAATCGCTGACATCATCCAGCCCATTGGCCCCTAGTGTCCCCTGAGCCTCCCACAGTCAAATGGTATTTCGTTAGGGATCCTGGGGCAGAGGGCAGCTTCTAGGCGGCTTCAAACCCCATCCTCTGCAGAACCTGCCAAGAGGGTAACATCTCAGAACACATACGTGTTGTGTGCTGCTCACCCTGACCCTGCTCGGGGATCTTCACCTGATGTTCCCTGGCCCTGCCTGTGGCTGGGGCTCCCTTCCTCTCCTTGTGTCCCCAAAACAACCCCAAACAGCCTGCAGCCCACTCTGAAGAGCAGTTTCGTGTTTTTTATCTAAGACTTTCCATGTTTAGGAGGTCTGGCCTTCCATGAACAAACACGTTTATCAAGGTGCTTTTTCTAACCCAAAAAGTAACTAGCTCTCTAAAAGCAATTCTGTTTGATTCCGGACCAACAAATGCAATTCACAAACCCTAGCAAAAGTTATTAAATAGTGAGAAATATTCCCCCCATCTCCAAAACACGAACCCGGCCGGGCGCGATGGCTCACGCCTGTAATCCCAGCACTTTGGGAGGCCGAGACGGGCGGATCACGAGGTCAGGAGATCGAGACCATCCTGGCTAACACGGTGAAACC
>NW_012118488.1:4352467-4352807 GCF_000951035.1 Colobus angolensis palliatus
AAAAAAAAAAAAAAAAAAAAACATGAACCTGATTCATACATATAATTACTGTAGTTCTCATACCCCACATTGGGACAATATGATCTGACAGTGACACAGAATCTTTGAGGTCAGAACTATCCTAGAAAATCCAAGATGTACTGTAGCCAAATCTATTTTCCATATGTGCACCACTCACATTGAAATGGATCCCTTCCTTGACTCTTTTACCTGGAAAGCATCAGAGCTCTTCAGTAGCTTCTCAGAGTCTCAGTTACAGGACAAGCCCTGGGGAGTCTTTAAAATCCTAGGAATAGGCCAGGCACCGTGGCTCATGCCTGTAATCCCAGCACTTTGGGAG
>NW_012118488.1:4358547-4365502 GCF_000951035.1 Colobus angolensis palliatus
CAAAATTAGACAAGTGTGGTGGCGCACACCTGTAGTCCCAGCTACTAGGGAGGCTCAGGTGGGAGTATCACTTGCACCTGGGAGGTGGAGGTTGCAGTGAGCCGAGATTTTGGCAGTGTACTCCAGCCTGGGGGACAGAGCAAGACCCTGTCTCAAAAAAACAAAAATTTACACCTTTGATGGAAAAGAGTCTTAAAGCTTAATTGCTGGGCTGGGCATGGTGGTTCACATCTATAATCCCAACACTTTGGGAGACCGAGGCGAGAGAATCACTTGAGGCCAGGGATTTCAGACCAGCCTGGGGAACATAGCGAGACCCCCTACTCCTAGCTATTTGGGAGACTGAGTCAGGAGGAGCGTTTGAGCGTTCCACTGCATTCCAGCCTGGTTGAGAGAGGGAGACCGAATTTCTTGAGGAAAAAAAAAAAAGCTGAATTCCTGTAGCCAGAACACACTATTTTCATAAATCTGCCTGCAGTTCTAGAGTGCGGTGCAGGGGCACAGTCTAAGTGTCAGGTCCATGGGCCCCAATAGCTTCCTGGATAGAATTCAGGGAGCTATGAACTGAAGTGGAAAAAACATTACATCTTGATTTTCACAAACCTCTAACTGAAATTTATCATTTCCTTCAGTATGAGGGTAAGCAACAAACCACAGCAATGTTAGGAGTGCCTGTGGATTTATCACATAGAAACCACAACTACTTTAAACAATTGTTTATATTATTATTTATTAGAGATGAGGTTTTGCTCTGTCACTCAGACTGGAGTATGGTGGTGTGATCATAGTTCACTGCCGCCTCAAACTCCTGGGCTCAAGTGATCCTCCCACTTCAGCCTCTTGAGTAGCTGGGATTATAGGTGCAAATCACTACACCCAGCAAAACCACAGAATTTTTTTGTCACCTTATAGTTGTTGCAAGTATCTTAAAATATTATTCACATTCCAAACTCGGCTGGGTGCGGTGGCTCACACCTGTAATCCCAGCACTTTGGGAGGCCAAGACAGGCAGATTGGTTGAGGTCAGGAGTTAGCTACCAGCCTGGCCAATATGGCAAAACCCACTCTCTACTAAAAATACAAAAATTAGCTGGGTGTTGTGGCGTGCACCTGTAACCCCAGCTACTCTCGAGGCTGAGGCATGAGAATCGCTCGAGCCCGAGAGGTGGAGTTTGCAGTGAGCCAAGATTGTGCCATTGCACTCCAGCCTGGGAAAAGAGCGAGACTCTTGTCTCCAACATAAATAAATAAATAATAAATAAATAAATAAATAAATAAATAAATAAATAAATAAATAAATAAAATGTGTTTAGGTATTATTCTGAGAAGGGGTTCATGGGTTTCACCAGCTTGCCAAAGGAGTCCAGGGCAAAATAAACAAATGAAAATTTTAAAAATTAAGTATTCTTGTAATCTGGGGAGAGGCTCCAGGCATAAGAATATTATGAGGAGGAAATCCACTTTTTTTTTCAAGAAAAGCAAAGCTGAATGAGTAAAAAAGAAGACACAATTACATGCTGTCTACAAGAGACCCGCTCCACCTTTAAGGAGACACAGACCAAAAGTTAAGGGATACAAAAGATATTCCACGCAAATGAAAGCCAAAAGAGGGCAGGAATAGCTATACTTATAACAGATGAAATAGATTTTAAGTCAAAAATGGTAAAAAGTGACAAGAAGGTCATTATATAATGATAAAAGAGTCAATTCACGAAGAGGCTATAAAATTGTAAATTATATGCACCCAATATCGGATCACCTAGATATATGAAGCAAATATTAATAGATCTTAAGGGAGGGATAGACTAATACAATAATAGCAAGCGATTTAACACCTCACTTTCAGCAACAGACAGATGGTCCAGGCAGACAATCAATAAGAAAACATTAGACTGAAACTACACTTTAGATCAAACAGACCTAACAGACAAATACAGAACATTCCATCTGACAGCAGCAGAATGCACATTCTTCTCAAGAGCACATAGAACATTCTCCAGGATAGATCACACATTAGGCACAAGACATGTCTTAACAAATTTAAGATTAATATCATATCAAGTATCTTCTCAACCACAACGGTATGAAACTAGAAATCAATAACGAGAGAAATTTCAGGAAATTCACAAATATATGGAAATTATACAACATGATCCTGAACCACCAATGGGTTAAAGAAGAAATGTAAAAATATCTTGAGACAAATGAAATGGACCCACAAGATACTAAAACTTATGGGATGCGGCAAAAGCAGTTCTAAGAGAGAAGTTTGTAGCTATAAATGCCTGTATCACAAAATAAGAAGGATCTCAAATAATCATCGTAACATCACGCTTCAAGAAGCTAGAAAACTAGAAAATGAAAAACAGGCCAGGCACAGTGGCTCATGCCTGTAATCATGCCACTATAGTCCAGCCCGGGTGACAGAGCACGAGACTCCCTCTCAAAAAACAGAAAAGAAAAAAGAGAAACAAATGGAAGCAGAAGGAAGTAAATGATAAAGATCAGAGCAGAAATAAAGACTAGAAAAGATCAATGAAGGCCGGGCACGGTGGCTCATGCCTGTAATCCCAGCACTTTGGGAGGCCGAGGTGGGTGGATAACGAGGTCATGAGTTCAAGACCAGCCTGGCCAACATGGTGAAACCCCATCTCTACTAAAAATACAAAAATTAGCCAGATGTGGTGTGGTGGGTGCCTGTAATCCCAGCTACTCAGGAGGCTGAGGCAGGAGAATCGCTTGAACCCAGGAAGCGGAAGTTGCAGTGAGCCAAGATCGTGCCACTGCACTCCAACCTGGGTGACCAGAGCAAGACTCCATCTCAAAAAAAAAAAAAAGAAAAGAAAAGAAAAGAAAAAAAATATCAATGAAACTGAGTTGGTTTTGTTTTTTGTGACAGAGTCTCAAATAAAAGAGTGCAGTGGTACATTTTCGGCTCACTGCAACCTCCACCTTCTGGGTTCAAGGGATTCTCCTGCCTCAGCCTCCCAAGTAGCTGGGATTACAGGCACCTCCCAAGTAGCTGGAATTACAGATTTTAGTAGAGACAAGGTATCGCCATGTTGGCCAGGCTGGTCTCAAACTCCTGACCTCAAGTGATCTGCCCACCTTTGCCTCCCAAAGTGCTAGGATTACAGGCGTGAACCACCCCACCTGGCCAACTTGCGTGTTTGAAACAGTAAACAAAATTGACACATTCTAAGCTACACTAACTAACGAAAGCAAAAGTGATTTGTCTGGGAGAGGCATTGGTGTGTGCGACCAGATCTCTGCATTGTAATGCAGAGGGCCCTGGAAGTCTAAGCATTCCTAAGGAGTTGTGAGGAGCCTGTCTTTCTATTTGCCTGCCACCTGTCCTGCCTGGGTCCATCACGTGTCTGTCAGTGGACTCACCTTATGCCTTCACATTCCCATGGCATGTCTGGGACATCCTGTCACTTAGTCCATGTGTGTCTACATGTGCTGTTACATGTTCCTCTCAAAGTTCTGCTGTGTTTCTGTCCAGTGCCTGCCACATGTCCCCCACATGTCAGCTGTATGTTCACATGTGAATTCCATGTGTATTTCATTTATCCATGGGGTAATAATATTGCTGTCATAGGTCCTGCACGTTTTTGACATGTAACCATCAAGTTAACTCATGTATCCGTTCATTAATTCGTTCATTATTGAGTTCCTAGTATGTGGTGGTCACTGTTTTAGGCTCTGTGGATACAATAGTGAATAAAACAGACAAAAATACTGTCTTTACAGAGCCTGTATTCAAGACAATAAATGTAATAACGGTAACAACATAGTAGAGGCCAGTAATCCCACACTTTGGGAGGCTGAGGTAGGCAGATTGCTTGAGTTCAGGAGTTTGAGACCAGCTTGGGCAACGTGGCAAAACCCTGTCTCTACCAAAATACAAAAAAAGTAACCAGGCGTGGTGGGGTACGTCTGTGGTCCCAGCTACTTGGGGGGCTGAGGTGGGACGATCACTTGAACCTGAGAGGTAGAGGTTGCAGTGAGCTGAGATCATGCCACTGCACTCCAGCCTGGGCAACAGAGTGAGACTTCTGTCTCAAAACAAAACGAAACAATATAGTAAACGTAGAAATAAATCAACAAGCATAATAAACAAATTATATAGTATGTTAGAAGGTGATGAGTGCTACGGGAAAAAATGGAGGAAAACAAGGGAGATCAGAGGTGCGGGACATATATTACAGTGCCCTTGTGAAAATGTAAAAGAAACAAAAAGAGCAGCAGGCAGAGTGGATACAGTTGTAAACAGGAGTTCAGGGTAGTCCCCTTGAAAAGTTGTCTGAGAGTAGACTTGAAGGCAGTAGATGAAGTGAGCCTTGGAGATACGGAGGAAACACATCTAGGCAGAGCAACAGCAGGAGTAGAAGCCTGAAGCAGCAGCTTGTCTGGTATGTTGGAAGAATGTGGAAACCAGTGTGGCTGGAGTGGAGTAAATTGTAAGAAGTCAAACAGGGCCTGGTGCGGTGGCTCACATCTGTAATATCAGCACTTTGGGAGGCCGAGGTGGGTGGATTGCTTGAGCCCAGGAGTTCAAGAGCAGCTTGGGCAACATAGTGAAACCTCAACTCTACAAACAATAGAAAACGTAGCCAGTATGGTGGCGTGCACCTGTAGTCCCAGCTACCCAGGAGGCTGAGGCGGGAAGACTGCTTGAACCTAGAAGGCAGAGGTTGCAGTGAGCCAAGATCACGCCACTGCACTCCAGCCTGGGCAACAGAGTGAGACCCTGTCCAAAAATAAGTAAATAAAAGATGACAAACAGGATTTGAATCAGTTTAATCTTGGCCTCAATGAATTTCAAGCTTCCAGTTTTCCTCCACCTTTAATATGATTTAGCATAAACCCATCTGTGGACAACTGTCCTGGAAACCCTTGACCACTGTGGTCTCAGAGGCCATTTTCAAATACTCTGAGTTTAATCTCAAGGGAAACGAAAACAAACCCATCTCGATGTAAATAGGAGTAGGGCAGCTGGGTCAGAAAATGAAAATTTTCTCCCAAGGGAAGGAGAAGGGTAGGGGAAAGAATTCGGGCTTCGAGTCCCAGCTCTGCCACTCAACAAGCTGAGTGAGAGTGGTCACTGTGCCAGCCTCGCTGAGTCTGTTCCCATGTATGGAAAATGGGCTGAGACCCCCACAGGGATGTGATCATAGAATGTAAACTAAACGTTCAGCCCCCAGCCCAAGCCTGACTCTCAGGCCAGCTCAGTCCACAGCCACTGCCTCCCTTCTTGGGCCTGAATGCCCAATATGCTTCTCCTTTGACCTTCATTGTCTTGAAACTATACATTTAGCACCTGAGGGTCAGCTCAGGTGGCAGGTAAAATCTTTGCATAGTTTCTGATATTTTTTGTGGTGTTTTTTTTTTGTTTTTGCTTTTTTTTTTTGGGACAGAGTCTCACTCTGTCACCAGGCTAGAGTGCAGTGGCGCCATCTCAGCTCACTGCAACTTCCATACTTCCACCTCCTGGGTCCGAGTGATTCTCCTGCCTCAGCTACTCTCTCCGGAGTAGCTGGGACTACAGGCATGCGCCACCACGCCCAGCTGATTTTTGTATTTTTAGTAGAGACAGGATTTCACCATGTTGGCCAGGATGGTCTCGATCTCTTGACCTCGTGATCCACCTCCCTCAGCTTCCCAAAGTGTTGAGATTACAGGCATGAGCCACCGTGCCCGGCCTCTGATGTATTTTTTATCCTGAACTCTCCCATATAGCATAGGGCTTCAATTCTTGGGGGGAAAAAGCTGGAGTTTAAATTCTAAAGAAATAAGAATGTGAATCTGAATTGGCATAGTTCATCTTGTAACTGATTAAATGGACACTGGAACCGTTTACAAGGGCCCACCTGTCACCCTGAGTTGGTGGGTGGCCGCCCTCTGGGACTCCTTGTCTTCTGCTGCCATCGCCTGGAGGCAAGAGGGACTGCAGGGACACAGAAGGACAGAGGCCCACAAAGGTGGGAGCAGCACTGGCTCAGACCCCTGGGACAGCTAAGGCCGCCCTGGGGAGGCCAGTGGCTCACCTCTCATGAAAAGGCAGATGGAGTGACTTGAAAAGCTGGTTTCCTGGCTGAGCATGGTGGATCACGCCTGTAATCCCAGCACTTTGGGGGACTGAGGTGGGAGGATCGCTTAAGCCTGGTAGTTCAAGACCAGCCTGGGCAGCAAAGCAAGATCCCCATTTCCACTAAAAATTAGCCAGGCATAATGGTGTGCGCCTTTGGTCTTAGCTACGTGAAAGGCTAAGGCAGGAGGATCGCTTGTGTCCAGGAGGTTGAGGGTGCAGAGCTGTGTTTGAGCCACTGCATTCTAGCCTGGGTGACATCGAGACCCTGTCTCAAAAAAAAAAAAAAAAAAAAAGAAAAGAAAAACTGGTTTCCTGGCATATTAGTGGCCAAGAAGCCTCAATGACAAAGAGGGGAATTTTAATGACTACAGCTCTAGTCTCACCTCCTTCTACAAAAGAGAAAACTAAGACCCCTGCACTGCGGTGGAGGGTTTTCCCCAAGGCAGAGCTACACTGCTTCCTAAGGCAGGATGTGACTCAGGGACAAAGTCACATTTGAAGGCAGGCCCTGAGGCCGGATTCCAGGGTTGCTTTACAGTCCCGCTAACAGTGTTGTCCTTGGACCAGGAGCCTCAGGTCAGCTGGAAGCTTGTTAGAAATGCAGGATCGCAGACCCCATCAGCAACGGACCCAGACTCTGCACTTTACCAGATCCCCCAGGAAATCTGGATGCCAGTCAGAGCCAGTGCCAGGGACTGGTTTAGAACACGCTGCCTCTCAGCGTTTTTAGGAGGGCACATGAAGATGGTTTTATTTCCCCAAATGGAAATTATAGTATTGTTTGTTCCTTTTTTTTTTCTTCTTTTGAGATGGAGCTCTGTTGCCCAGGCTGGAGTGCAGCGGTGCAATCTCCGTTCACTG
>NW_012118488.1:4366222-4374562 GCF_000951035.1 Colobus angolensis palliatus
AAATCTTTTTTTTGTGTGTGTGTGTGATAGTCTTGCTCTGTAGCCCAGGCTGGAGTGCAGTAGAGCTATCTCGGCTCACTGCAACCTCCGCCTCCCGGGTTCAAGCGATTCTCCTGCCTCAGACTCCTGAGTAGCTGGGACTACAGGCATGTGCCACCATGCCCAGCTAATTAATTTTTGTATTTTTAGTAGAGATGGGGTTTCTCCATGTTGGCCAGGCCGGTCTCAAACTCCTGACTTCAGATGATCTGCCCACCTTGGCCTCCCAAAACACTAGGATTATAGGCGCGAGCCACCGTGCCTGGCCCACAACATTTTTACAAAAATCAGATTGTGTGTGTATCCTCTATACTGTCTTGTCGCCTTTTCTTTTCTTTTTCTCTTTCTTTCTTTCTTCTTTCTTCTTTTTTTTTCGAGACAGGGTCTTGCTCTGTTGCCCAGGCTGGAGTACAGTGGCATGATCACAGCTCACTGCAGATTCAGCCTCCTGGGCTCAAGCAATCCTCCCATCTCAGGCTCCCAAGTAGTGGGGACTACCAGGAGATGTGTGTGTACATATATATTATATGTATATATCTGTGTGTATATATACATACACATAAATATATATACATATATACATTGTATACATATGTATATATATTTTTTATTTTGTAGAGATGAGGGTCTCACTATGTTGCCTAGGTTAGTCTTGAACCCCTAGGCTCAAGTGATCCTCCCACCTTGACCTCCCAAAGTGATGGGATTTCTGGCATGAGCCACCACACCTGGCCAGCCTTGGATGTTATTTCTTTTTCTTTTTCTTTTTCTTTTTTGAGACAGTCTTTGCTCTGTCATTCAGGCTGGAGTGCAGTGGTGCAATCTTGTCTCATTGCAACCTATGCTTCCTGGGTCAAGTGATTCTCCTGCCTCAGCCTCCTGAGTAGCTGGGATCACAGGTGCATGACAACACCCCTGGCTAATTTGTTTTGTTTGTTTGTTTTGTTTTGTTTTTGTTTTTTGTATTTTTAGTAGAGACTCATGCAACTGCAGCTGCTTGGGTCACTCAGGAGCCCTCGGGACCATCACCCACCCCTTTTCCCTGCCTGGAATGCTCCTCTGCTCACCCACTCCACCCGTCCCTCCACCCTCACCCAGTAATTCCCATCCGCCTTTAGGCTTGGCCTGAAATGTCAGCTCCTGGGGGGGACTGGGAACACCGAGGCTGGATCCCCTTGGTATTCACTCCTCTAGTGCCCTTTCTTTTCTCCTTTGGAGACATTTATCACAAATTCATGAAGTTTCCACTTGAATAAGAATTTGTTTATGTCATTCTTGTCCATGAAAGCAGGGCGTGTGTGTCTCTGGGCTTAGGGACCCCTCTGTGTCTTGCACTTTGTATGGGGCCTGGCACATAGCAGATGCTCAGAACATACTTGTGACAGGATGAAATGAAGGGGTGGATGTTGCGGGTCATCAGTGTGCACATGGCTAGGATTTCTATTTGATCGTGTCAATCAAGCTCAGATTCAGAGCTGCTGGGGAACTGAAGGTCTCTTTGCGGGCACTGCCTCTCTGCAACACTGTTGCACAGCGGGATTTTCTGGTTAGAGCATCAGAAAAAGCTCACCCCAGGGTCTGGTACACAGAAAGCACTCTGCAGGCTGGGCATGGTGGCTCACGCTTATAATTCCAGCACTTTGGGGGATTGAGGTGGGCAGATCACCTGAGGTCAGGAGTTTGAGACCAGCCTGGCCAACATGGCGAAATCTCCTCTCTACTTAAATACAAAAAATTAGCCAGGTGTGGTGGCACGCGCCTGTAGTCCTACCTGCTTTGGAGGCTGAGGCAGGAGAATTGCTTCAACCTGGGAGGCAGAAGTTGCAGAGAACCGAGATCACACCATTGCACTCCAACCTGGGCAACAGAGCAAGACTGTCTCAAAAAACAAAAAAGAAGAAAGAAAGAGAGAAAGAAAAAAAGAAGAAGAGAAAGAAAGAGAAAGAAAGAAAGAAAGAAAGAAAGAAAGAAAGAAAGAAAGAAAGAAAGAAAGAAAGAAAGAAAGAAAGAAAGAAAGAAAGAAAGAAAGAAAGAAAGAAAGAAAGAAAGAAAGAAAGAAAGAAAGAAAGAAAGAAAGAAAAAAGAAAGAGAGAGAGAAAGCAAGAAAGCACTCTCTGGAATGGCAGCTCCTTGGTGGTGGTGAGGAGGTGGCATGGGTGTGCCCCTGCTTGCTCCAGCTTGTAACACCCTCGAGTTTCCATGTTTCTTTACCTCTTTCCAGACAGGCCACACTGAACAGCACATAACAGCACATATTCCAAACACAAGCAGGGAGATTGTGCTGTAGGGTGACTTCATGGTTTACTAAACATGGACTGAGAACTACTAATGTGCCAGGTACTGTTCTGACCCTAGGTCCACAGAGATGGTGAAACTCTGTCACAGTCGCTCACAGTCTAGAAGCAAGGAGGCCAGTCATTACAATGCAGTGGAATGCATGCCTTGGTAGAGGTGAGTTCAATGGAGGAGCGGGGGGACCACAGAGGCAGTGAGTGTCTCTATAGTCAGCAGAGGCCACACCCTTCCAATGTTTTTGTTGTTGTTGTTTTGTTTTTTTGAGACAGAGTCTCACTCTCTTACACAGGCTGCTGGAATGCAGTGGTACGATCTCCGCTCACTGCAGCCTCTGCCTCCTAAGTTCAAGCAATTCTCCTGCCTCAGCCTCTCGAGTAGCTGGGATTACAGGTGTGTGCCACCATGCTCAGCTAATTTTTATATTTTTAGCAGAAACAGGGTTTTACCATGTTGGCCAGGCTGGTCTCAAACTCCTGACCCGTGGTGATCTGCCCGCCTTGGCCTCCCAAAGTGTTGGGATTACAGGCGTGAGCCACTGCGCCCAGCCAGCCCTCTCTTCAAATCCATCCATACATTCCCATATCTTTTCAAATAAAATAATTTTTATTATTTTATTTTATTTTTTATTTTTAGTAGAGATGGGATTTCTCCGTGTTGATCGATCTCCCGACCTCAGATGATCTGCCTGCCTCAACTTCACAAAGTGCTGGGATTACAGGCGTGAGCCACCGCACACGGCATAAATAATAATTTTTAAAAAGGTATCCAAGGTCGAGGATGGTCTGGCCTCTCCTGACACCCGCACCCTCACCTCCCAGCCTTGTCCTCTCACTCTCTGTGTCCAGCCACATCATCATTGTCTCAGCCCCTCCCATGTGCCAAGCTCTGTCCCACCTGGAGGTTCTCACAGATACTGCTTCCTCTGGTTGGAACCCTTCCCATGAACACGTTTTTGTGACTGGGCATGTGCATACATGAGACTACTGAACAAACTGCTTTACTCGAGCCTTCAGTTCCGTTCCCAGTGCCCCGTGAAGGGTAGGCCTTGAATAAATATTTGCTGAGCAGACTACCTTTTATTCCTCACATTCATGGCAAACAGTTTCCCTAGATTGTGGCTTGCCCTTAAATTTGTTGTTTCTTTAACCTTCAGAAATTTTACATTTTGATGTCGTCAAATCATCCAATCTCTCTTTTGGAGTTTCTCTGTTGCTTTGCACACAGAAAGTTTCAGAGGTTTCATAAGGGCTCGTGCCTGAGCAAAGGCCCAAGTCTGAGGGATTTGAATCAGAAGGAACAGGAAGCTGATAACCTTGGTGGAAGCTGACGGAGGGAGTTGTGTGGCAATACCAGATGCAATGGTGACATGGGGTTAGCATGTCTTGAGTGGGCGTTCTTGGTCTAGCATTTTCCTCATGGTGCTCACTACCTCCTTAATGGGTCAGGAAAGTATTAACACCCTGGTACATGTTAAGGAAAAGTGGATCAGGGCCCACTATTTGCTAGGCATTGTGTTAAGCACTGGGGAACTGACTTTTTTTTTTTTTTTTTTAGACAGGGTCTTGCTCTGTCGCCCAGGCTGGAGTGCAGTGGCCCAATCCAGCTCACTGTAGCCTCTGACTCCTGGGCTCAAGCAATCCTCCCACCTCAGCCTTCCAGGTAGCTGGACTACAGGTGTGTGCCACCACACCTGGCTAATTTTTTTATTTTTTGCAGAGATGGAATCTTGCTATGTTGCTCATGCTGGGAACTGACTTTAAAAGTAAGAATTGAAGAATAGAGCAGTAGTTTATTATGTGCAGGCTGTGTGTGTGTGTGTGTGTGTGTATGAATGTGTCTGGCAGGGATTCCAGACAGACGGAAAAATATCTGTGAGGAGTCCAAGGTGGGATGTAGTCAGATGGTCCTCATTAAATCCCAAAGGAGGCTGCACTTGCCAGCTCTCTCATTCAAAACTCGAAGAGGTTTCAAGGCAAGGCAAGGAGAGGACGTTATTGACCATGATGTATAGCCATGTTCTTGAGGATCTCAGCCCAGCGCCAGTTGCCATAGAGGACAGGACCAGACTGCTTTTAGACTACAGCCACCGTGACTCTCCACACACTGCTGCAAGAGTTAAGGCAAAGCCATGATGAGTACAACACAGCAGTTGTCCCAGGTGAAGCCCTTGTCAACAGGCGTCCTGTGGCTTTGTGGCTGATTGTTCTAGCCTTGGCTCTGAGAAGGGGCAGTCATTTGATGTTCAGAAATACCTGTAAGCAGCTGAGCTTAGTGGCTCCCCCCTGTAATCCCAGCACTTTGGGAGGCTGAAGCTGGCGGATCACTTGAGGCCAAGAGTTTGAGACCAGCCCGGCCAACATGGCGAAATCCTGTGTCTATCAAAAATGTAAAAATTAGCCCAGTATGGTAGTGCACTACTATAATCCCAGCTACTCAGGAGGCAGAGGCAGGAAAATCGCTTGAACTTGGGAGGCGAAGGTTTCAGTGAACCGAGAGCACGCCACTGCACTCCAGCCTGGATGACAGAGTGAGACCCTGTCTCAAAACAACAAGACAAAAGCCCTGTAACCCACAGCCATTTAGGGGTAGTGTGAGCATTTAACCTCATGGGGTAGATAAATCAACAGAAGTGCCATTCAGGCCTCCCCAGTCCTTAGTCCAGCAAGTTACATTGGGAGAGGGTCTCTGACTGCCCGCTGGAGACGAGTGAGAATAAATGACATTATGACTCCCAATTGTGGGCATTTAGGCAGGAGCCAAGCCTTGTGCTAAACAAGCATTTCCCTTGTGTATAACCTTAGATGGTGGGTGTGGCTGTTTATTTCCACTTTTTACAACTTTTTTTAAATCTTTTTTTTTTGTGTGTGTGTGATAGTCTTGCTCTGTAGCCCAGGCTGGAGTGCAGTAGAGCTATCTCGGCTCACTGCAACCTCCGCCTCCTGGGTTCAGCAATTCTCCTGCCTCAGCCTCCTGAGTAGTTGGGACTACAGGTGCCCGCTACCACACCTGGCTGATTTTTGTATTTTTATTAGAGACGGGGTTTCACCATGTTGGTCAGGCTGGTCTCAAACTCCTGACCTTGTGGTCTGCCCGCCTCAGCCTCCCAAAGTTCTGGGATTACAGGCATGAGCCACTGCGTCCAACCAATTTTTGTACTTTTAGTAGAGACAGAGTTTCACTATGTTGGCCAGGCTGGTCTTGAACTCCTGACCTCAGTTGATCCACCTGCCTCGGCCTCCCAAAGTGTTGGGATTACAGGCATGAGCCGCCGCACCCAGTCTCCAAAAAATCATGTTTTTTGAATCATAAGGCGTGACTCTTATCCCCACTTTACAGATTAAGAATGGGATGCTTAGATTGGTTTGCCCCAAGTCGCTTAGCTCTAACTGCAAAAGTCCAGGATTCAGACCCAGAGTGCCTGCCTCTATGGCCGTGCGAGGAACTGCGATGCCCTGTGATCTCCCAGATCGGGGTGGAGGAAGGAACATGTGTGAGCACCAGAAGTGGACACACATGAGGCAAGATTGGGAACTCAATGTCGGGGATCTCTCTGGGAGGAACATAACTTCTGAGACTTTGGCTCAGAAAAGGAGGAGCTTCATGGGAATACTGGGATGCTGCTGTGCAGGCATTTCTTATGAACATCTCCTCTGTCCTGTTGCAGGGCTGGAAGAGAATAATTTCAGTAGCATTAGGACTCTGTAGGCTGCAAATGAATGGCAGGAGCTGGCTAGCCACATACGGACAGAACTGGGGAAACACTGCAATGGTGGCTGTTAAGAAATATGGGAAGAAGGCTGATGTTACATGCTGTTATACATAATGTCACATGCTGTTATATATGATGTTACATGCAGTTACATGCAACATTACATACAATGTTCCATGCTGATGTTACATAATGTTACATCATCTTACATGCACTGTTACAGGTTGATGTTACATAGTATTATGTACACGGCTACATGCTGATGTTACATGACATTACATGTTGTTACATGAGAGGAAGCCTGTTGGGCTGTCTGCTGTGTGACAACTGGCAGAGGGAGGCTGTCCCCAAGGAGTATACAGGGCATGGTGCCCATCCAGGCTGTGAGAGGCACAGGCATCCAGCCCTCACAAAGAACGGAGAGGGGCCACCTCCCCTTGCAGCAGGCCCTGGGCTGCCTGCCTGGAGGAGGGGAACCCTGAAATGTGGGCTGGAGACAAGTGAGCGGGAAAGGAATGTGTTGAAGCAACTCAGGTAGCAATCTGGGAACAGTGACGAGCAACGCAGACTTACTCACTGAACTGTGAGACTCCAGGAAGCCTTTGTGTGTCTCTGTGCCTGTGTGTTTATAAACTTCCTCCTTTCCAAGTTAAAAATCAAGACTTATTTGGCAAAGAATATGTTGTCCTTGGGGAGGGAGACTGCCCAGAGGTGGAAAACGTGTAGATAAATTTGTTTCTCCGAGTTCTAGATATGGCTTATCTGTCTAAGGCTCTGGTATTTTTCTAGTTGAATTGTTGAAACTGTGAAAATGAACATAGTGAAAACTTTGGAAGACTCTTAGTGTATGAATCTGAGGGGTCTATGTCAGTTAAAATTTGTGTACATGTAACTGATTTGAAGTGTGACAAAATTGGGGCTTCCATCATTTTTTCTGTGTGTTGAACGGTTTTCTTGTTTGTTTGTTTGTTTTGTTTTTGAGATGGAGTCTTTCTCCTGTCTCCCAAGCTGGAGTGCAGTGGCCCGATCTTGGCTCACTGTAACCTCTGCCTCCTGGGTTCAAGCAATTCTCCTGCCTCAGCCTCCTGAATAGCTGGGATTATAGGTGCCAGCCACCACAACTGGCTAATTTTAGTATTTTTAGTAGAGAAAGGGTTTCACCATGTTGGCCAGCCTGGTAGAGACAGGGTTTCACCACGTTGGCCAGGCTGGTCTCAAACTCCTGACCCCAAGTGATCCGCCCTCCTCAGCCTCCCAAAGTGCTGGGATTACAGGCGTGAGCCACTGCGCCTGGCTTGAATGGTTTTCTTTGCAGAAAACACAGCTGTAATCCCACACTATAATTTTTTATTGGATGAGACTAGAAATACGACCTTGTATTATTAGCTTTGTTTTAATTAATTGGTAGACTCTTGAGAGTAGTTTTAGGCTTATGGAAACACTGAGTGGGAAGTACAGATAGTCCCTCGTACTTCTCTACCCCCATACCCACGGTTTCTCCTATATTAATATCTTGCATTAGGATGGTGTATTTGTTACAACTGAGCCAATATTGATGCATTATTATTAATCAAAGCCTAACATTTACATGAGGATTCACTCTTCACATTGTACATTCTATAGCTTTCGACAAATACATAATGACACATATCCACCATTATAGTATCATATAGAATAGTTTCACTGCCCTAAACATTCCCTGTGCCCCACTTGTTATTAATAGCTTTTTCAAGGGAAGATTTAGATTTCAGTGTTTTTCCCTTTCACGTTCTTTTAGAAAGTAGAAGTTCTGTTGCAACCTTCCCAGCCACATTTCTACCTTGGTCAGCACTGCTCTCCCCCACACACATTCTAAGAAGCTGGTCAAAACGATTCCTCACTGACAACCTCCAAAGGGATGGCCAGGAGATGCTCAGCACCTCAATTTGACATGACAGGCCCTTTAGGAATTGAGATGTTTACATGACTGTCCCCTGACATTGTAATGGGAGGTCGCTTCCCATGGTCCCAGCTCAGGAGTCCTGGGTGGTTTTCATTCAGCTCATCCACATACGCGTAGCGCTCTCGGTCAGAAGCAACGGAAATCCAACTCAGGCTGGGCACGGTGGCTCACGCCTGTAATCCCAGCACTTTGGGAGGCTGAAGCGGGCAGATCACGAGGTCAGGAGTTCGAGACCAACGTGGTGAACATGGTGAACCCTGGCCAACATTGTGAAACCCTGTCTCTACTAAAAATACAAAAAATTAGCTGGGTGTGGTGGTGCATGGCTGTAATCCCAGCTACTCAGGAGGCTGAG
>NW_012118488.1:4375452-4393480 GCF_000951035.1 Colobus angolensis palliatus
GTGCTGGGATTACAGGCGTGAGCCACCGCGCCCCGCTTTTTTTGTTGTTGTTGTTGTTTTATAAATAAAGTCTGGGTCTCACTCTCATTTTGTTGCCCAGGCTGGTCTCTAACTCCTGGGCTTCTGGCCTCAGGCCATCATGCTGCTTCTGTTCCCCAAAGTGCTGGGATTGGGTCTTTTTTTATCTTGATGAGATGATAGAGATGACAATGCCTTTTATCTTTCTTGTTTGTTTTGAGACAGGTTCTTGCTCTGTCACCCAGGATGGAGTGCAGTGGTACCATCACGGCTCACTGCAGCTTTAACTTCCTGGGCTCAGGCCATCCTCCCACCTCAGCCTCTGGAATAGCTGGGACCACAGGCATGTGCCACCATGCCCAGCTAATTTTTATATTTTTGGTAGAGATGGGGGGTTTTCACAATGTTTCCCAGGCTGGTCTTGAACTCATGAGCTCAAGCAGTCCACCTGCCTCAGCCTCCCGGAGTGTTAGGATTTCAGGTGTGAGCCACCGCATCAGGTCCTTTTGTTTGTTTTGTTGTGCCTGGGCCTTTAATCTCTTTCATTGTTTGAGGAGTTTGGTCTTAATCTAGGAAGGCTGCATATCTCCCCAGGTGCACAAACACAAAGTCAGGTTATTTCCTTCTCCTCTGGCCTTTTGTGCCTTTCCTAGTTAAAGATCCAGTTCATTTACCTCACCTTTGTGAAGTTGCCCAACTCGGGCAGTTGAGTTGACTTGTAGAGAGGGTGAGTTTGACCCTCCACACTTGCCACAGGGAGACGGTTAACTGCCTCTTAATCCTGCCAGGCTAGTTCTTCCCCTCCATGGCTGGCAACCCGGGCAGGCCCCCTGACAACTCTGGCCATCTTTTCTCCAGTCCCTTCAGGTCACAGAACAGCATTAAGTTCATCATTAGAAGGTCTCTTTCTGCAAAAGAGTGAAAACATCAATTCCCTTTGCAGAGAGATGTAGGAGACGAGAATATGCCACCCCAAAGTATGCCCCTTTGGCACAAGGATTGTTTTGAGTTTAAGACAATTGAGATGAAGCATGTATAAGGAGGCCTCCGCTCTCCCACTATTTGCCTAAAAGTAGGACATAAACTTACAAAGGCGCGCTCCCCCCCTCTACCAGGAAGGACAAAGCTTGGCCACCAGAGACAGCTTTAGACCCTTATCAGCAACAGAAGAATCTCCATAACAAACCTTACGCGCTAGCCTCTATATACCATTTATTTGCCTTCTCACAATCTGCCACCCCTAGAGATTCCAAGTCCTTTCCCCTGGGTCTTGTTATTTGTCTAAAAATGTATTATGGCCAGGCGTGGTGGCCCCCTCCTGTAATCCCAGTATTTTGGGAGGCTGAGGTGGGTGGATCACTTGAGGTCAGGAGTTCAAGACCAGCCTGGCCAACATGGAAAAACTCGTCTCTACTAAAAATACAAACATTAGCCGCGTGAGATGATGGGTGCCTGTAGTCCCAGCTACTCTGGAGGCTGAGGTGCAAGAATTGCTTGAACCTGGGAGGCAGAGGCTGCAGTGAGCTGAGATCGCACCACAGCACTCCAGCCTGAGCAACAGAGTGAGACACCATCTCAAAACAATAACAATATTAAAAAAAATAAAAAATAAAATAAAATTTAAAATGTACTGTTCTTTGTTGAAGACGCTGGAAGTCCCTTCTGTGGGATTTACTCAGTCCCTGGGCGTTTCCCATGTTTATCTAAGATATGCACGTTAATAACCTCCAGGTTTTTCTTTTTTCTCTCTTATTGATCTGTCTTTTGGTATAGGAGCCCCAGCTAATAAACCTAAGGTGAGTAGAAGGAAAAATTATTTTTTCTTCCCCTACAAACACTTCTGTCCAAGTTAGGACCCGTGTCAGGGAGAAGCTGGTGTCTGGACAGAAGCAGGGCCATCAGTTTTGCTTGCTTTCTGCTCAGTGGTGGGACAGAAAAGTGTCACCCCATACTCCTCCAAGCAAGGACTTATCCCAGCTCCAGGAGGGCTGACATCTCCTTCAGGGTTTGCCTCAGCTGCAAAGTGCTGCCTCACCCAAGAGCATGCCTTTTGTTTTGTGGGGGGCCCATGTACAATGACTGATGGAGATGGGGGTTGAAGGGCTGGCCATTTAAGTTATTAAAATAATTATCTGGGAGGCTATTAGGCTGGAACAGTTCCGGTGCCTTGGTTTTCTACGTAAGCAAACTGAAACGCAACTCAACATAAACTCAAGCTTAAGCAATCAGTAACAGCCAACTAACCTCAAATGAGAGTCTTTACCAATTAAAAAGCACTAACTAACTTCTAACTAGGGACTTCCTACTTTAACCAATAGAACATGTTATTGGTCTTTGCTTTCATTAACATTTCTCTACTCTTCTGGGACTGTCCTGCTCAAGCAAACGGTTTGCTGTTCATTGCAGAACTTCCAGAAAGACCTTATCAGCTCTTCAATGGAAAGCATCAAATGTTATTTGTTATTTGTCTTATTTGTTAATTGTTATTAACAAATAACAATGTTATTTGTTATTTGTCTTATTTATCTTTCTGCAACCACATTATAAAAGTCTCCATTCTTGCCTGCTCTGGGGAGCACTGAACCACTTGTGGTCTGGTGCTGCCTAATTCATAAATTGTTGAATGGTCAAATAAACTCACTTAAAAAATTATTTTTTTTGAGACGGAGTCTCACTCTGTTGCCCAGGCTGGAGTGCAGTGGCACGATCTCAGCTCACTGAAACCTCTGCCTCCCAGGTTCAAGGGATTCTCCTGTCTAAGCTTCTCGAGTAGCTGGGATTACAGGTATGTGCCACCACGCCCAGCTAATTTTTTTGTATTTTTAATAGAAATGGGGCCATGTTGGCCAGGCTCATCTCGAACTCCTGACCTCAGGTGACCTTAGGTGATCCACCCACCTTGGCCTCCCAAAGTGCTGGGATTTCAGGTGTGAGCCACTGTGCCTGGCCTCATTAACATTTTAATATGCCAGAGTTTATCCTTTAATTAGGCTCTCCGCAAGTCACCACACCTCACCTTGCCCCTGCCCACACCTGCTCCATCCTCTTCCCTTACTCAGGTATTGTTTCCTAAGAAGTAAGCCTCCTGCAGGCCAAACTCCACCTCTGCATCTGCTTCCAGAGAAGTCCACCTGTGAAGCCCTCCCAGCCTTTCACTCCTCTCCTTTTCTGTGAACAGAGGTTTCTGACTCATCCAGGGCTGAAGTTCAAGGACAGAGATGATAGAAAGAGAGGCAGGAAAGCTCTTACTTCACTGACGCTGTCATGCAGCCCCAGCCTCTGTGCCCTCTGGACTTGGGACATATTTGAAGCTGACCCTGTCGTTGGCACTTACAAGAGTTCTTCGTGGGCTCAGCCCCCTTCCCATTGGGGGATTCTACCATCTTCGTGTCAGAAGTGGGCTCCCCAGACATTACCATCACGACCAGCGGATAAGACAAAGCTGAGCTTATTGCTTCCAGCAGAAGTGAAAGATAAGGTCGGGATGTACGGAGAACTGGAAGTTTGATTTAAAGCGAGTCTTTGTGGGAGGAAGAGTTGGTTTGCTTCAGACAAGGCAGAGATCACAGTAGAACAGTCCTGGGTTGGTGGGAAAAGCAGGCTAGGATTTTGAACCACAACATTCAAAGAATCTTAGGGTTCAAACTGTTGATGCTTTCCATTGAAGAGCTGATAGGTCTTCCTGGAAGTTGCTGCAATGAATGGTTGAACCATTTGCTTGGGCAGGACAGTCCCAGCAGAGTAGAGAAAAGCAAATGAAGACAGTGACATAAACAGGTCATGTTACTCTAGACCATGAGGTGTGATTTCCATTCTCAGTGCCCAGGACAAGTGTGGGGAAGATGGTTTTGGTTCTGATTAATCATTGGTTCAGGAGACAGACACACCCCAGGCCATAGAATCACAGCACTGCTGGGATGCTTAGAAAAAAAAGACTTCCTGCTGTTCTCAGTAGGATTTGAACTTGTAATATAGAGTCTGGTTGCTGCTGGCAGCTACTCTAAGGGGAGAGCCTGCCTGAGGGTATGGTCAACACAGAAGAAAGAAACCAAGCAATGGGAAGAGAGGAACTGGTCCTGAGCGAATCATCTGAGCCCCTGTGTTCAGCACCACCTATGCTGGTCAGACACCTGAGCCAACACTCTGCTGCTTCCACCTAAGGCGGCTAGGGCCATTTTCTCCTAGCAGGTGTAAATGGGGAATCCCCATGCACTAACAATGGGCCCGTGCTCCTAATCCCAGTGCCCTACTGCGTGTTTGCCTGGACTGGCCTGAGGCAGAGAGGGAGGTTCCAGTGATATTAAAGTGACTGTTGGCATTGAAGAGTCCCAATGAATTACATTTTATGATGTTCTCTCCTGCAGCTCTGAACCAGATGAGAGATTGGCAAAGAAGCTAGGTAGATGACAACCAAAATGTCAGCTTTGGCTGGATGTGGTAGCTAATGCCTATATTCTTAGTGCTTTGGGAGGCTGAGGGCAGAAGGATCACTTGAGGCCAGGAGTTTGAGACCAGCCTGGACAATATAGCAAGATCTCATCTCTATGAAAAATTTTAAAAGGTAGCTAGGCATGGTGATGCACACCTATAGTCCCAGCTACTTGGGAGGCTGAAGTGGGAGATCTGCTTAAGCCCAGGAGTTTGAGGTTTCAGTGAGCTACAGTTACGCCACTGCACTCCAGCCTGGGTGACAGAGCAAGAGTCTCTCTCAAAAAAAAAAAAAAAAAATTTAGTAAAGTCAGCTTTATTACTGTCATAGCTGGAAAAGAGCATGGCTTAGCTGAGCAACAACAACGGATTTCCCAACATTGTACCCCGGAACCAGGCTGTGCTGGGCAAATGATCCTCTATAGCCTACTACGCTAAATGTGGGTTTCCCGTAGGCACCCAACTCCCACACAGAAGGAAGGAGCTGGAAGGGCCTGCCTGGCTCCTCCGTGGAAACTCAGAAACTTGAGAATCAGATGTCACACCTCCTGCCATGGGGAGGAATGAGGGAGAGGGCGGAGTAAGGCCAGGAGCTTAGTTTAACAAAGCTGCTTTCACAGGCAGCATGAAGCAAGATCTCAGGAGTTCTTCTGCCACCTCCCCAAGAACTAATCAAAAGCCCCGGAAAGGATGAAATCTAAAGTCCAAGTGGTTTTGTGTTAACTCAGAGCTGCTCCACTTCAGCGCCACTGACATTCAGGACCAGATACTTCTTTGCCATGGAGGGGCTGTCCTATGCTTTGGAGGAATGGATTGAGGAGCATCCCTGGCCTCTACCCACTGGATACCCACAGCATCTCACCACCCCCATCCCCAGTCATGACCAGCAAAAATGTCCCCAGACATTGCCAAATGTCCCATGGGGCTGACATCACACCTGGCTGAGAACTGCTGGCTCAGGTGATTAGAAAGACAGGGATGGGTCCCTCTCCCAGATGTCGCGGCTGCAGGAGTTAGGGGAATGCACCCCACCTGGAAAGGAAAGGACCAGAGGTGGAAAGAAGAGTGAGCTGTTTCTCCCAGAGATAGGTGTGGTGGCAGGGAGTTAGTGGCAATGCAGGAGTCTACCACTGGGTGGGCAAAGAGGAACACACATGGCAAATCCATGTTGAATAAATCTGACTCTGCAGGACGACTGAGAAGAGCTCCATGATGGAATAACGTATATAGTGTGGGTGGCGTTTAGGGATACCAGCAAGGGGCAGGGAAGCACCCTCAGAACAGCATCCATGGGGAGCTCTTGCCTCCACCATGCCTGAGGGTAAGGGCAGGAGGTGGTCCCCAGGCTGTAGGAGAGAGCCTCCAGGCAGGAGCTGTGGCCTTTGGGAGAAGAGTGCCACCACTGCTATGCCCAGCCTGTCTAGTCAAATCAATATCCCAACCTACTTCCGCCTACCCTCTGATCTCTTGGGGGTGCCTTTCAAAGACCAAACCCAACTGGAAGGTGGGAAATGGGCCCTGGGGGCAGATGAAGATTACTAAGCACACACCATGGAGTACTTTGCAAAGTTAGAAGCAATGGGTTAGATGCACCCAGGGCCACGTGGACAGATCTCAGAAATATAAGAATGGGTGAAACAAACAAGCAACAGAATGAGATATGTAAGCCGATAACATTTGTGAACATTTAAAACATATGCATAGAAAAAATACAAAACATCAATACTCCCTTTACAAGAATACATGCAAATGAAAGACTCATAGAATATGAGCCTATGGCCAGGTGCGGTGGCTCACGCCTGTAATCCCAGCACTTTGGGAGGCCGAGGCAGGCAGATCACTTGAGCCCAGGAATTTGAGACCATCCTGGCCAACATGGCAAAACCCTGTCTCTACAAAAAATACAAAAATTAGCTGGCATTGGTGGCATATGCCTGTAGTCCCAGCTACGTGGCAGGCTGAGGCCAGAGGATCACTTGAGCCTGGGAGGCAGAGATTGCAGGGGCTGTGATCACACCACTGAACTCCAGCCTGGGCAACAGAGCAAGACCCTGCCTCAAAAACAAAAAAAGAACATACGCCTATGATGGGGGAGGGGCTGGAGACTGCAATAGGATATGTGGATAAAAGAGAATAATTACAAACAAGAGAGGGGACTTACATGGACTAGTGATGAGAAAGTGCCATGAACTAAGGCATATGATTAACTAACTCAAATGTCTGCACCTGAAGTTTAAAAACATCAGGGAAAGAAAAGGAAGGGAGGAAGGAAGAGGGAAGACAGCCCACCAGCCCTGTCCAGCATGTCTCGGGGGAGAGGAGTGGGGGTGGGAGCCCCTCAGGGGCTCTCAGTCTCTGGTCTGGAGGGGCGCAATCCCAGATGGGGAAGGAGTTGCCTCAGGGGGCCTCTCAGAACCTCCTTTTCATTTTTATAAAAATGGGAGACACATCAAGGGATTGTACAAGGGCAAATGCTGTCCTCATTTCCCAAAATGATTCTAGAATTTTAAACCACTAATCTTGACACCTTTGATTTTGGAATGAATTCAAGTCCAAAGACCCGAATGGAGCCCCGACTTTGTATCCAGCCGGGTATGAATCATCCAACAGATGGTGGGTGCACATTTAGAAACCAGCCTGGTGAGCCCTCAGAGACAGGCTCCTGAGACAGCCCTGCCAAGCTAAGCTGATGTTCTCTTCTGACACCAGAGGATTTGTGGGTTCTGCTCTTTCTGGCTTCAGGGATTAGCTGTGACTCCATAAATTCAAGTCATGGGGAATGGGGAGGTGGCAACTGTCAGAACAGGAAAGCAGATGCTAGGAGCTAGCTCAGCCTGAGTCACATGTCCACACACTGGAGCAGAAGCCAAGTGGGCACTGTGATTGACAGCACCCTCACCAGGACTCCAGGGAGGTGGGTGCACTTTCTCCAAAAAAGGAGTACTAATCCCGGAAGAAGCCTGATGAGCACACAAACCCAATAACTATGACAGCCCTCTAGCATCCCCTTGGAAGTGGGGATGAGATATGGGGGAGGGGAGGAAGATTTTCATCTTTTTTTTTTTTTTTTTTTTTTGAGACAGGGTCTTGCTCTGTCTCCCAGGCTGGAGTGCAGTGGTGCGACCTCCCAGGCTCAATTGACCCTCCCACCTCAGCCTCCTAAATCGCTGGGACTACAGGCACTCACCACCGCACCCGGCTAATTTTTTTTATTTTCATAGAGATGGGGTCGTTCAGGCTGTCTTGAACTCCTGGACTCAAGTGATCTGCCCACCTTGGCCTCCCAAAGTGCTAGGATTGCAGGAGTGAGCCATAATGCCCGGCCCCTATTCTTTGTAACAAAACAAGCATTTTTGGTTATTTTAATCAGCTATTGCCTTTTATACTGGATTTCTGTCACTCACAATCAAAAGAATCCTGACTGTTATAGAAGCAATATGGGGGGAAAATCATTTTTGCATTTAATTTCAGTATCCATGTGCTTTGCCATAAATGTTTTTAAGAATTTTAAACTATTTTGGCCAGGCGCCGTGGCTCACGCCTGTAATCCCAGCACTTTGGGAGGCCAAGACAGGCGGATCATTAAGATCATTAAGATTGAGACCATCCTGGCTAACATGGTGAAACCCTGTCTCTACTAAAAATACAAAAAAATTAGCCAGGCGTGGCAGCGTGCACCTGTAGTCCCAGCTGCTGGGGAGGCTGAGGCAGGAGAATGGTGTAAACCCAGGAGGTGGAGCTTGCAGTGAGCTGAGATCATGCCACTGCACTCCAGCCTGGGTGACAGAGCAAGTCTCCATTTCAAAAAAAAAAATTAAACTATTTTAAGGTTTTGTTTTTGTTTTTCTCAAAATGTTGGTGGTTAATTTTTAATTATGACATGCATTTTAAAGGTATGCTTTCAGTGGTTTATCATATTTTCTCTTTTCCACATACAACTTTTGAATTATTTATTGGCAAATGTAACTTGTTTAAAGTGTTATTTTCACGCTTTGGCAGGTGTACATTTAGAAATGAGCACGGTGAGCCTGCAGAGACAGGCTCCTAAGACAGCCCTGCCAAGTTAAGCTGATGTTCTCTTCTGAGACCAGGGAATTTGTGAGTTCCACTCTTTCTGGCTTTTGGGAGACAGTCTGACTACAGAAATATTGGTCACCTGAAGAATTTAGGTCCTTGCCACTCGGACAAGCATGACTGGCCCCAATTCCCAGGAAGAAACTTCTGTCTTGCTTCATGTCATGGACTTGCTTTATAGTTTCATTTTAGTTTCAAGTACTTGTCTGAGCAAGTCTGTCTTTTCATGGATGGCTGAAAACGCTTTATGAAGATGTACACTTCATAAGAGTTAATAACAGAAAGCATTGTGTCAAAACCCAAGACATAAATATAATTAAAATCACATTGTATTTCCTGTTGGTTGCTGAAGCAGACATTAAGAAAGTCTTATCTTTAATAGTACATTTAGAATTCCCTGTCATAGAAAATTATCTTTAAATGATAGCTCAGAAAAGAAATACAAAAAGCTCTCATGCCATTTATTATTAATGTGATTTATGTTAAGTCTGTCACTGGAATGCTGAAAATGTGCCAATAAATTAGTTCAAGAAATGATACAAAATTAAATATTAATGAAGCACTCAAACAAGCACCAATTATACTGTAATATAAGCTTGTAAATATTTCCATAAGTAATTTTCACTCTGTATTCAGGTAGCACTATGGAGCAAGAAAAGAACCATCATTAATTTATGCAGAAATCTTTTTTACTAATAAATTTTCCAAATCACAAATTTAATTTTAGCTTCTGATTTTTAAAAAGGCAATAAACTGTTAGTTTGTACTTGGATTCATGGATACTCTTTTTTTGTTTTTTTTGTTTTTTTTTTTTCTTTAGAGATGGGGTCTCATTATGCTGCCCAGGCTAGTCTTGAACTCCTGGGTTCAAGTAATCCTCCCACATGGGCCTCCCAAAGTGCTGAGATTACAAGCATGAGCCACTGTGTCTGGCCTTTTTTTTTTCTTTTTTCTGAGACAGGATCTCACTCTGTCACCCAGGCTGGAGTACAGGAGTACAATCATGGTTTACTGAAGCTTTGATCTTCTGGGTTCAAGTGATCCTTCCACCTCAGTCTCCTGAGTAGTGGGGACTACAGGCATGCACCATTATGTCCAGCTGATTTTTTAAAATTTATAGTAGAGATGAGGTCTCATCTCACTATGTTGCCCAGGTTGGTCTTGAACTCCTGAGCTCAAGCAATCCTCCCTTGTTGTCCTCCCAAAGTGTTGGGATAACAGGCCTGAGTCAATATGCCCAGCCCATGGAGAGTCTTTATGTTGCAAGTGATAGAAAGCCCAATTCACATGGTTTAAACAAAGAGAATTTGCCTGCATGCTTTAGAGAAAAGTGCAAATAAAATGCCGCTTCAGGCAAGATTTTATCCAGCAGCAGATAAACAAAGAGAAGGTGCCTTCAAGCTTACCTGAAACGTATACTTGAAATGTGGCTTCAGGCAGGGTTTCATCCTGTAGCTCAAAGGATGTCACCAAGAACCTGGTGTCTTTATGCCCTTCCTCTCTGCCTTCTGCTGGGTCAACCCCTTCCTCAGGTCAGTGGCTCCTAGAGTGCACTACCTCTCTCTCTCCCCTTCAAAACCAGACCGCTTATTCCCCAGCTGTAGGGAGAGTTGGCTGCTGATGGCTCACAGCTCTCGCAGCTGAGCCTCCAGGCATTGTTTCATGTTCATAAATGCCCAGGCTTTATTTATTCCCATCCAAAGACTATCCTCTGCCTAGCCCAAGCTTTATGTGGTCTGCCAATGATTGGTCAGGGCAAAAGTACAAAAGCATAGTCCTCCTGCCTAGATCTGAGACAACTCCGAAGGGCCACCTCAGGTTCAAACCTCCCTGTAGCATCGGTTGAGGCTCTGATGCAACTGCAACCCGGTTCCACTTCTCCCTCTGCTCAACCTGCTTCATTTACTCCCTTGCAAGTACTGTTTCTGAGACCATGGGCCAGTAAACTTCCAGCATGTAAATATCCATCACAAATCTGTTGGCAGGCAGGGACCCAGACATGAGGCAGCTGAGGCCAGGAGTAATTTTTAGGAAGCAGATTCTAAAATAGGTCTTTGGAGCTGGAAGGTAGAGCACTAATAGCCCCTGGCATTCTAGTGTGCTGCACTTGTTTAAACTTTCACTGGGGATGTACAGGAATGATGGGAAACTGATGGAAGGGAGGCACTGGTGGGAGCAAATTCCCAGGCATTTGAGAGGTTTGAGTGAACTGGTAATATAAGGACTGTGAAATCAGATGGCTCTGGGGCTAGCAATGCTTAAAGGAAGACAATGAAAGTTTCAGAGTACTTAATCATCAGTTTGAGACAAAGTGTGAAAGTCTCTTGGCAGCATATGGAGACTCTGCAGCTGGAGGGCAGAAAAAGCTAAGAATCATCCCCAGAATTCATTATAAGGGTAAAGGAGCTTCAGAGAGGTCAGAGAGGTTGGATTCTCAATCAGAGCCCATCTGCTCTGTCAGGTCATACTCCAGTAGAGAAAGATCAGAACTCAGAGACTTGGGATGGCACATCTGGGTCAATGCACTAAAAAAACTTGAATCTCCAGATTCCACTGAACCCACTAGGCCTGCAGAAGCGGCCCCCTGCCCACTGTTAAGGGCTAAAGTTCCCCTCATGGTTGAAGAGGGTGCAGGGCCTCTGCTTTGCAAGATGATATGCACCTCCCTCCTGGCCACCAAACAAATAGTTATCAAGTCACAACAAAACCGGCCAGGGATGCGCCAGGCCTGCTGCTGAGGAGTGAGACTGTACCCTGGAGGAGCTGCAGGAACTTGCCAACGTGTGCTGGCAGGATTCAGGAGAGTAGAGATGTGACTGAATTCTGAGGATGAGGATCAAAACATAAAGCTCGATGGGAAAGAATTTATTGAATAGGAGTGTGCTCCTGCGATGCGGGATTTTACCCCCTGGCAAAGACCCCAGAAGAAGGTGCTAGAATGGCTCTTGGAAGCCTGGAAACAGCACTGGCCCAAACTAAGTTAAGGAGAAAATCCAAACAGCATGGCAGATGGCAGAAGGGATCAAATGGATCAAAGGAGAGGGCTTGCTTGACCGGATCAGCCTGTGTGGGGCCTGCAAATTCCCCAGCTGACTATGTTCCCTGGGAGAGCCCGTAAAACACTCTTTTATCAAAGCAATAAAGAAGGTGCTGGTGGAGGAGGAACAGCAGCATTGAGAAGTCTATCATTGACCATCCTGGCGGTGGGGGGTGGGGGGCCGTGAAGGTGGGAGATGCTGTTACGGGGACGGGGGGCGAAGGGGGTGGGAGCTGATAGTAATGGGGATAAGAGGAGCCCAAAATAATCAAGGCCAAGTGGCAGTGTTACAGGAAAGGGGTCCCAATCCAGACCCCAAGAGAGGGTACTTGGACCTCACACAAGAAAGAATTCAGGAAGAGTCCGTAGAGTAAAGTGAAAGCAAGTTTATTAAGAAAGTAGAAGAATAAAAGAATGGTTACTCCACAGACAGAGCAGCCCCAAGGGTTGCTGCTTGCCCATTCCTATGGTTATTTCTTGATGATATGCTAAACAAGGGGTGGATTATTCATGTCTCCCCTTTTTAGACCATATAGGGTAACTTCCTGACATTACCATGGCATTTGTAAACTATCATGGCACTGATGGAAGTGTAGCAGTGAGGACAACCAGAGGTCACTTTCATCACCATCTTGGTTTTGGTGGGATTTAGCTGGCTTCTTTACTGCAAACTGTTTTATCAGCAAAGTCTTTATGACCTGTGTCTTGTGCCAACCTCCTATCTCATCCTGTGACTTAGAATGCCTAACTGTCTGAGAATGCAGCCCAGTGGATCTCAGTGTCATTTTACCCGGCCCCTATTCAAGATGGAGTTGCTCTGGTTTCAACTCCTCTGATAGCAGCACTTATCTGTCAGAAGGTGGGCATGGTATATATATATTTTTTTGTTTTGTTTCATTTTGTTTTTGGAGACCGAGTCTTGCTCTGTCACCCAGGCTGGAATGCAGTGGCACGATCTCGGCTCACTGCAACCTCTGCCTCCTGGGTTCAAGCAATTCTCCTGCTTCAGCCTCCCGAGTAGCTGGGACTACAGGTGCATGCCACAACACCTGGCTAATTTTTGTATTTTCAGTAGAGACGGGGTTTCATTATGTTGGCCAGGCTGGTCTTGAACTCCTGACCTCATGATCCACCTGCCTCAACCTCCCAAAGTGCTAGGATTATAGGCGTGAGCCACTGCGCCCAGCCTAAGATATATTTTTAATAGTAAAGATGGGGTTTCACCATGCTGCCCAGGCTGGTCTTGAACTCCTGCACTCAAGTGATCTGCCCACCTTGGCCTCCCAAAGTGTTGGGATTACAAGTATGAGCTACCGTGCCAAGCCGGAAATGGTTAATAGAACATAATATTCCTAGTGGTAAGATAGATGGGCAGTCAAAGAGAGCTTATTTTATTTTATTTTATTTTATTTTATTTTATTTTTTTGAGACAGAGTTTCGCTCTTGTTGCCCAGACTGGAGTACAGTGGTGCGATCTTGGCTCACCACAACCTCCACCTCCTGGGTTCAAGCGATTCTCCTGCCTTAGCCTCCCGAGCAGCTGAGATTACAGGCATGCACCACCACGCCCAGCTGATTTTGTATTCTTAGTAGAGATGGGGGCTTCTCATTGGTCAGGCTGGTCTGGAACTCCTGACCTAAGGTGATCCGCCTGCCTCAGCCTCCCAAAGTATTGGGATTACAGGCATGAGCCACTGCGCCTGGCCCAAGAGCTTATTTTAAAACATCAACCACTCAATAAAAAGTCATGATCCCTTGTCCAGTTTCCAGCCTAAGTTAAGATCTAGAACCTACTGAATGAAGAAGGACGCTGCATCAGCTGGCACATGGACAGGATAAGGTTCCACCAGCCCTTCTACAGGGAGAACTTGAGTAATCAGACACTGGGGAAAGCATGCAGATATTTTGAGAACAGTTGAACATACAGTCCAAATTGACATTGATACCAAGGAAACTGAAGCATCATCAGGGTGCCTTGCTAGGGTGGTGGAATATGGGGTCAAGTAATAAGTATAGTTAGTCCCAGCCATGACCAGCTTCACAGTATGTCCATTAGGTCCACAGGCCCTCCTGGTAGTCATTTTCCTGGTCTCTCTCTCTTTCTCTCTCTCTCTCTCTCTTTTTTTTTTAGACAGAGTTTTGCTCTGTAGCCCAGGCTGGAGTGCAGAGGTGCGATCTCAGCTTACTGCAACCTCTGCCTTTCGGGTTCAAGCGATTCTCCTGCCTCAGCTACCAGAGTAACAGATTACAGGCAGGTGCCACCACACCCGGCTAATTTTTGTACTTTTAGTAGAGATGCGGTTTCACCATGTTGCCCAGGCTGGTCTCAAACTCCTGGCCTCAAGTGATCCATCCACCTTGGCCTCCCAAACTGCTGGGATATAGGTGTGAGCCCACTGCGCCCGACCCTGGTCTCTTAATATATATCTAGAATCAACATAACTAGTATTGCCAGAACTCTTCCAGTGGTTTCTTGGCCTGTGGGGTAAGAGCCATCATAGTGAGGCAGGTGAAATGGAAGCCTTTCAAACGGCCTCCCACCCCAGCCAATCAAAAACTGTATCACATCTTGGGGGATGGCAGAAATTAATGCCACTCTTACAGATGTAAAATGTGGCCTCCATAATTTCCTCCATTTAATTCCTCAGTCTGGCCCCTACAAAAACCAGAGAGATCCTGCAGGATGACAGTAGGCTACCACAAGCTCAGGCAGGTGGTGGCCTCAGTGGCTGCTGCTGTGCTGGGTGTGATTTTGCCAAAGCAGATTCACGTTAACTCAGGTGCATGGCATGTAGTTACTGACCTGGCAAGCACATTCTTTCCCATCTCTATAAAGGAGGATTAGGAACTGTTTCATACTGCCTGGGATGGTCAATAGTACAGTTGTCCCTTGATATTCACAGGGGATTGATGTAGGACCCCCACCCCTCCACATACCAAAATCTGAGGATGCTCAAGTCCCTTATATATAATGGCATAGTATTTGTACGTAGCCTACATATAGCTTCCCATATACTTTAGATCATCTCTAGATTACTTATAATACCTAATGCAATGTAAATGCTACTTAAGCAGTTTTTTTCCTTTTTTTTTTTTCTTTTTTTTGAGATGGAGTGTCACCCTGTTGCCCAGGCTAGAGTGCAGTGGCATGAACTCGGCTCACTGCAACATCCACCTCCTGGGTTTGAGCAATTCTCCTGCCTCAGCCTCCCGAGCAGCTGGGACTACAGGCGTGCGCCACCGCACCCAGCTGATTTTTGTATTTTTATTTTGTATTTTGTATTTTGCCATTTTGGCCAGGCTGGTCTCAAATTCCTGACCTCAAGTGACCCACTTGGCTTGGCCTCCCAAAGTGCTGGGGTTACAGGTGTGAGTCACCATACCCAGCCTGTAAGTAGTTTTTATACTGTATTTTTTATTTATATTATTTTTTATTGTTGTATTGTGATTTTTTGCTGTTTTTTTCCTAATATTTTAAATCCATGACTGCAGAACCTATGGATATGGAGGCCGACTGTACACATTTACAGTCCTGACCTTAGGCATGCGAACTCTCCCACTGTCTGTTATAACGTAGTCCAAAGGGACCAGCATCTTCTGGGCTTTCTGTACCACATTACAAGTGCACAACTGTATTGATTACATCATGTTAATCCAATCAAATGAGTAAAAAATGGCAAACACGTTAAAGCCCTGGTTAAAACATGCTCTGGAGGGTGGGAGATAAAAACCATCACATCATGAAGTTCTTAGGAGTCCGGTGGAGATATTCCCTAGGAAGTCAAGGGAAAATTATTTCATCTTTTTTTTTTTTTTTTTTGAGACAGAGTCTCTCTCTGTCGCCCAGGCTGGAGTGCAGTGGCACAATCTGACCTCGTGATCTGCCCACCTCGGTCTCCCAAAGAAATTATTTCATCTTACAGCTCCCATTATTAAGAAGGGAGCTCAAGGCCTGCTAGGCCTCTTCAGGTACTGGTGGCACTTGGAATTCTGTTCTGATCTAATTACTGAGTGAAATGGAAGACTATCATCTTTGAGCAGAGCTTGAGGAGGAAAATGGTTTACAGCAAGTCCAGTCTGTAATATGAAGGAGCACAGGGAACTTCACCCCAAAATATGGCTCCCTGGTATGATGAGTATTTAAATTAAAGGCCATTAGGGATCAACAGATGCTAGAAGACACTTCTGCCATATGTACATAAAGACCAGACAGACCCACCTAGGAGAACAACTATTTTCCTCCCCCTCCCCCACATTTCTTAATCGTCTGAGAACTTCATGGTTTCCTGAATCTTTGTAGGGTTTATCTCCCACCCTCCAGAGCACATTTTAACCAGGGCTTTAATGTCTTTGCCATTTTTTACTCATTTGATTGGATTAACATGATGTAATCAATACAGTAGTAGACTTGTAATGTTGTGCAGAAAGCCCAGAAGATGCTGGTCTCTTTTCTTAATTCTCTATTTCAAGCTTGTCCAACCCATGGCCCCCAGGCAGCATGCAGGCTAGGACAGCTTTGAATGTGGCCCAATACAAATTCATAAACTTTCTTAAAACATTATGAGATCTTGGCCGGGCGTGCTGGCTCACACCTGTAATCCCAGCACTTTGGGAGGCCCAGGCAGGCAGATCACCTGAGGTCAGGAGTTCAAGACCAGCTTGGCCAACATGGGAAACCTGTCTTTACTGAAAATACAAAAATTAGACAGGCGTGGTGGCAAGAGCCTGTAATTCCAGCTACTTGGGAGGTTGAGGCAGGAAAATTGCTTGAATTCAGGAGGTGGAGGTTGCAGTGAGCCAAGATCATGCTGCAGCACTCTAGCCTGGGCAACAGAGTAAAACTCTGTCTCAAAAAAATTATGAGATCTTTCTGTGAATTTTTTTTTTTTTTTTGAGACAGAGTCTCGCTCTGTCGCCCAGGCTGGAGTGCAGTGGCATGATCTCGGCTCACTGCAAGCTCCGCCTCCCGGGTTTACGCCATTCTCCTGCCTCAGCCTCCTGAGTAGCTGGGACTACAGGCACCCGCCACCACGCCCAGCTATTTTTTGTATTTTTAGTAGAGACGGGGTTTCACCGTGTTAGCCAGGATGGTCTCGATCTCCTGACCTCGTGATCCACCTGCCTTGGCCTCCCAAAGTGCTGGGATTACAGGCGTGAGCCACCGCGCCCAGCCGATTTTTTTTTTTTTTTTAGCTCATCAGCTACCGTTAGTGTTAGTGTATTTTATATGTGACCCAAGACAATTCTTCTTCCAATGTGGCCCAGGGAAGCCAAAAGATTGGACACCCTGTCCAATTTATTTCAAAACACAGGCTGAAGTTCCCTTATCTGCCTAAAGTCTGGATCTACCAAAGAAGAAAACAATTACCTCCATTCCCTTCTCTGAGTTGGTATTAACTGAACCCATATCACAGGAAGTAAGACTGAAGCCTGTCAACAAACCAGGACAGACTTTTGTCAAAACCCTTGTCCCCTCTGTGGGCCCAATGGACTTTGCCCCACACCATTGTATATTCTTCAACCCCACTGAATTCCCCTAAAAATCATTTACCATCCCCCTAAAATCACCCACACTTCCCCATCCCCCCTTTCCCTAAGAAGTAGGGTATACAAGCATCTGTACCCCATTAGGATACAGTGCATGGTAGTAATGCATTATTTTCTCTTATTAATCTGCCTTATTGTGAGTTAAGTTTTCAGCGAAGCTTTGAGAGCGAGGGAGAAATTTTCCCTTTGTCCCTATAAGTACAAGCAGCTCTGCCATTTGGATCATATGACTCAAAGTACTCTATGGTACTACGGATATCTGTGGGAGGAAAAGATTCTGTGTGAAGTTTACAGAAAGCACCAGTGGGAGAATCACAGCTTAGATTCCTAGGGTTCTGGAGCAAGGCTATACCATCCACAGTGGAGAACACCACGTCAGTTGAAAACCAGGTCCCAGGATGCTTCTGGGTCTTGGAAACAGAGCATCTGTATTAGTCAGGGTTCTCCAGAGAAACAGAACTGATAGGCTATATAGAGATATAGAAGAGGAGACTTCTAGGGGAATTGGCTCATGCAATTAGGGAAGCTGAGAAGTCCGCAATGCTGTCTGCAAGCTGGAGAATTAGGAGAGCCAGTGCTATAACTGGCCTGAAAGTTACACCATTGGCTACTGTGCTTCTCAGGCCTTCAAACACAGTCAGAGTTACAATAGTGTAACTTCCAGTCCAAGGCCAAAGAAGTGAAAACCAGGGAGGCTGCTGATATCAGTCCTGGAGTACAAAGGCACAAGAACCAGGATCTTCAGTGTCCAAGGGCAAAGGAAGATGGATGTTCTAGCTCAAGAAAAGCGAGGTTGGGTGTGATGGCTTGTGCCTGTAACCCCAGCACGTCCAGGTGGGAGGACTGCTTGAGACCAGAAGCTAGAGACCACTGTGAGCAACATTATAAGACATGTCTTAAAAAAAAAAAAAGGGCTGGGCACGG
>NW_012118488.1:4393824-4402404 GCF_000951035.1 Colobus angolensis palliatus
GAGATCCGGCCACTACACTCCAGCCCAGGCGACAGAGCGAGACTCTGCCTCAAAAAACAAAACAAAACAAAACAAAACAAAACAAAACATGGCCGGGTGTAGTGGTGCAAACCTGTAATCCCAGCACTTTGGGAGGCCGAGACCAGTGGATTGCCTGATCTCAGGAGTTTAAGACCAGTCTGGGCAACATGGTGAAGCCTCCTCTACCAAAAAATACAAAAAAATTAGCCAGGTATGGTGGTGAAAGCCTGTGGTCTCAGCTACTTGGGAGACTGAGGTGGGAGAATTGCTTGAGCCTGGGATGTGGAGGTTGCAGTGAGCTGAGATCGTGCCACTGCACTCCAATTTGAGTGACAGAGTGACACCCTGTCTCAAAAAAATTATATATATTATTAGATATAATTTTATGCATAACTGTTTAATATGTATTATTACACAGTTTCAGTACTCCCTCCAGGACTGGACACAAACAGGACCAGCAGACTCAAGTAAACTGCATGAGCAGATGACCACGTCCTTCTGTCATCCACCACTGTTGAATCCCTGCCTCCTCCTTCTATCACACCTATAGCCACCTTGGGGTAAAGGGTCAGGGGCCTAGAACCAGCTGATGGAGGAGAAAAATCAACCAGGTTTGCTTCCTGGATGAGTTGGCTGGGAAGTAGGGGTGAAAGCCACAAATGGGTTTCTGCTGCTCTGTGGCTGTACTCAGGGCTGGCCCTGGGAGCACAGGGGCAGAGCTTCAGGTGGTATGTGTGGTTGTCCACTTTGTGTGCACAGAGAATGGCCAGTGGTGAGAAAGGCCGTGGACTCAGGGGTAGTGACAAGTGGCTTGGCTGTCCCTCGAGTTGCTCAGGGACCTAGAAGGAGACACATCAGATTAGGGAAAAGGATGTCTGGGGAAAGACTCGTGGATGGGCCCACGGGGGTGGGCACAGAGTGTGAAGATTCGTATCACATGTTAATGTGATCAATGAAGACCACCCAGGGGCTGGAACGAAGCCAGTCCCACCCAGGCCAGAGAGAAATAAAGAAACAGTTTTGACAGAAGGGATAAAGTATTCTTGGAGGCGGAAACAGCAGATGTCCATTACAGTGACAAATTCTTTTTTGGAACAAGTAGCCAAGAAAAATTTCCCTAGATCCTTACTTCTAGATAGAGTCGATTGGTCCAGTCTCTCATCAAAAAGGTAATTAACCGGCCTCTGTGTGAACACTTTCAAAACAGGATCCTTATTTCCTGTAGAGGCAATGTGTATCCCTTGAGGACATTCGCCCTTGAGGCAGGCTGGGGTTTTCTCTCCTACCCTCCAGAGAGGTGCTCTTACCCTCCCCCATCTTAGGCTCACACCAAGCTAGGATACAGAAGAAGGTATTTTTTTTTTAATTTTTAATTTTTTTTTTTTTTTTTTTTTGAGATAGAGTCTCCCTCTGTCACCCAGGCTGGAGTGCAGTGGCGCGATCTCGGCTCACTACAACCTCTGCCTCCCGGGTTCAAGCGATTCTCCCGCCTCAGCCTCCCGAGCAGCTGGGACTACAGGCACGCCACCACACCCAGCTAATTTTTGTATTTTTAGTAGAGACGGGGTTTCACCATGTTGACCAGGCTGGTCTCGAACTCCTGGGCTCAGGTGATCCGCCCACCTTGGTCTCCCAAAGTGCTGGGATTATAGGCATGAGCCGCTGCACCTGGCTGAAAGAAGGTATGCTGATAAGATGAAGAAAAGTGACAGATGCTTTGTTAGCAGAACAATCTAGTGAAGTTATGCTGCAGGAAATGATACATTTTAGTAAGAGAATGAATGGTTTGGTAAATGTTTCACTCTTGAGTGGATGGGGGGCACTAAAACCGTCTCCCTAACACACAAACCACGTCTACTTCCACTGAAAGAAAAACCAGAAAGGATCATTTAGTGAGAGCCTGGAACAGGGATGCAAATGGCAAAAAGGCCCCGGGGACTGGGGTGGGAGTTGGGCGCGGGGTGTATCGGGGAGAGGAGAGAACAAGGAGAAACCAGAGAGGGGGATTTGCTCAGCTGGTCTCTATACCATGCTTGAGGCTTTGACTGCAGTTGATTGTCTAATGATGAGGCTTCCTCCTCCTGCCTTTATTTATTTATTTATTTATTTATTTATTTATTTATTTATTTACTTATGACAGAGTCTTGTGCTGTCACCCAGGCTGGAGTACAGTGGTGCAATCTGGGCTCACTGCAACCTCTACCTCCTGGATCCAAGTGATTCTCCTGCCTCAGCTTTCGGAGTAGCTGGGACTACAGGCGTTCACCACCACACCTGGGTAATTTTTGTAATTTAAGTAGACAAGTGTTTCACCATGTTGTCCAGGCTGGTCTGGAACTCCTGACCTCAAGTGATCCACCCACCTCGGCCTCCCAAAGTTCTGGGATTACAGGTGTAAGCCACCACACCAGGCCCGCCCTTTTAAATAGTAAGGGTTATACTTACCTGTAGCTTAAACTGGTGCTAATTGCTTCTTTTTCATTTTTATTTTTTTCTTGTTAGATTAAAACAGAAGAGATGATTTATTTGAATGGGAAATAAATAGAATAACAGACACTTTTATTATCACCATGACCATATAGAAGGAAGATATATATATATATATATATTTTTTTGAGGCAGAGTCTCGCTCTGTCGCCCAGGCTGGAGTGCAGTGGCTAGATCTCAGCTCACTTCAAGCTCTGCCTCCCAGGTTTACGCCATTCTCCTGCCTCAGCCTCCGGAGTAGCTGGGACTACAGGCGCCTGCCACCTCGCCCGGCTAGTTTTTTGTATTTTTTAGTAGAGACGGGGTTTCACCGTGTTAGCCAGGATGGTTTCGATCTCCTGACCTCGTGATCCGCCCGTCTCGGCCTCCCAAAGTGCTGGGATTACAGGCTTGAGCCACCGCGCCCGGCCATGGAAGATATATTTTTAAATAATATGAGTGGAGCCAGTTAAGAAGCAACCTTTCTTCTAGCGGATTTACTAATACCTGCCTCCCCCAAATTGTCTTCCCGCGTTAGGCCCAAAACTCTATTTAGACTGGCTTTACATTCCATTTAGTCCTGAGGTAATGTCTCCAAAAGTGTACTGAATTTTGAATTTAGAGAAAACGATAACAGACATGGATGTCTTCATTTTTATTTATTTTTTGGAGATGGAGTTTTATTCTTTGCCCTGGCTAGAGTGCAGTGGCATGAACGCAGCTCAGTCTGCCGCTAGAGTGCAGTGGCATGAACGCAGCTCAGTCTGCCTCAAACTCCTGGGCTCTAATTACTTCTGAGTATGATCCAGATGTCTCTTGGTGGAGCCACATTAAGAGGCAGGCCACAGACGCTGCAGTGAGCCGAGATCGAGCCACAGCACTCTGGCTTGGGCGATGGAGCAAGACTCCATCTCTAAAAAAAAGAAAGGCAGGCCAGTGTCGCAGCCGCCTGGGGCGAGCCCAGTGACCTCAGGTTTCCACCTGGGCTTCCTCACATAAGGGGTGAGATGTAACTGATCCCTATCCCACCGGAGTGGGCAATACCCTCTAGTAGAAATTTTAAAATACTGTTCCCTTTGCCCCAGAGGGTTTCTGTGGAGTGTTTTCACAGAAAACGCGTACATCTCTAAGTGCGGCCATGGGCCTGGCAGCAACTTCAACACAGCCGGCGACTCTGATGTGCTTCCCTGAAGTCAGCAGCTGCAGTCAGCTGAAATTACAAAAGCAAATCACACCAGGGGATGCTGCTCACACCAGAAGCAGAGATTTATTTTGTTGCCTAATATTTAAACAGTTTAAAATCCTCACAATAAACTGTCTAGTTCAGAAAAGAGGCTGTAACAAATGCATGCAATAAATCCCTCATTTTTAATGAAAAGGAATATATTTGGTTTTTATTAACAGAACATCTGTTTCTCTCCATCGCCACTTAATGAGTGTTTAAAGAATGTTGGTTTGAAGGGGCACCCGCATCTCCCAGTCCTCCAGCCCTGGCCTTAATAGCCTGTGAGTGCAAAGGAGGCCATGTTATCATTGATACTCAACCACAAAGTGCTTTGCAGCGCCCCAGGCGCACAGCTGCCCCCTCCCCAGCATCTCTGCAGCGGCATCCCTGTGCCCAACAAGCTTCCCTGTCCAAGCCTCCTCCACAGTCAGGCGCTTCCTACATGCTCCCTCATAAGGGGCCCAGCACTGCTGTGGATTCTGGAACCATGCAGCACCTAGGCCTCTGCTGATGCCATGGACCAGCTAGTCCATGCTGGGGGCACCCAGAGCCCTTGGGCCTTGAAACAGCTTTCTGTAGAGATCTGGAGGTAGAGGAACAGAGGGACAAGGTCCCCGGGCAGCTCCATACCACCCACTGTCACTTGGACTTTGAGGGGCAGAGAGGTGTCCAGAGTGTCCCCACATCCTTCAGCTTCTGGCCTGATGCCTGTCTTCATGAGGATCCTCAACCTGTTCCCCAGGCTGGGCCAGGAGACAACCCCTCCATTCCCTCCCTTCTCCTCTCCCACTTCCTCTCTCTCCTTCCTGGATTTTCCTCTTTGCTGGTGTGTGGGTATGTGTGCACGCCCCCACACACACACTTATGCATGCACACACACTACAGGCACGCCACCACACCCACCTAATTTTTGTATTTTTAGTAGAGACGGGGTTTCACCATGTTGACCAGGCTGGTCTCGAACTCCTGGGCTCAAGTGATCTGCCCACCTTGGCCTCCCACGCCCATGAGGTCAGAGGCTTTTTGCCCATTTAATTCACTATTATATCCTTAGTGCCCATGACAGTGCCTAGCACATAATAGATGCTCAGTAAGTTTTGTAGACCAATTGAACAAAAAGTGAATAGAAGAAATGCTCGTGCCTCCTCCTTCCACATAAGAGCCCAAGCCCCTCTATGTATCATTTCAGATAAACAGAATCCATGGGGTCCACAATCCATCAGCTCTACAGTTTGGGCTCAGCTAGGAAACCTGCTATATGGGATACTGCTGTTATCAGCACGCCCTGGCCTCACCAGCTGGGGTCTGCCCAATGGGCACAAGTCCGAGGGCTCCAACTCCCATTCCACTCAACTCTAGGAAGCCCAGCCTTCCCCAGTACTCCTGGGACCCGCTGGGCACTACTGACCTGTTCCCTCTGTTCCCTTGCATCACTCTTGTGCCCTGTGCCTCTGCCCCTACTGCCCACTCAGCTCTCTCCTCCTACTGCCCCCTCTGTCGCAACCCATCCCAGCCTCCTACAGTTCCACCCTCTTCCTCCCTGGCACTGGCTCAGACCCTTCCACAATAGGAGGAGACGAGGTTCTAACTACTAAGGACTACTGTAAATTTGAGGCTAGAGGAAGAAAACAGAAGATAGAAAAACACATGTGACAGCCTCTCAGTGAACCTGGGCTCATCCTCCAGGACCGCCGACATCTCCTTAACCACCACAGCCAGCTGTTATGGGTAGGGCAGCCACCCTCAAGTATCGGATTTCTCCTTTGCCATCACTCTTCCCTCAAGTCCTCAAGGGTGAATAGGGATGTGGCCCTGAGCCCCAGTCAACCTGGGCAGAACTCCCCAACATCAAGACGTTTCGTGGCGATGGTCATTCAGGATTGAAGACCGCTCTGTGGAGCGCATCAGCTGTCCAATCAAAGTTAATCCTTGGCCAATCCAGCCCAGTTTCTTTTCAGTGAGTCAAAGTGTAAACTGAGTCAGGCCTATGTGGGCTTCCTCAGAGCCCCAGCAATTCTGAGAAGCGAATAATTAGTGTGGAGGTCCAGTTCTGCACAGCATGACCCCTTACCATGGGGGAACAGACCACTTACTTCGTCACAGGATGACACTGGATGGTCAATGACTCAAGGTTACCCCCCAGGAAGGATGGGGGGAACTTGCTTCTCGTCCATGTAACTCGTCCCCTCCTGGTGCTTTGCCCAGAATATGAATCAGCCTTGGTACAAGGTGAATTCAAGAGTCCACTGCAGTTGCTTACACTTTTTTTTTTTTTTTCCAGAGACAGGCTGTCACTCTGTCACCCAGGCTGGAATGCAGTGGCATGGTCATAGCTCACTGCAGCCTTAAACTCCGGGATTGAAGCGATCCTCCTGCACCAGCCTGAGAAGCTGGAACTATCAGTACCCACACCACGCCCAGCTAACTTTGTTTTCTTTTTTGGTAGATACAAGGTCTTGCTATGTTGCCCAGACTAGTCTCGAACTCTTGGCTTCAAGCAATCTTCCCACCTTTGCCTCCCAAAGTGTTGGGATTATAGGCATCAGCAACTGCACTGGGCCTGCTTCCACTTTTCAAAAGGCAATGTTTCCAGATCTAGCCCTTGAGGTTTCCAAAGCCCCCCACGCCCTGGGCATTCTGTTCTCAGAGTGCTTTCTCTTGCATTATCTCCTCTAATGCACAAACACCAGGGAGGCTTGATTAACTGGGAATGGCTTTAGTTGTTTTAGCCTCTCTCTGATAATTTTCAAAATGTTAAAAGCACAAAAGATGACTCTTGAAGTGTTTCACAATCAGAAATCAAAGTAGGGGGGAACCTTTTAGAATCAGAACAGACTAAGAGTGGAACACGTGCCTCCCGTATGGGTAAGCGCGCTGGTGGGGAAGTAGGGAGCGCACATACTGGGAATCGGGCACGTGTGGTCAGCCCTGCCTGGAGGAGCGAAGGAACCTTGAGCTGCACTCAAATGAGATTGTGCATGCCAGGTAACAGCTGGTGAGTGGTTCAGAGGTTATCTAGGTCTGTGCTCTGCCACCTGATACTATTTTCATGCAGAAGTTTCTGTCTTCAGAGCCTTTGATCTCAGAATATTGTATCACAGTAACCAGGAAAAAAGGAGCCAAAAAGCGTGGAATGTAGAACGTTAAGAATAGGAAGCTCCAACGTAGCCAACGTGGCAAAAGCCCATCTCTACAAAAAATACAAACACTAGCCAAGCGGGGTAGCACACACCTGTAACTCCAGCTACTTGGGAGGCTGAGTTGGGAGGATCGTCTCAGGCCGGGAGGTGGAGGTTGCAGTGAACTGAGATCATGCCACTGCACTCCAGCCTGAGCGACGGAGTGAGACCTTGTCTCAAAAAAAAAAAAAAAAAAAGGAAGTAATTAAGTTTTCTCCTTTTCAAAGTTTCAAGTAGACATGATAATTGTGAATATGTAACGCTTGGCTGGGAGTGGCCGGCAGACAGGTGGCACAGACAGGCTCTCTGGATATTGTTCTTGGTCTCCCCTGATTCCTATCCCTGAACGGCCATCCGAAAACGGGGAAGACTTGCAACAGAACTGAAAACTAGCCATCCACACCAAGGAAACTGCAGGAACTCTGACTGGGCTGTGACTATGGGGCCAAATGGAAGGCATCATTGAGAGAAAACAAGCTGTCACCCTGTGTGTTCAGGTCAAAGCAGAAAGGCTGGGCACGGGGGCTCATGCCTGTAATCCCAGCACTTTGGGAGGCCATGGTGGGCAGATCGCCTGAGGTCAGGAGTTCAAGACCAGCCTGGCCAATATGGTGAAACTCCATCTCTACAAAAATACAAAAATTAGCCAGGCATGATGACAGGTGCCTGTAATCCCAGCTATTCAGGAGGCTCAGGTGGGAGAATCACTTGAACCTGCGGGGGCGGAGGTTGCAGTGAGCTGTGATTGCACCATCGCACTCCAGCCTGGGCGATAGAGCGAGATTTCGTCTCAAAACAAACAAACGAACAAAAACCAGGAGATGCCAGCTACCCCAGGGAGTCCCCTGCACTCAAGGGCAAGGACTAGAGGCCACGGTGGCTGGAGGGATGATGAGGCAAGGGCACACCCCAAGCTTCCTTCCACTCCATATCCCTGCAATCTTCAGTCCGCCCCACGTGCACCGTGGGTGCACTTTTCTCTTTGAGAACGAGGCAAAGCAAAGCTCACAGGATCTGGGGAAAGATTCTGCAGCTTGAAAGATAAACATCCCTGAAGGTTTGGAGGAAGCTGCCTCTCTGTGGGGGAGCGGATTTATTACAGCACAAGTTTAAAAAAAAAAAACTGAATATTTAATTCGAATTCTCAATAAGATTCCATGGGGTGCTGGAAAAGATCTAGAAACTAGAAAAGATCCTAATAAAGAGTGAGACATCTGAGAGCAGGAAGTGTAGCAAGGAGACAGAAACCACAATAGCCTGGTAGGAAACCATGATGGAGGCTGTAAATAGCAGACAAGACACGGAGAAAATAAAATTAACATGATCAAGGGCAAAATGATAAAAAGACGAAAAGAAAGAGGCAGGTGGTCAGACACGCTGGATATAACCTGGGAATAATCAGAATTCTGGAGAGAACAAAATGGACATACGGAAAGCAGTATTCAAAGAAATGGGTGGAGAAAACTTTCCTGCTGTAAAGAAAGAACTCAGCTGGAAACTGAGAGCATGTTCTGACTTCCCAGCAAAGTTAATGAAAAGAGGGCCTCACTTAGAACACTATGATGGAATTCTCAAAGTTAAAAAAGTTAAGAAAATTGCCGGAACATACACACAGACACACACTTTTTACTTAACAACAACTTCTTCTCCTTCTCCTTCTCCTTTCTCCTTCTCCTTCTCCTTCTCCTT
>NW_012118488.1:4402839-4410264 GCF_000951035.1 Colobus angolensis palliatus
CAGGAGAATGGCGTAAACCCGGGAGGTGGAGCTTGCAGTGAGCTGAGATCCGGCCACTGCACTCCAGCCTGGGCGACAGAGCAAGACTCCATCTCAAAAAAAAAAAAGAGTTTGCCATGTTGCCCAGGCTGGCCTCGGACTCCTGGCCTCAAGTGACCTACCTGTAAAGTGCTAGGATTACAGGCATGAGCCACCATGGCTGACCAGAGATTTTACTTTTCTATCTTTTGTTCTGCTGGGTTTTTTTTTTTTTTTCCATGTACAAATTTTTTTAACAGTTTTTCTTTTCTTTTTTTTTTTTTAGTAGAGACATCCAGGCTGGTCTCAAAATCCTGAGCTCAAGCGATCCATCTGCCTTGGCCTCCCGAAGTGCTGGAATTATAGGTGTAAGTCACCGTGTCCCATCTCCATTCTATGTTTTTAAAACTGTAGCCATAATTCATTGAATTGAGTGGATTGTGACCTGTAGTTTGAACTACACTGATCTAGAAAAACCTAAAGGAGAGGCCATGCTGTCATTCATGTATGAAGGCAACAAAAAGACCTCAGGTGTGGAAGTTATTTTAAAAAGAATCCCTCCTGAATACTCTTCTTGAATAAATCACGTGAAGATGTATGCCACGACAGTAGGGGAAAAAATCAGATGTAAATACTCAAGAATGAGAAAAAAAATCTAGCTTGAAGCACCTGCTTAAAGGTCTAGGGGAAGGAGAGTTTTCATGTCTTCTCAAGACTACAAATTGCTAGCACCTTTTTGCAATGTTCTGGCAATATATTTTAAAAGTGTAATGTACATACCGATCTTATTCTTGGAAATCTATCACACAAAAATAAATACACCAGGTCGGGCGCGATGGCTCAAGCCTGTAATCCCAGCACTTTGGGAGGCCAAGACAGGTGGATCACAAGGTCAGGAGATCTGAACACGGTGAAACCCCGTCTCTACTAAAAAATACAAAAAAACTAGCCGGGCAAGGTGGCAGGCGCCTGTAGTCCCAGCTACTTGGGAGACTGAGGCAGGAGAATGGTGTAAACCCAGGAGGCGGAGCTTGCAGTGAGCTGAGATCCGGCCACTGCACTCCAGCCTGGGCGACAGAGCGAGACTCCGTCTCAAAAACATAAATAAATAAATAAATAAATAAATAAAGACACCAGTATATCAGGTGATATGAACTAAGATGCTTCTTGAAGCCGTATGTGTAGGGGCAAAATAACTAGCAATGACCTCAATGCCGAATACAGGTGAATGGCTTAATAAATTGTGGTGTATCTATACTAAAGTAATAAACATCATGTAGCTATTATGTATTAACCTGGAGGGGTATCCATGATAAAATGGTGATTTATTTTAAAATACAGTGTCGGGTAATTTCTGTATGATCTTACTTCTGTAAAACGTGGAGTGGAAACCTACCAAAGGGTTGACGTCTGCATGTATTTATATGAGCAGAGAGAAGAATGTGGAAGCAACAAAGCAAACGGGCCAGACTGGTTAATTCTAAGTAGGGAGCAGAGGGGAAAGAAAGGGAGATCATTGGCTGTTTTGAAACAGTTTTGAATTAACTGTAGAAACTAATTTTCTACAAGGGAAATAAAAATTACAGTTCTATATGGACTGTGATAATTGAATATCTGTGAAGGCTAAAGCAACTCCACACTGGATGCTAAACCGCCGTGATGACTTCTGATTAGCCCCAGTTCTGGGAATTCCTCTAAGCTTTCCAGTCTATCTATTGTTACCTGTGTAAGAATAGGTACTTATCTCCCTTAGGTCAAAACAACTTTGATGTTATCATACTTCAATTGTCCTTCACCTGCCTTCTGGATCACATATACTCCTTCCCTGCGGTAGATAAGCCCTGGGTCTTGGGGGGTAACATCTTGTCTCCCTGTTAGCCACTGCAGAAGACACAGCCTGGCTTCTGTTTCTAATTTCCTATTGTTTCTTTCTAAGAAACTGAATTTGTCAGCCTTTTTCTTCAGTCTTTCAGTTTCCTTGGCCTCTGGGGACAGGTTTGCACAGGACTACCCACTGAGGAACAATGTCACATTAAAATTATCTGAAAAGTTGTGAGTAAACACAAGTAGAATTTTAAAAAGAATTATAGAGCTAGGCACAGTGGTGTACACCTGTAGTCCCAGCTACTTGGACGGCTGAAGAGGGAGGATCACTTGAGTCCAGGAGTTCAAGGCCAGCCTGGGCAATATAGTAAGATGCCTTGTCTAAAAAAAAAAAAAAGAAAAAAATTTTTAAAAAAGAATTCTAATTCTTGCTTTCTAAATTATTGAAGAAGATTATAGCAGATGACTACATAGCCCTAAAAGGAAAATTAACAGCAAAATGCATTTAAGGCCTAAAACTCAGGCCCAATATTAAATGCTGACTTTATATGCAGTGAAACTGGGAGGCTTTGACTGACCTAGCCACAAGTTCACCTCCTCACTCTGCTCCCTTGGATAAGGTCCCCCAGTCAAACAACCTCCCTTATCAAGGGGACCAGGAGCATTTCCTGCTTATTCCTGAGTAGTGGGTTTCAGTTTCCTGCCAGCCTGCAGCCTGCATAATTATCCACATAAGCCAGTCACATCCTCCTGCAGAAACTAGGATACATCTCATCCTCTTGATACTACAAAGCCTGCCTCCCACAGCCCGTAGTTGCTCACTGTCTCTGAGTACAACCTCTGTGTGGCCTTGCATGGTGTGTGATATCCTGCCTTGGGCTATGAGTGTATGTGACTAATACACTGCTGTCAATCTCATCTGCCCAGAATCAAATGTCATGTGTTTGGTCATCTCTGTAAACCTAGGATGGAAATCCCTCTCATCAATGGAATGAATAGCACAGAAAATATTAAGCAAAGCCATTAAATAAGTTGATAAAAGCAGTACCAACCCTGGTACTGCTGGAAGAAAAAAAGGAGAATAGAAGATTTTACCAATTCAGCAGAATATAGTAAAGGGAAAGAAAGTGGAGAAAAAAGGCAGTGAGCAGAAAATGTGGAATAATCATAATCAAAGAAAATCCAAATAATCCATTAATGGCACTAAATGTAAACTGATTAAAGAAACAGTAAAACATAGAGTATCAGATTAAGTTTAAAAAATCAAAATCCTCCTTTATGTTACTAATATTTTCCTTGAATTCTGAAATAATCTCAGCTATCATAGCTTCAATATTATTTCCTTCCCGTTATCCTTATTTAATTACTCTGCAAATCCTGTTATACATAGTTTGAGTCTCTCAATCTATTCTCCTACTCTTCAAACTGTCCTTACTTTTAATCAAAGTACCTATTTGCGTTGCATTCACTGTTGGTTCTTTAGAGCTATCTTCCAATTTACTAATTTTATCTTCAACTATATCCAGTCTAAAGTTCACCCCATCTTTTGAGATATTTTTATTGCTTTACTACACTTTTATTTCTGAGATGTATAATTATTTATATTTCATATGTATATGTTCATTTCATTTTCATCTACATTTGTTTCATAATTTCTTGTTTGTCAGATGATTTCATCATTTATTTCTTTGAGCATCCTTATTTTCAAGTCTTTGTCATATGAGTCCAAGGGATGAATTTCATGTGGAGAAAGTTCATATTCCAGTTGTTGAATTGCTTGGCTATCTTTTTTGGCATTCCATTTCTTCATGTCCTTTGGAATTTGGGTTTACAGGCTTATTATAGCTGAGAATTTTTGATTTTGCTTTGTGCTTTTTACCCTCTCCTTTTTTGTCTGGTGGGTTTGGTTTCGTCATGGCGTCCACTGTGCCCTAGTCCAGAAATAGTTTTGTGATGGTGGTCAGGAACTCATGCTCTTCACTGATACTGGGAGACGTGCAGACCCAGAATTAGAGGATGGCTTGACCTAAGTCTTGGTTGTGAGACTGTTTTTGTTCCGCAGCATTCCTAGGTCCATGGTTTGGACCATAGCTCCTGAAATCTGGTCAGTTGCACTTTTTTTTTTTTTTAAGTCTCCTTCCACAAGCAGAGTAGCCTTACTCCAGTCTGTGACTGCTGCCAGAGTCTGGTTCCATCCCCCATTCCCTGTGCAACATTTTAGCTCCCATTACCCCATAGGCCCTTGGCTTTGGTCCCATTCACCACTTTGCTTTCCATTTTGTTCTCTTTCTGATACAGTTAGTGTTTATCCTGTTTTTAAGCCTATATATATCTTATCAATGCCTTTAAAAACTTTATCTCTCATTGTTACGAATTTGGAGAATAGAGAGTGGGTCAAAGTATCAACTTTCCAACCTTCCTCTCATTATTTATTAATTTTTTTTTTTTAAACAGAATCTTGCTCTGTTATCCAGGCTGGACTGCAGCAGCATAATCTTGGCTCACTGCAACCTCCACTGCCCAGGGTTGATTCTCCTACCTCAGCCTCCTGAGTAGCTGGGATTACAGGCAAGTGCCACCATGCCCGGCTAATTTTTGAATTTTTAGTAGAGATGGGGTTTCACCATGTTGGCCAGGCTGGTCTCGAACGCCTGACCTCAAATGATCCACCCCCACTTGGCCTCCCAAAGTGCTAGGATTACAGTTGTGAGCCACCGCACCTGGCCTCATTAACGTTTCAGTCACTTGGAATGGAGTGGAGACAGAGTTTCTACTTCTCACAGTGGAAATACACTAGCCAATAGAATCTGGGGGTGAAAGAGCTGAGCACTGAGACTGAAACCCTGGGAGTCCAAGTAATGGGCACTTTGTCTAGACTTAGCAAGCAGGTCAAGGATGTGGATCAGAGGAGGAGTGAAAGCCCATATGGGCAACTTCTAATTATGGACCAGCTTCCTGTAGTGACCCCATGTAGCAGTAAGATGATTTACAGGAGCAGAATGTTCCATCACCAGTGCTCTTCAGTTTGGGTGTGGAAGCCCAGTTCGTATCCCCGTGTGAATTACACGTGCTCACCACAGGCTTTTTGGACAATTAGAGGACCAAAGAGGAAGCAAATATTGCATATGGGCTCTCAGCTGGCTAAGCAGAAAAATGAAAGAAATGTGGACCTTTCATTTTTGGACCACTTCATACTGTTGACATACAATACAAATAAAATAACTGCAAAAGAAAAATAAGAGAGATGCAGTGGACTGTTTACATTTTTGTCTAGAATAACATTCATAATGACAATGTTGATTCTGTTAAATAAAAATTATAGGAGGCCATTGTTTTGGACTGAGCTCTTGCACTAGGCTCCAACAGACCAGAAGAAAAATCAGAATGGATTCACTCATGCTGGGGTTTCAAAATTGATATTTTGTCCTTTAATACTTCTATTTTTTCCCCTATTGGTTATTGGTCCATTCAGAATTTTGTGCTTTTTTTTTTGGTAGGAGATCGGGGGGATGGTCAAAAGTCAAAATTACAACAAACATAGTTTAAAGATCTTAATTGGCTTTATTTGTGATTCTAGAATCAGGCAACACTTCATTCATAAAATAGAAAAGTGTTCCAGGGAGCTCAGCAGAGGAGGTTGGGCTTACAGAGAGAGAAGGGCTGAAAAAAGCAGATGCAATGAGCAAAGAGCATCTTCATTAATTTTCAAAGTTACTTTTTTGTTGTAAGGTAGGAACACAGAGAGAGAACAATAGAAAATAACTGATGAGTGAACATGAGGTTACTTCAGGCTACCTTTGTAATGTAAGGATTAAAGCAGAAGGAACTTACGCCAATTAAAATTTTAAACTGGTCTGTTTGGGAAATTGGCCATTATTTCTCTCTCTTGATTTCTCACAAGGTCAGACAGTGACTCCATTTTGATTTTTAGTCTGGTCTGTTGGGGTCTAGCACAGGAAATTAGCCATATATATATATATATACACACTTTTTTTTTTTTTTTTTTTAGACAGGATCTCTTCTGTTGCCCAGGGTGGAGTGCAGTGGCACAATCATAGCTCACTACAGCCTCAACCTTTTGGGCTCAAGTGATCCTCCTGCCTCAGCCTCCCTAGTAGCTAGAACTATAGGCATGCACCACCATGCCTGGTTAATTTTTTTTTATTTTTATAGAGACAGGGTCTCACTATGTTGCCCAGGCTAGTCTCAAACTCCTAGGCTCAAGCGAGCCTCCTGCCTCAGTTTCCCAAAGTGCTGGGATTGCAGGTGAGAGTCACCATGCCTGGCCCTCCTATAATTTTTATTTAACAGAAGTTACCAAAGAATTAGCTCTCTAAAGGGCTGCTGTTAGATGTTTTTGCTAGCAAGACTTTTCAAATGCTTAAGGAATAGCAGTGTCTATTGTTACATAAATTATTTCAAAAACAGAATTTAAAAAATGCTCCTTAATTTATGTTGTAGACTGGAATAACTGATTCCCAAATCTACCAAAGCTTTAACAATGAGAAAAGAAAACCACAAACTAGGGGTGTCTACAAGAGCCAGAAAATAACATAAATGGGTGCAGCTGATTGGGTATGAAATGAATGGAAAAGGTGGGAGCTGCAGGCACTGGTGAGTGTGCACCCCTTCTTCAGGAATTCAAACTCAAATGCTTCAAAATCCTGTGCTGGTCAAATAAACAAGTCCTACAAGTCACCTCTGATTTTGCAGCCTCTGGTATATCTCCATTACAAACACAGATGTAAACATTCTTAGGCCGGGCGTGGTGGCTCATGCCTGTAATCCCAGCTCTTTAGGAGGTTGAGGTGGATCCCTTGAGCCCAGGAGTTCAAGACCAGCCTGTGCAACATAGTGAGACCCTGTCTCTACAAAAATTTTCTTAAAAATTAGCTGGGCATGGTGGTGCACCTGTGGTCTCAGCAGGAAGCTGAGGCAGGAGGATCACTTGAGTCCAGGAGTTCAAGGTCACAGTGAGCTATAATCATGCCACTGTACTCCAGCCCAAGTGACAGTGAGACCCTGTCTCAAAATAAATAAACAGATATATAAATAAATAAGTAAATAAGGCCGGGTGCAGTGGCTCACACCTGTAATCCCAGCACTTTGAGAGGCCGAGGCGGGTGGATCATGAGGTCAAGAGATTGAGACCAACCTGGATAACATGGTGAAACCCCATCTCTACTAAAAATAGAAAAATTAGCTGGGCATGGTGGCGCCTGCCTGTAGTCCCAGCTACTCGGGTGGCTGAGGCAGAAGAATCACTTGAACCCGGGAGGCAGAGGTTGCAGTGAACCAAGATCGTGCCACTGCACTCCAGCCTGGCAACAGAGCGAGATTCCATCTCAAATAAATAAATAAATAAATAAAATATTAGTAAATCCAATTGAACTTATACTACAACTTAAAGAAAAAAAAACCAGCTACTAGGGCGTTCAAGATGTCGAAGCGAGGACGTGGTGGGTCCTCTGGTGCCAATTTCCGGATTTCCTTGGGTCTTCCGGTAGGAGCTGTGATCAATTGTGCTGACAACACAGGAGCCAAAAACCTGTATATCATCTCCGTGAAGGGGATCAAGGGACG
>NW_012118488.1:4411869-4415894 GCF_000951035.1 Colobus angolensis palliatus
CAATGAAGGTGGGCCAGGCCCAGTGGCTCATGCCTGTAATCCCAGCACTTTGGGAAGCCAAGATGGCAGGATCTCCTGAGGCCAGGAGCTTGAGACCAGCCTGGGCAACATAGGGAGACCCCATCTCTACAAAAAATAAATGAAAACAAAATCACCAGGCAGTCCCAGCTACTCAAGAGGTTGAAGTGGGCAGATTGCTGGAGTCGGGGAGGTCAAGGTTGCAGCGAGCTGTATTTGTGTCACTGCACTCCAGCCTGGGCAACAGAGTGAGATCCACACAAAACAAAACAAAAAAATAATAAAGGCCATGTGCAGTGGCTCACACTTGTAATCTCAGCACTTTGGGAGGCCTAGGCGGGAGGACTGCTTGAGGTCAGGAGTTTGAGACCAGCCTGGGCAACACAGGGAGACTCTGTCTCTACAAAAATAACAAAAATAATGTGGTGGCATGCACCTGTAGTACCAGCTACTCAGGAGGCTGAGACAGGAGGATCACCTGAGCCCAGGAGTTCGAGGCTGCAATGAGCCCCATTGTGCCACTGTACTCCAGCCTTGGTGACACAGAAGGACCCTGCCTTAAAAATAATAATAATAAATAAAAAGTCTAAGTAGGTACTGATAGAATGACTGGTAATAAATGTTAAATAAGGACTCTCTACCCCCTATTTCATATCATATACAAAAACAAATTCCAGCTGGATTAAAAACTTAAATGTTAAAAATGGAAAATAAAATTTATAGGAGAGAATACATGAGACTATACACATCACAGAAAACTGAAGAGAGTTACTAAACCCAAATGAGAAGCCATGAAAGAGAGGAGGAACATATTTGATTACAAAAAAGTTCAAAAGTTTAGAATGGTCTTAAACACTCAAAGTGCAGTGAGTTGAGGGAAATTTTGAATAGATAAAAACTCTAAAAACTGATAAGACACATAATATAACAGCAATAGATTAATTTGTGGAGAATGTGAAGAGGCATTTCCAGGTGAGCAAATCCAGTCAATAAACCAATTAACAGACACTGCCCAGTAGAGAACTGCAAACTAAAAAAGAATAAGGCCACTCCTCACCTATCAGATTAGCAAAAATCAAAAATGGAATAACACCTGCTGCTGGAAGAGATGCAGGAAAACAAAACCCTCAAATACTGTTGCTGGAAACTTGAATTCTCTTTGGGAAGCAATCTGACAATATCAAAATTAAAGATTTACTTTTCCTCATTCCCGGGAAACTCTGCCATAGAAATAAAAGCATCAGTGCAGGCCAGGCGCGGTGGCTCACGCCTGTAATCCCAGTACTTTGGGAGGCTGAGGTGGGCAGATCACAAGGTCAGGAGATTGAGACTATCCTGGCTAACACAGTGAAACCCCGTCTCTACTAAAAATACAAAAAATTAGCTGGGCGTGGTGGCAGGGGCCTGTAGTCCCAGCCACTTGGGAGGCTGAGGCAGGAGAATGGCGTGAACCTGGGAAGTGGAGTTTGCAGTGAGCCAAGATCGTGCCACTGCACTCCAGTCTGGGCGACAGAGCAAAAAACTCCGTCTCAGAAAAAAAAAAACAAAAAACAGCATCAGTGCATAGTGATAAGCACGGAAGTATGTTTATTAACAGCTGTGTGGCAGCGGCAAAATCCCAGAAACCAAGTGAGTGTCTATTCAAGAAGGGAGTGGAATATTATGCAGCCATGAAAAAGAATGAGTGAGACCCATCTCATCCAACTTAGAGGAATTTCTGTTATGTATTTACAGTTAAGGGATAAAAGCAAGCAGCAGAGAAATGTGTGGAATATGATTCAACTTTTAAAATATAACACCCCCAAAATTTAAATATAATGACTCCTTCCAAAAATTTAAAAAATAAACCTGTGTGTGTGTGAATTGTCATGGAGAAAGGCGGAAGGAAGGAAGTTAGGAAGAAACCAAGTGAGCTGTTAAGAAACCGAGTGTTAGTTAAGAAACCAAGTGAGCTGTTAACCAGGCTGTTAACATAGAGGAGGAAGAGAGAGAAATACTTAAAAATAAGTTTCTGTATTTAAAAACCATGTTGTGATGTGACCCCATCCATGCAAAATTATGTACACATAAAGAAATAGGTGAAAGCGCCAGGCGCAGTGGCTTACACCTGTAATCCCAGCACTTTGGGAGGCCACGGCGGGTGGGTCATGAGGTCAGGAGTTTGAGACCAGACCAACCAATGTGGTGAAATACGTCTCTACTAAAAACACAAAATTAGTCGGGTGTCATGGCACGTGCCTGTAATCCCAGCTACTCGGGAGGCTGAGGCAGGAGAATCGCTTGAACCTGAGAGACAGAGGTTGCAGTAAGCTGAGATTGTGCCACTGCACTCCAGCCTGGGTGACAGAGCGAGACTCCGTCTCAAAAAAAAAAAAAGAGAGAGAGAAATGGGGGAAAGGATAGCCACCAAAATGTTAATGATTATCTTAAGGGGTGGGACTGTAGGTGACTTTTACTTTTTTTCTTATTTGTTTAGTGTTTACATGTTATATAATGAGTATTTATTACTTATATAATCAGTGAAAAATAAAGCTATTTTCATTGTTGTGGGGGGAATTATTGGCGGGTAGAAGTCCCTAGAGGATCTGATTTAATGAGCACACAAGATCGATATTTAATTAACATATCAATTGCTGGCATGTCAACTGATGTTTTCCAAAATCTTTGAAGTGCAGGCTCTCCTAAGTAGCCAAACTGTCGTTGGAAACATTGTTTACAATTCTCCCATTTAACAAACGCGGAGGAACAAAATGATTACAAATGCTAAAGCACATAAGACGACTAAAGGAGGTTTATTTATGTACCATGAAATGCTTGTGTATCCTGTACACATCAGTTTAGAATTCTCTCATAAACCCAATCTTCTGGCAACTTCCAAACCCCTCCATCATGGCCTTCTAACTTTTCAAACTTTTTTTTTTTTTTTGGCAAGCCACTTCTCTTTCCAGACCTCTCTGTAGTGGTTCCTAAAGTCTTCCCTTGAAACCTTCTAACTTGTGTTTGCTATTTTTATGACTTCCTCCTCCCAGTGCCTGGCTTCCCCAACTGGGGATTCACCTTGCTTTGGTGACCACTCTTTTGCTATTCTCTCCTTCCCTCTCTCCATGGGCCTGCCAGGCTCAGGGGAGGCCACAGGTGCGTAGACTTTGTCCAAAGTGGTGCTCATTGAACACGCTGGGTTCTCAAACAAATGTTAGGGCCAGCTGGTTAGACGGGACGCTGGGCCTCGCCTGCTTGCTCTCTGCAACATTTCTTGAGCATTGCTGGGTGTCCAAAGCAGGGTGAGATCCCAGAGCAGTCACGACAGGATGTGTGATTGGTGCTCACTGCACAGTGCTGGGGACGCACAGGAGGATGCCACTGATGGCGTAGGGGCTGGGGGGGAAAGTTGCTAGGACTTGGCAGAGGGAGCAGCACGTGTCTAGGTCTACTGGTTCTCCAAGTTTGGTCCTAGAGCAAAGGCATCAGCATTACCTGGGAACTTGCTGAAAATTCTACTGTTTAGGCCCCACTACCGACCTACCAAAGCAGACACTCTGGGGGAGGGAGGAGGGACACCAAAAATCTGTTTTATCAAGACCTCCAAGAGACTCCCGAGTAGTCTGAGAACCACGACTCTGGGAGCGGCCTGAGGATGCTTAGGATGAGCGCAGAGCGGAAAGGAGGATTCGTGAAGGCTCTCTGATGCCCGTCAAGGGGTTAGACTTTGACTGGCCTCCAGGTTTTTAAGCAGAGGCCTGTGGCTCTCACACGCCCTCTCCCAAGGCGGCGTCTCTGGGAGCCCTGGCTTTCCCAGGGACCCCGGGACAGAGAGCTTACCGGCGTGGGACTGAACTCGCCCACGACCCCGATACCAGGCAAGAGAGGTTGTGCCGCAGACCCTCCACTCCCTAGCACCAAGCGCTCGCCGTCCAGGTGGAGGGGAGCACACGTGGGAGCCAGAGGCACCAGCGGAGACAAGAGTGCAGAAGGCAGGCGCTCAGGCCCACGCCCGCGGCTGCCGGGGA
>NW_012118488.1:4417633-4419616 GCF_000951035.1 Colobus angolensis palliatus
CCTCCTCCTCCAGCTTACTGGCTGAATGAATAGGGGAATCCTGGATTGGAATGTTTGAAAAAGCTTGTGCCGTCCAGGCACCCATTGCTGCTTGGACCCCCTCAGCTGCTCCCTCACCTGAATCTGGGGTTGCCAGGCAGCATAACGGGGTGCATGGGAAGGTGAGTGCTGAAGCTGGACCGCCCACTTCACCACTCTCTTCCAGCTCTGACCCTGAGGAGACCACCAGCAAATCACTTTGCCTCCTCCCTTATCCTCATCAGTATCTCTCCTCAAGATGGGGATAATATTGGCACCTCCCGTGTTGGGTGATTATAAAGTGAAAATGATGCCTGTGAAGCACTTGCAGGAGTTCCTGGCACACACTCAGCTGTCAGTAAATAAATAACTCTTATTATCCCAGCACTGTGCATTGGGAATACGATTCATTCATTCAATCATTCATTCCACAAATAGGTACGAAGTCCTACTTTGTACTAGACACTGTGCTAACACTGGGGATACAAAAATAAAACAGATGAGGTCTCTGCCCTCATGGACAGGTAATCTACAGGAAGAAACAGACAGCGAAAAGGAACTCAATAGAATTACAAAGGGGTTGGGTTAGATCAGAGGGTCAGGAAAGGCTTCTCAGAGGAAGAGGTGGGCAGGAGAGTTCAGGCAGAAGGCCTGAGGAGAATGGGCTTAGCTGGGCACCCTTGAGGAATGGACGGGAGGGTGTGGTGCTTTCCCTGGAAGATGGTTCCATCCTGTGCGGCTGAAAGGACCACAGCAAGGGGCAGGAGTTTTATTCTGAGTGCAGTGGGAGAGCACCGAAGGGGTTTAAGCAGCACAGGATTCAGTGTGCATTTAAGATGTGCGCTCTGCCCATCTATGGAGAGGCTGAGAGTGAATCCCAGGGATGGTCACTAACCTCCAGAGAGCTGCTCGATAGTTTCCAAAGCTTTCACAAACACCATCTCACCACTTGTTTTAAATGCAGCCTGAGAAGTCAAAGGAGGTGGGGATGGGGGGAGCATTTCTGTGTTCACCCTCTCTGTGACTCAGAGAAAGATTCTAAGGTGGAGCTGCAGAGCCAGGAAGTGGCAGAGGATTTTAATTGCCTCCTTGGAGGAGAGGAAGGAGCCTCTGAGGCCAGAATGCATCCAGGCCAGAGGTCAGAGGACCATTCCCCACCCTCAGTCATCAGAAGGGCTCCCGACCTCAGGGCTGCTGGGCCAGCCTGTGAGGGGCACAAGGCTGGGGCTGTGATGATGCTCTTTGGACATGCCTGGAAGGGACAGAGGTGAGGGCTAACTGCCCACCAGGGCCTCTCTGATCCCTCACTGCTGCCTCTTCGTCCCCCAGCCTCCTCTGGGATTGTCCTTCTCAGGGTCAGCCAGCTCCCACTGCAGTGCAGGGACCAACATGCCCGTCTCCTCCCACATCCTGGCCCCCACCACAGCCAACCTGGCCCTGTGCCTCATGCCCTACCCTCCTGACCAGCTTCCTGACTCACTGATACTGGCTTCCACTCAGAGAGCCTACAGCTCTCTGCCATCTCTACCCACCTAAGCTTGGGAATGTCTTTCTCTGCTTGCTGTGTGGCCAGGTCACATGTCACCAGGCTGATACACACTCAGCTCGGTGGGGCTGCATTTACCTTTCCTAGGGATTCCCCAGCCTGTGGTGCCCTCCCCAGTGTGGTACAGAATAGGGTCTGCTGCCTCTTCTTGCAGGTATGTCTTCTCGGATGGGAATGGCCGCCCCCAGCTCCCACTGGCCACCTTTAAGAGATCAGAGGGCAACCGAGCACTGTGGCTCATGCCTCTGATCCCAGCACTTTAGGAGGCCAAGGTGGGAGAAGCGCTTGAGCCCAGGAGTTCGAGACCAGCTTGGATAACATAACAAGACTGCATCTCTATTAAAATAAATAAAATCAAAAGATCAGAAGGCTGGCTGGGTGCTAGGCACAGAGGGCATGAGTGTAGGGATGGGGCTCTG
>NW_012118488.1:4420688-4422013 GCF_000951035.1 Colobus angolensis palliatus
AGTTCAAGACCAGCCTGGCCAACATGGTGAAACCCTGTCTCTACTAAAAATACAAAAAATTAGCCGGGCATGGTGGTACGCACCTGTAATCCCAGCTACATGGGAGGCTGGGGCAGGAGAATCGCTTGAACCCAGGAGGCGGAGGTTGGAGTGAGCTGAGATTGTACCACTGCACTCCAGCCTGGGCAATGAGAGCAAGACTGTCTCAAAAAAACAAACACTTACTGAGTATGTACTACAGCCAGATACTCTCCTAGGCGCTAGGACTATGTCAGCACATACAGCAAAAAGCCCTGCCCTCGGGGAACTTACAGTCTTCTGAGGAGAAAGACAAATTAAAAAAAAAAAAATCAAAACAGTATAAATACATAGTAGGGTTAGAGGAAATATTGTGCTGTGGGGAAAAGCAGAGGAGGAGGGAGGGCTGGCAGTGTAAATCCAGTGGTCAGGATGGCCCTACTGAGAAGATGCCGTCTGAACAAAGAATTGAAGGAGGCAAGGAGTGAGCAGTGGGGCTATCTGGGTGAGGGTGTGCCAGGCACAGGGGATAGTGGGTGCAAGGGCTGGAGCCAGGAGTGCCAGGGGGGATGAGGGGATGCAGAGGAAGCCACTGTGGCTGCAGGAGAGTGAGCATGACAAATTCCCAGATGAGTTCAGAGAGGCCTGGGTGGAGAAGGGGGCATCCAGAGAGCTCACGGAGCCTCTGTAGGCTCCTGTAAGGGCCTTGGTTTTTATCCTAAGAGGGGCCACTGGAGGTTTGGAGCAGGGGAGTGGTGAAACGGGATTTTAAGAGTTGTAACAGGAACACCAGCTGCTGTGATGAGAATGGATTTTAGGGGAACAAGAGTAGGAGCTGGAAGACCAGGGAATCCAGGCAGGGATAGTGAGGGAGGTGTTGAGAAGGGATCGGATTCCAGATATATTCTGAAGGTGGCCCCGACGAGATTTACTGATGGAGTGGATGTGGGGTGTAAGGGAAAGAGAGTCAAAGATGACTCCTGACCGGGCACAGTGTTTCACATCTGTAATCCCAGCACTTTGGGAGGCCAAGGCAGGTGGATCATGAGGTCAGGAGTTCGAGACCAGCCTGGCCAACTTGGTGAAACCCCGTCTCTTATTAAAAATACAAAAATTAGCGAGGTGTGGTGGCATGTGCCTATAGTCCCAGATACTCAGGAGGCTGAGGCAGGAGAATCCCTTGAACCCAGGAGGCAGAGGTTGCAGTGAGCCAAGATTGCGCCACTGCACTACAGCCTGGGCAACAGAGCAAGACTCTGTTTCAGGAAAAAAAAAAAAAAGATTCCCAAAAGTTTTTGGCCTGAGCA
>NW_012118488.1:4422828-4478758 GCF_000951035.1 Colobus angolensis palliatus
AAAAAAAAAAAAAGATTCCCAAAAGTTTTTGGCCTGAGCATCTTGAAGGATGGAGATGTCATTAACTGAGATGGGGAAGATGAAGTAGGAGCAGGTTGGGGATGAAGAGTGGGAGGTACTTTTGGGCTTGTGGCCTTGAGAGGTCTATCAAGCTCTCATGTGAGATGTCAAGGAAGCTGGTAGTTAAATGCCTGAAGGTTCGAGGGAGCTATCCAGGCCAGAGAGATCAATCTGGGGGTGGGGATGGAGTTTAGAAACTCAGAGACTGAAGATCACTTAGGAAGTGAAGGTGCTAGGACAGGAAGGGCCCCCAGATGTGCCCTGGGAGACAAGGAAGCACCCAGAAGACCATAAGGAGTGGCAGTGGAGAGAAGAGAAAAGCCAGGTGGGTATCCTGGAAAGCAAATGCGGAGGGCGCTTCAAGCAAGACAGAGTGGTCCATTAAGTTCTTGGCTGCTGAAAGGCCAAGAAAGAAGAGGACTTAGTCTTGGAGAGCTTGTGAGCATGGAGGGGAAGGCCGGTGGGAGAGGGTTTACGAGGCTGGAGACGGCTCTCCCTCGCTGCAGGGTCTCATGCTCATTTGTTATTCTTCCTTACAGCTAAGGGAGCATGCTCAGAGAAGTTAGGGAACTGCTGGTGAGTTGGCAGAGCTAGGCCCAGAGTCCTGGAGACTCTAGAGTGTTCACATGGTGGCCCCTGTTCCTCCATCCGTTCTACATCTCATCCACCAGACACCAGCTAGGTGTCTGTGTGTGCCAGCTGCTCTGCTGGGCCCTGGGGAGATGGAGCTGACATGTCTCTTGTCAAGGAGTTCACTACTAGAGGAACATCCAGGGCCTTGGAGCTCAGCCCATTCCACTGCAGGGCAAATAGAATGGCTGCATGCCAGGGGCCTTGGAGCTGGATCTGAAAGGATAGATGGGATTTGGTCAGGCAGGGCAGGTAGGATGGGGGAACGGAGGAGGAGGTGGCTGGACATGGTGTTCAGTCACTACCAGGCCATCTAGGGAAGTGCCTGGATTTGAGGAGAGGCAGCAGGTACCAGAGCACTTAGAACCAGGAAGCAGGGGCGCGGTAGCAGTAGAGGTGCCCTGCTGCACATGCAGCGAGGTGACAGCCTCCAGCTGTGGGCACCTTCAGGCCCTGCCTTAGCTTTCCAGCCACAGACTGAGTGTGGAGGTGGCTCAGGGCTCACCAGCTCCAGGCAGTACATGTGCTGGAGTTTTCCCAGGAGCCAGCCAGGACTTCCTCGAGGCTGTGCTGGAGACGGAAGCTCTTCTTGCCCCTCTCCTTGCACGGTCATCTCCTTTGCGGTCCAAAGTCTTTCCCTGCCAGCCCCTGCCCCATCGCTCACGGGGGTACCCGCAGTGAATCTCATGCACTCTCACTCTGTCTTGATCTGCTTCCTAAAGGACTCAAGCAGTACTGGGGTCTCAGACTTCACCTCCGTCATCCCCCATGGGCACTCCTCCTTCACTGTGAAATGGCCTCAGTCTTCCCACATGGAAATGCTTTGGATTCATCTGGAAGCTAGAGTCTCCTGAAGACCACTGTCTCCTCCCAGCCCTCGGTGGGAGTGCTGGGTCTTAGGTGGACATTTGTACTCTCGGTGGGGTCTTTGCACCCTTCCCTTGGGACACATGTGGATATTTATTTTAACATCTGCTGAAAAAGAAAGTGGGATCTGAGTCCAGAACAGAAAACCAAGCACAGTGCCATGTAATCTGAGAGCCAGTGGGGGACAGGGGTGTTGGTATGATGGAGGGAGGACCAGTGCTCCCTCGGTGGCTGGCTAGGGAGGCGCTCCTGTGGTGGTGCCGATTGTGTGGAGTCCTTAGGTGAAAAGCACTTCTCTGGGTAAAAAGTGAGCAGGAATGTCTAGGTCTGAGGGTGCCCCCAACCAAGAGGGAACTCAAGGAGCAAGAGGAGGTGAGGGGCTGCCCCAGTGATGTGTCTGCATATCTTTTACAGAAAGGAAGACAGAGGAAGCCACGGCCACTGGACCCTGGCGAGGGTTCCAAGGACACAGACAGTTCAGCAGGACGACGGGGCAGCACAGGCAGAAGGCATGGGCGCTGGCGGGGCCGTGCTGAGAGCCCAGGAGTGCCTGTGGCCAAGGTGGTACGGGCAGTAACCAGCCGGCAGAGAGCCAGCCGGCGGGTCCCACCTGCCCCACCCCCGGAGGCCCCAGGCCGCCAGAACCTGAGTGGGGCAGCAGCTGGGGAAGCACTGGTAGGGGCAGCCGGCTTCCCACCACACGGAGATACAGGGAGCGTGGAGGGCGCCCCCCAGCCTACGGACAACGGCTTCACCCCCAAGTGCGAGATCGTGGGCAAGGATGCGCTGTCTGCACTGGCCCGGGCCAGCACCAAGCAGTGCCAGCAGGAGATCGCCAATGTGGTGTGCCTGCACCAGGCCGGGAGCCTCATGCCCAAGGCTGTGCCCCGGCACTGTCAGCTGACTGGTGAGGGACAGGGGTGCTCCAGCCCTTCCCAGGCTGGGGCAGGGAGGTGGCATGGCCCGGATCCTCACTCCCATCTCTCTGAGGAAGAAAGAGCCAAGGGGGGCCTACCTCCCTGCCTAAGTCTTCATCCAGTTACTTACTAAGTGGCAGAGGCAGAGTAGGGACCCAGGAGCATGGGGCTCCAAGTCTAGGCTTCTTTGGAAGGCAGGCAGCTCCCTCTTCCCATCTCACCCTGACCCTTTGACCTTGGGGGGGCCTCGCCAACGCCTGTCCTCTGCTCTCAGGAAAGATGAGCCCCGGCATCCAGTGGGATGAGAGCCGAGCCCAGCAGCCTGTGGATGGCCCCCCAGTGCGAATCGCCTACATGCTGGTGGTTCACGGCCGCGCCATCCGCCAGCTGAAGCGTCTCCTCAAGGCTGTCTATCATGAGCAGCACTTCTTTTACATCCATGTGGACAAGGTATTGTGGTGGGGAGAGGCCAAGGGGTCTGGGGTGAGCAGAGCAGAAACAGAAGGTTGCCGACAGACAGGGTCTCTGACCTGGCCCAGGTAGCCTAGAGAGAGAAACTGAGGCCCTGAACAGGGGGGCGGCAGCATGAGCCAGCTCAGCCACTTACGGGCTGGAGCCCTGCCCTGTGCTTTCCCTGTCTTGTGTCCCTTCACTCTGTCCTGGGGTGGGAGTGGGGATGGCGGTAACACGGGGGGCTAGCTGAGTGTCTCCTCCCCACCAGCGTTCTGACTACCTGCACCGGGAGGTGGTGGAGCTGGCCCAGCGCTATGATAATGTGCGGGTGACACCCTGGCGCATGGTCACCATCTGGGGCGGGGCCAGCCTCCTAAGGATGTACCTGCGGAGCATGCGGGACCTGCTAGAGGTGCCTGGCTGGGCCTGGGACTTCTTCATCAACCTCAGTGCCACTGACTACCCAACCAGGTGTGGGGATGGGGCTCTGAGTCCTCTGGATGGGAGGGGATGCCTGTCTGGGCACTTGGGGTTGCAGAGCCTTGGTGGACCTTCTCTGCCCCATAAGCCTAACTCTGGGATCCGCCCTGCTCAGACATGGGCCCCTGGGCCCCAGCCATGTTTTAGGGGAGGGGTTGGTGTAAGATGAACTGAGAGTTGAGCATGATAGGAGATGGGGAGGAGGAGGAGGAGCCAGAGGTCTGTACCTGGTGTGCAGGATCAGACAGCAAGGGGCAGAGGAAGGATGGGGTGGTCTTCGTCAGGGGCCTCTGGTGCTCACCACCCCAGACATCAGCCAGGGGTAGGACACATGGCCAGACAGCCGTCAGGGAGAGAGAAAAGCCAGAAGGTCTGCTCTGTGCCAGTGACTGCACAACTATCTCACTTGGCTGCCTGTCACTCCATTCCTTCACCAGGACCAATGAGGAACTGGTGGCATTCCTATCCAAGAACCGGGACAAGAATTTCCTCAAGTCACATGGCCGGGACAACTCCAGGTGAGGGGGTGGGAAAGGAGGCCCTGGTCCCAGAGTCTTGTCCCAACACCCCCAACACAGTTGGGCTCAGTGGCTCCAGTCCTGGGTTTCAAAGTCTCCACACCAGTCACAGGTTGAGGAGTGTTGGTTGCCAGGCGGATGAAAGAGCTTAGACCCCACCCTGCAGGATCCCCAGCCATGGCCTCTCTGCCGCCGGCAGGTTCATCAAGAAACAGGGCCTGGACCGGCTCTTCCATGAGTGTGACTCGCACATGTGGCGCCTGGGTGAGCGGCAGATCCCGGCAGGCATCGTGGTGGATGGCGGTTCTGACTGGTTTGTGCTGACACGCGGCTTTGTGGAGTATGTGGTGTACACAGATGACCCGCTTGTGGCCCAGCTACGCCAGTTCTACACATACACACTGCTCCCAGCAGAGGTGGGTGGTCCAGCAGGCATGAAGGCCAGGGAGGGCATGGGTTGGGCTGCCTGCAGCTCACCTTCCACCCTCCCTTGCTGCTTGAAGTCCTTCTTCCACACGGTGCTGGAGAACAGCCTGGCCTGTGGGACCCTCGTGGACAACAACCTGCGGGTCACCAACTGGAACCGCAAGCTGGGCTGCAAGTGCCAGTACAAGCACATCGTGGACTGGTGCGGCTGCTCCCCCAACGATTTCAAGCCACAGGACTTCCTCCGGCTGCAGGTGCTTGCCCGAGGCCCCAAGGCTGCCCCTGGCTAGGTCTTCTGGCTTTTCACCAGGAGAATGGCAGGGTGGGCCAGTCAGAAAACCGTGGGGGGGGCCTCGGCCTGGAGCAGCCCTCAGGGGTCTGGGACTACAACAGCAGCAGGAAAAGCTGCAGGAGGCTGAGCTCTAGGCAGTGCTGAGGGGCCAGCCCTGCCGTGCCCTCTGGGGTTTCCAGAGCCCTTCACCCTCCTTGCCTCTCCTGCTCTAGCAAGTCTCCAGACCCACCTTCTTCGCCCGGAAGTTCGAGTCGACTGTGAACCAGGAGGTGCTGGAAATCCTGGACTTCCACCTGTACGGCAGCTACCCCCCCGGCACGCCAGCCCTCAAGGCCTACTGGGAGAACACCTACGACGTGGCTGATGGCCCCAGTGGGCTCAGCGATGTCATGCTCACCGCTTACACGGCCTTTGCCCGCCTCAGCCTGCACCATGCCGCCACTGCTGCACCCCCACTGGGCACCCCACTCTGCAGGTGAGACCCCCTTCTGACATACAGCAGGCACTTGGGGTGTGGTGCCTTAGGGGGAGGCCAACCAGAGAGTGACGTCCCCTGCCCACAACAAGGCCCCAGTCTGAGGCAAGGAAAAATGCAAATACTGAAAAGAAGGCTAGAGCCAGGCATGCAGGTGCTGTGGGGGTGAGATCTGGGGAAAGGAAGCGCCTGGGGAGGGGACTCCCCAGAGCCCCCTCCCTGGGACTCCAGGCCAAGTCAGGTGTGCTGATGGCATCTCCCTTTCTCCCTGCTGGCATCTTAGGTTTGAGCCCAGGGGCTTGCCGTCCAGCGTGCACCTGTATTTCTATGACGACCATTTCCAGGGCTACCTGGTGACGCAGGCGGTGCAGCCCTCAGCCCAGGGGCCGGCAGAGACGCTTGAGATGTGGCTGATGCCCCAGGGGTTGCTGAAGCTGTTGGGGCGCAGTGACCAGGCCAGCCGGCTCCAGAGTCTGGAGGTGGGACAGGTCCCCCCCCCCTTGCTTTCTCCCAACCCCCAGCCAGACTTGGGGTAGTGGGAAGAGAGGGACAGACACCAAGGGAGGGGTAAAGTTCTTTTTCCCAATCATGGCAGCCATGGTGATGCCCCTATGCAGACATCCTGTGTCAGCCCCCAGCCTGTGCACACTGAGGAGCACCTCCTGGTTGGGGTATGCAGAGGACATGCAGGGAGCAGGGAGGGAATTATCATTTCCACTATAACACAAGCCCAGTCTTCCAGACTACAGCGATTTCTCCTAGAGGGACAGGGACATTCGAATTGGGCCATGGAAGTACGCTCCTGAGTGGCTCCTCATAGTTTTTTTTGTTTTTTTTTTTTGAGACAGTCTCGCTCTGTCACAGTGGTGCGATCTTGGCTCACTGCAACCTCTGCCTCCCAGGTTTAAGCGATTCTCCTACCTCAGCCTCCCGAGTAGCTGGGACTACAGGCGCGTGCCATCATGCCCAGCTAATTTTTTTTTTTGTATTTTTAGTAGAGACAGGGTTTCACCCGACCTCGTTATCCACCTGCCTCGGCCTCCCAAAGTGCTGGGATTACAGGCGTGAGCCACTGTGCCTGGCCCCTCCTCATTGTCTCTTTCTTAGAGACTTTGGCTTCATGTGGGAATGGTCTCTGGGTGGGACTTTGAACCTCATCCCTGCCGTATGGTCCCCAATAACGGGGACAGACCTCCACTGCCTAGCAGTCAGAATGAAAGCCTAGAACGAATCGCAGAGCTAGGAGAGATAGTAAAGATCTCCTAGTCTAACCCCTTCATTTTGCAGATGGGGAAACTGAGGCCCAGAAAGAGACAGTGACTGGCCTGAGATTACACAGTGAGAGGCAGCCTCAGAGGAGGGAGAAGGACCTTTCCCCCACACTCCTGCCCAGCTGCTTCTCTCTTTACAGGTTGGCACTGACTGGGACCCCAAAGAGCGTCTTTTCCGGAACTTTGGGGGGTTATTGGGGCCGCTGGACGAGCCTGTGGCCGTGCAGCGCTGGGCCCGGGGCCCCAACCTCACAGCCACGGTGGTCTGGATCGATCCAACCTATGTGGTGGCCACATCTTATGACATCACAGTAGATACGGACACCGAGGTCACGCAATACAAGCCCCCACTGAGCCGGCCCCTGCGGCCTGGGCCCTGGACTGTTCGACTCCTTCAGTTCTGGGAACCGCTGGGTGAGACCCGCTTCCTTGTGCTGCCCTTGACCTTCAACCGCAAACTACCTCTCAGGAAAGGTAAGGCTGCAGTTCTCAAATGAGGCCCAGAAGCCAGACAGAATAGGACTCGCCAGAGAGGTGACCCCGAGAAGCCAACCATCAGAGCGGATTCCCATCCCTAGAGTAAGGGAAGCATGGAAAGGCTGAGGCCCTGATCTTCTTTCCTGTAGTGTGCAGTGTCCTGCACTGCAGTGTGGTGGAAAGGGGAGCTCTACAGTCATGCACACTTGGTTTGGAACATAACTCTGACGGGTTCATTGGCCTTTTGTCCTTGGAATTTCCCTGGCCTTCCTGGGCCTCAGTCTTAGCACGTGAAGCAGGAATAGTACACCTATCAGGGACCTCGTGGTACATGAGACACAAATCCACTCACCTGAGCTTGAGTTAAAAAGGGGAGACGACTGGAAGAATGCAGAGGTCTCCTTCACAAAGCTAGGAGATGTCTCAGGCCTTACTGTGAACCAGAGGCGCTTTCTCCATCCCTCTGGGGCCATCTTGCCCCTCATCCTGTCATGTCTCTATGCATCGACCTCAGACTCTGGCTCCCCATCCATGGCATCTCAGTGCAACAGACACTGACCAGGGACTTTTAGTTCCCAGGTTCCACATTCTTGGGACAGAAAATCTGACTGGCTGTCCCAGTCCACTCTCTGGCCAGGTGGGCAGGGTCATGTGGCTCTCTGCCCACTTGGCTGAGTCTAAAGGAGTAGGCTCTGAACAGAGACACAGGCTGGGCAAATTTCCTGCAAGGAAGGGCCTAGTATAAGTAACTCCCCCGGAAGATATGAGGGAAGAGCCTCCGGAGGGAAAGTGGCCAGTATGCAGGAGGTGATAATTGTAGGTGTTTCCTTCCCCCTCCCTGTCCTATCACAAGAAGGTGGGTAAGAGGTGGGGTACCCTAGAGGAGGAGGGGGTGCTGGTGGGGCTGCAGCAGATCCAGGATCCAGGGCAGGCAAGCTGTGTCCCCCACACACCTGGACCTCCCAGTCAAGGGAAGAATGGCAGCAATGCACAGCAGGTAGGGACAGGGGCTGCACCTCAAGGACAAAGTCAGAGAAGGTGCTCTAAGCTGAGGGGACAAAGCTGGTCAGTGTCTGTGCATGAAGGGCTGAAGTGCCCGAATACAGGCTTCTGAGGGCTCCGGGAGCCACCGATGATGGTCAGGAAAGGGTGTGGGACACAAACCAGACTGTTCCCTTCTTTCCTAAAGTGCCTTGAACCCACTGCTTTATTGCATCCTAAAGTTGGGAATCTAGAGCTTACTGCCTTGATTTTATAAAACTCAGTTTTATAGGCACAGAAAGTCCCTTGGATTAGCCCAAGGTCACTTAGCAAGCTGTGACTCAGAAGTAGGGCTGTGACAGGAACTGGGGTACCCAGACCCAACTCCTGGGTCTGGCCTCCACGGAGTCTGGGGGAGAGTGTGCTTACTGCCTGCTCTGTACCCACAGATGATGCCAGCTGGCTGCATGCGGGACCCCCCCACAACGAGTACATGGAGCAGAGTTTCCAGGGCCTGAGTAGCATCCTGAACCTGCCTCTGCCGGAGCTCGCAGAGGAGGCTGCCCAGCAGCACACACAGCTCACAGGCCCTGCACTCGAGGCCTGGACAGACAGGGAACTGAGCAACTTCTGGTCTGTGGCCGGACTGTGTGCCATAGGCCCCTCTGCTTGCCCCTCCTTGGAGCCCTGCAGACTGACCAGCTGGAGCTCTCTGTCCCCTGACCCCAAATCAGAGCTGGGGCCTGTCAAAGCAGACGGGCGACTCAGGTAGCAGGGCCCCAGCCAGGACCCGTGGAGAACCGGGGGAATTGCACCTTACAGACAATGGAGGGGTGTCCCCTCCCACAGGCAAGAACCAGAGGCCCAGGCTGCACACCCGTTTCAGCCATCAAGAACGCACACAGATGACAGGGTGGACACAGTATGAACTACTGCTGATGTCTCTGCTGGGGATCAGAGGGCTGGCGGGAACGGGAGAGGGGTGCCCGCAGCATTCCACACCCAGCTCTTCCTCGCCTTCCTCTCTCGTTTGTATTTTTTTTTTTTTAACTTAAAAAGAAAATGGGTGGTGGGGGGAGAAACTAGAACAGAAGATGTGCAATAGGGCTCAGAGCAGCCCCAGGAAGTGGGCCATGTCTGTGGGGAGCAGGGGCCTGCTGAGCCCACCTGCTATTGTTCTGGATGAGGCTGGGCCTGCCTCACTCTCCAGGGCCTCGTCCCCCAGCGTGGGCCTGTGGTGCTCATGGCTGAAGCTCCACGGGGGTGCAAGTGCCCTGCCAGGCTCTAAGGCCTGAAGAATTGGTGATATGGGGGGCACTGCAGAGCTGGGCTCTAGCAGGACAGTTATTTTGTAGCCAGGGGACCCTGGAAGTGGGGTGGGGCTGGCTCCAGGGCTTTCCAGCATACCCTGCCCCTGGATGGGAAAGGCAGGGTCAGGGCCCACTGAGAGCCATGCAGAGTTTCCCAGGTGAGCACTGGAAGTGTGAGGTCACACGAGCAGCGTGGGAAGAAGACTCTGTCAAGACTCTCAGAAGAACCTGGAGTAATTGTGCCTGAAGCTCAGCTTGAAGTCTGAAATATGCAACAGAAGAAATATATCTCTCTCTCTACTCTGGACTCTGTGTTTTTCCTCCTGGGGGTCAGGAAGCCATCACCATTTGTTGGGCCTTCTCCAGAAGTCTTAGCTGGTACTTTGGTAGCCTTGAGAAGGTAAAGATCTCATTCCCCCAGATGGAGAACACTTTAGAATACACCCAAGAGGGACTCAAGAACTCATCTAGCCTGGGTGCAGGGGTTCACGCCTGTAATCCCAACACTGGGAGGCTGAGGCAGGAAGATTGCTTCAGCCCAGGAGTTTGGGACCAGCCTGGCCAACACAGTGAGACCTTGTCTCTATGGAAAAAAATGTTTTTAGTTAGCCAGGCGTGGTGGCGCACATCTGTAGTCACAGCTACTCAGGAGGCTGAAGCTGCAGTAAGCCAAAATTGTACCACTGCACTCCAGCCTGGGTGACAGAGTGAGACCCTGTCTCAAAAAACAAACATCTAATCCAACTCCTTTTTTCTGAGGGGTAAACAGGCCCAGAGAGGCTCGAAGACTTCTTCTTTGCCACCCAGGAGGCCAGGGGACCAGCAGGACCTGAGCTTAGTTTGCGAGCCCTGACCCAGCACTCCCATCCCCACCACCAGGCCAGGCTGCAGCAAATGCTGGTTCCTCTATTCTTGGCCTTAGCAGGGCCCATCCTAGAAGCCTGGCCCTGCCATGTGGGGTACCTTCAACAGAGGCAATCCCAGCCATGGCCTGGTGGTTATGATTGGAGCTTTTTCTTTTAGGGGCAGGAGCAGCAGCAGCCTAGGTCCCTGGTCACTGTCCTAGGACCCATGTTGAAAAGGGTTGTCCATCCTCCCTCCCTTTCCCAAGCCTCCTCTCCCCCTCCCACTCTCCTACCGTTGTCAGCCAGGGCTTGGTATCAGTCCTTCACACCTTACTTAATGTAGGAGCAAGGATGAAGGTTTCTAGACCTCTGAAGTCACCCTATCAGCCAGCCACACTGATCTCAGCTCAGGTTGAGGAACAAATTCCCGCCCAGGCTGCCACATGTCAAGTTCTCCTAGTTGCCAGGAGGGGGCATTCCTGACAACCAACCAATAACAGCACTGGGGTTTTTGTCGGCTGACCATGCCTGCAGTATCTCAATCCTTACAGCTCTTGGAGGGAGAAGAGAGGCTTTTTTTTTTTTTTGAGACGGAGTCTTGCTCTGTCGCCCGGGCTGGAGTGCAGTGGCTGGATCTCAGCTCACTGCAAGCTCCGCCTCCCGGGTTTACGCCATTCTCCTGCCTCAGCCTCCCGAGTAGCTGGGACTACAGGCGCCCGCCACCTCGCCCGGCTAGTTTTTTTTTTTGTATTTTTAGTAGAGACGGGGTTTCACCGTGTTAGCCAGGATGGTCTCGATCTCCTGACCTCGTGATCCGCCCGTCTCGGCCTCCCAAAGTGCTGGGATTACAGGCTTGAGCCACCACGCCCGGCTAAGAGAGGCATTTTTATTATTGTCATTTAGCAGATCAGAAAACTGAGGCTGTGAAATGACGAGCCCAAAGTCACAGCTAACTATTAGATGATGGCAGCAGCCTTCAGAAAGAGGCAGGAAGCCTCCAGAGCCACTCAGTCACTACACTCTCCTGCTCACATAAGAGCCTGGCCGGGCAGGTAAGTAGGAAGGAACTAATGGCAAGAATTCGAAGGAAAGAGTGCTTAGGTTCGGAGGCTAAGAGTATTCATTGTTTTCTGGCTCCTATTTTAGTGAACATCTGAAGCTATACCCTGGTTCTCTAGAATGTTGGGGTTTTTGTTTCCCAGTATCAACTCTCAGGTCAATAAAGAGGAAAAATTAACAACTAGGTTCAGCATTTTAGGCACAGGCAGTAAATATTAGAACGCTTAGACTTTGCTGCCCAAGAGCTCACAAACTAGCTGGTGGGTTTAACCTGGGCTGTGGCTGTGCTGTGTTAGCCTAGCACAACAGTTTTCACAGTAGTAGTAGTATTTTTAGAGACAGGGTCTGGCTCTGTTGTTCAGGCACGATCATGATCATAGCTCACTGTAGCCTGAACCTCCTGAGCTCAAGCGATCCTCCTAAGTAGCTAGGGCCACAGGTGTGCACCACCATGCCTGGCTTTTTTTTCTTTTTCTTTTTTTGGTAGAACAGGGGTCTCTCTCATGTTGCCCAGGCTAGTCTCAAACTCCTGGCCTCAAGCAGTCCTCCTGCTCCAACCTCCCAAAGCATTGGGATGACAGGCATCAGCCACTACTCCTGGCCTCAAAGTACCATTAAAAACAAAAAACAAACAAACAAAAACCTTAGGTAGGACATGCACTTGCTGCATCCCTGTCCTTCTCCACCATATTAGATCAGGTCGTAGTTAGCCATTATTGTCACCTGCTGTAAACACTTTGAGTTTACATTCTTCAACTCAAGTGAGTCGTGATCTGACAGAGGATTCTGATTTAATGGGTCTGAGGTGGCAACCCACAATGGTATGCTTTTAAAGCTCCTCAGACCTTTCTAACAAGCAGGCAGGCAGAACTAGGGAAGCGGAGCCCCACCCCTGCTGCTCTGGCAGGCCTGTCTTGGCCCCACTGAGTTCGAAGCACTGCAGGACCCAAGACCAGGCTCCAGGACTCCTCCTGACAGGTTCAGAGGGCAGGCTTGGGGGTCGAGGCGCTCCTCTCACATTCTCTCCCCTGTTCAGGTCACTGAGGTGAGTGGGAGCCCAGCTTTGCTGCCCGAGTTCCTAGCAGACAGTGTTCTCTACCCCCTCACCTTTCTGTAGGGTTAGCTCAGCCTGGAGGCTTGGGTTTTTTGAGGTTTTGAAACCCACTCCAGGCTGGGCCCCTGGGTTTAAGTTCAGGATTTGGGCCAGGCAGGACACAGAGTGGGGGCAGGGAGCGGGTGCAGGCAGGCTGGGCACCCAGAGCTACACAATAACTGCTTTGGAGGGAGGAGAGGAGCCTGGGCAGAGAAGCTTTTGTATTTCATGGCCTGGCGTACCCGGTTTCCAGGGCAACCATGGACACCACGGTTCTGTTAGAGGTGGAAGCCAAGACCAGAAGACAGCCAATTGACATCCAGAGCCCAGTTACCTGGGCCAATGGGAAGTGGAGGTGGGCAGTGGGGCTGGGAGGGATCTGGGACTGAGAAGTGCAGAGATCTGGGCGAGTTGGAGTCCCACTGGCTGTCAGGTTCAGCAGAAGCAGGGCCTGTTCCTCCCAACCCCTGCTCTGAAGGTTGCAGCGGGACCCTCATAGCTGCCAGGCCTGCAGAGGCAGGAGAGGCTGAGAGCCTGGAAAACTGCTTACAGATGCCCCTGCTCTGAATGAAGCTGTTCCTCCAAGCCAAGGTTCCCAGGGAGGGGCGTGGCACCTCGGGGAGGGTCAGCCCTGTGGCCCTGCTGGCTGCCCTCAAGGCTGATGCCCTTTCCTGGCATCCCCTGCCACTGCTTCTCCGTGTGCAGACATCACCATGGACAACAGCCTCCTAGCCATAGTCATGGCCACCGGTGAGTACCTACTGCCATTCGATGTCCCAGGGGTGGGGCAGAGGCACCCTTGGCCCCTCACCGTAGGCAAAGCCCAGCTTCTTCATCTATAGGGTCACCTCAAGCAACAGCCCTCCCCAGCTAAGACCTGAGAAGTATGCTGTGCACGGCTGGCCTTTGATCCCTCTGGTCCCTTCCCTGTGCCAGGTCCTATGATGCCACAATCTTTGGTAACGAGAGGGGCTGGGCATCAGGGGCTGTTGAGCTGGGCTCTTGGGTCCTCTCCTGCCTCCTCAGATCCACTGTTTCTCAGGGTATCTGCTCCATCCCCTCCCTTTGTGTCTCTGTAAAATCTCCCTTACACACATCACCCCCTGGGGTGCAGGCAGAGAAGGGACAGGGCTACTCTGCTCCCCCTCACAAATCTCTGCCCCAAGGACTTGATGCTGTAGCAAAAAGGAAGCTGCCTGCACCTCAGTTTGCCTTGTTAAGCTGGTATCAGTCCCAGCCAGGTCATTCCTACACCAGCTTTTGGAGTGAATTCCAATCTGGTGAGGAAATGGGCCTGCACATGCTGGGTCCAGGCTGCTCCTTGATGGTGCCTCTGGGGGGAGGGCAGCCTCATCTGCGGTGTTCATCATGGCCATCCTGCTGCTGCTGCTGCTGCTGCTGCTGCACCAGCGCGACCCCCAGTGCTGCCAGGTCCTCTGCACCTGCCACTTCTTCCGGAGTCCCAGCCAATACGTAAGCACCCCGACCCACCAACCCCTTGCCTTCATGGCCCCCACCCCCGACCCAAATCCTGACAAAAGGGCACTTGTCCTCTGACCAAGGAGAAATAATTGTTCAGTATGGAAAGGGCCTTTGGAATCTTTCTCTGCAGCATCTAGCCTGGGTTCCCTCTGAGTCAGGGGAGCAGTGTGGAAAGGGTTAATAACATCTAGGCCCCTCCCTGACCATCGTTAAACATAACTCAGTGCAAGGAGCTGCTCAGTGAAGACAAGGTCTTTTTCCAGCTCCCAAGGGAAAGTACAGAACCCCGACTTCTGGGGGAGGGGGTAAGTGGCAACAACAGCACTGTCAGTCCTCTCCCCAGGGACAGTGTGCCAGATGGCATCCTGTACAGAAAGGAAACAAAATCTTCTGAGCTGCAGCCCCCCAGGCTCTGACACCATATCCCAACACTGGGCACCATACAGCATGGAGGGGTAGGGACAGGAGGTGGTTTTCTCTGACTCCCCACCAAAGGTCATCAGACCTGGCTACCAGACGGTGGCAGAATGAGCTAGTGGCCAGAAAGGAGTGGATTCTCTTTACACCCTAGTCCTTTCCAGAAATGCTGAGGGTCTGAGCTTTGTGCCTTGGCCCAGGTGGAGAGGATTAAAGGGATGGAGAAAGGGGCATGGAGGGTAATAAAGGGTTTGGAATCTGCTATCTGGCACACTGACCCTGAGCTTCACCTTGAGTTGTGCTTCATGATCCCAGGACTGCCCACCTCCCTACTTCAGCACCATGGGATGCCACACCGAGGTCCAGCCAGTGGAAAGGAGCCGAGAGTCCCAGGGGATACAGGTGAGGACCCCTGGGCCTGTCACCTGGGATGGAGGAGGAGGTGTGTGCTGGGGTTGTGAAGCCAGGCAAGGGACCTAGTGCAGTTAAGGGGACTAAAAAGAATGCAGGGGAGGGGAAGGATGGGATGAAGACTGGAGAGGCTTCTTGGAGGAGAGGGAGGAGTGCAATACCCCTGAACTTAGGCTTGCTCTGGGGAAGAGGACCCAGACCAAAGCTGGATAACGCTGGTGCATGCCTCCCTGGCTCCCTTGGCTTTTCTTGGTCACAGGGCCACTCCCAGGTGGGTGAGGTATTCTGTGTGGGGCTGCCCAGGAGCCACCAGCTGCCCCTGTGGCAGCCAGCTTGCCTGCCCAGCTATGAGAGTGTTCAAAAGAAGGACCGGCAGCAACAGATTCACCAGCTGATTGCACACCGCTTCGGGCTCCGGGCCTGCAGAGAGGTGAATGTCCAGCCTTCTCAGCCCTGGGTGCCCTGGCTAACCGAACTTTTCACTTACTGCATTTTAACACACAATACCCAATTAGAGGCCCTGGGGTCAGGAAAAGGGCCACTAGTGGAGAACTCAAGGATATGAGTGGAGGCCCCAGTTCACTTCCTGTGTAGATGGTGCAGACCCCAGCCCAGGGAGGCCTAACCAGAGGGGTTTCCATGGAGCCAACATCTCCAGGGGAGATGCAGAAAGCAACAGTCCAAAAAAAGGGTGTTGCATACATGGGAGGAGGGCAAGAAAGTGGCTAACGCCTTTGCTCTCCCATTTCTTCAGCTGCCACCAAGCTATGAGGACGCCATAAGGTCACTGCCTCCACCGCCGGCCTGCTGTGGCTCTACTCAGCCATCCCGGGAAGCAACCACCTGCCCTGCTCAGGGGAACACCACAGTGTAGGAGGGAGCAACCACCTCTGTCCGGCTCTTCCGCTTTCTCCAGGGGACTGGGAGGGAGAGCACTGAGCCTGTGGAGACCGCCCCCATCAATCTCCCCTGCCTAAAGACTACTCCAGCTGGGCCTTGGTACCTGATGCCCCAACACATGGTGCCAAAGTAAAGCCCAGGTCACCTCTGCCAAGGATGTGCAGGAGGTGAGGAATCCAGGGTAATGTTCTGGGAAAACAAGATCACATGTTCAAGGCAGAACTCCAGAACTGGGAGGCTTCTCTGACCTCAATCCCTGGAGTGCCTGCCTTCAAGGCACAGTAGAGTCCCTGAAAGGAAGCCGCTGGACCCAACAGGCCCCTCTCTGGGACTGTAGCCAACACCACCTACCTCCAGCAGCCAGGAATGATCAAAATGAGATTTTCTTCCTGGCTCCTCCACTCAAAGCCAAGCCTCTACAGGTCCTGGCTGGGATGACAATAGAATGGCCTGACCCCAGCCCACTCTAAGCCCTCACTGAGTATTCCTGAAGCCAGATGCTTTGCTACTGTTTATCGTTTGAGATAAATCAAGAACCAGAAGACAATGTGGGCTTGGTGGGCCTAGCTCTTCAGGTGAGCAGAAAGAAGCCATTTTGTTACCTACTCTGCCCTGCCACTGGAAAGACCTCGGCAGTCCAGGGCAGATGGGGCCTGACGGAGCCTCCCAGAAGCATATCCTGCCATCCCACAAGCTCTCTCTCTGCCCTAGACCTGGAGAGGTAGGGAAGAGGCTTTTCTGTGGCTATCTCTGGGGCTGCAGCCCCAGCTCCCTTTGCATGTGGCTATGGGAGAAGAACATGACTGTGATGCTTCCTTTACTGGCTACCCTCACCCCTCCTCCCAGGGCCCAGCCCCTGGCCTTTTCTGGGATCTAAGAGGGGAAGCAGCAATGACACCCTCAAGCACGAGCTCCCCTCCTTCCCCTCTGGAGGACAGTGCCAAAGCAAGTCCCCCTTCTCATTTCCTCACTCAGATACGCTCTTTCTTGCTTTGAGACTCCCCCTTGGTATGCACTAGAGAACCTGGGTAAGGACCAACAAATCACTAGGCAGTTCCATCCAGGTGTGTCCCTAAATAGCATGCGTTCATGACTCTGGCTCACTTTATTTTTGGCCCCAGGTCAGGTCTCCCAAAGGGTTTCCCAGCAGTCACTTCAGAGTCTCCTGCAGAGTCACCATCAAGCAGACCTTTTCCTTGGGAGGCCGTGTCGTCACCCCAACCCTTGACTTCTGGTATCACCATCTCCTGTCACCTGGGCTCCAGTCTCTGTCTGATGGCCTCAAACAGGACATCAAAGCATAGCTACCAGTTTGAAGATGCCCTCCAGCTTGGCAGGAACCACGTGGACAAAAGTCTTGTAGAGTACAGCACCCTTGGGCAGCCTGGTGATCAGATCCACAGCCTCCGTGTTTCTGGGATGAGGCACGTAGACCTCCTTAGTGTAGCGGACTATCCCCTCTTCCAGGGCATACAGACATTTATTCTTCCCAAGACCCACCTGCAACACAAAGATCTGGTCAGCTGGTCAGCGAGGTGGTCCGTCCCAGAATTTTGGGACAGACTTCTCACACAGAGCCACGTCCTGGGGCCGAAGAGGGGGATCAGAGAGTGCCATCTCAGGTTCCCTTTCCCACTGGCTGGCACTTCCAAACCTTCTGCTTCTTTACTGACTCATAACAAATGAGGGAAAAGAAAGCTCCAACAGCCAACATGGGTCACTGTTCAGTCCCAGGGGGCTGTTACCTGGAGCCATGTCTATGTAGCTGGTCAGAAGCCACGGTGGGCAGATCCCAAAACCGAGGAAGACGCCCTAAATCTTCACTTAAGACTTAAACAACACTAGAACTGTCACATTAGAACACTAGTTTGATGTAAATTTTCATCTAGGTAGTGATTTATAAAGTTTAGGCTCTATGGAAAATACAGACCAAAGCTATATGTATAATGCATATGCTAATAAAACAATCATACTATTGCATCAGCTAATACCCATGTAAGCCCTTTAATACACATTAAGTCATTTAATCCTCACCTTGTAAAAGAGGTATTATCTCCAACACCATTTTTCAGATGAGAAATACAAAGCAGACAGGTTAAACTACGTTGTATGTACAGTTTTTAACCATTTTTTTTAGCTTTTTCTTTTAGAACTTCAGGCTGGGTGTGTGGCAAATTTTACCCAGGTAGTCCAGCACTATTCTCTGTCTCTCTGATTAAAAGAATGGGCTCTGGAGCCAGGATGTCTGGTTCAAATACCAGCACTGCTACTTACTCCTGTGTGGTCTTAGGCAAGTTTACTTCACTGTGCCTCCGTTTTTTTCATCTGTCAAATGGGGATAATATTAGCTACTTTACAGGATCAATTTGAGGATTAATGGTCAACAATCATAAAGGGCTTAGAATACCGTCCAGCTCAAAATATGTTAGCTTTGATTGTTGTTGACATAGCTACACATCTAATGTCTTAAGTTCTAAAAGGTAAAGCTACTACATATAAAATTATCCAAAAAGGGGTGAGGGAGGGGAAACTGTTTACAAAGGAAACTAATATTTAAAATAATGTGAAGAGTATAGTATCGTTCTGTCTCTGTAACAAAGAACTGTCCTACCCTATAAAAATGATGCCAACTTGCTGAAACTGAAATCCCCACCTGGTATGAACCTAATTTCTGGCACACTGAATTCTATTTCATTAAATTCAAGCTATCTTTCAACCATCTACAAGTAAGTCTATGCAAAGGGAGAGGTCTTATAATGAAAAACTAATAAATTGAAATTAGTTTCCCAAGACTAAAATAATATTTTAGATATCTTGTCCTCCAAGAACTGAGGGTTAGAAAGAAGAACCAAGAATACCAGGCCAACGCAACACCAAAGCAAAACATAGCGATCTGGGAGTTAGGCAGACCTGGTGCAAATCCCAGCAGTCACTTGCTCCTTCCACCCCCTCTAAGTCTCTGGTATTTCACCTGTAAAAAGGAGACAATACCCACCTCACAGGGATACAGTAAGGAAGAAATGAGATCGTGTAGGCATGGGAATCAGCACAATGCTTGCCATTTGGTAAGCACCCAATACATGCAACTGTTACTACCATGCTTAGGGGCAAGGAGAGGTCATCCTAGAAAAGGAAAAAGGGGACAGCAACAGAGCAACTCACATGGGCACCTGGGTGCCAGCGGAAATGGCGCTGTGTTCCAATGATGTTCCCAGCATGAACATAGTGACCTAGAAGAGAAGTCCACAGTGATTGGGGCAGCATAGCAAACTACCAAGAAAACAGGATGGCCCAAATGCTGCATACCAACTTCCAAGCCTGCCCCTGGCCAAAAACAACTCCCAGACAGTCCAACACAAGCATTGCAGGATCTGCCACCCAGCAGCTCTTATCTCTAGATTGCATGGTTATGGCTCACACCCACCCAACCTATGACCCTTCCTCAGGTCTTATCTGTTCCTTTAATCTGGAGCCAATTATGATGGTGAGGAAGAACAGGGCCAGGAACATGCAGGGTTCTTCTGCTCTCCTAAGGAACACCAGGACAGGGTGCAGCTGGAAAGCGGATGCCAAGGCACATCCTCACCTTCCATTTTCTTAATGCCTAGGCGTTTGCCTGATGACTTTCCACCAAGGTTTCTGGAGCTACCACCTGTCTTCTTGGATGCATATCTGACAGCAAGAGCTGTAGCAGGAGTGGAGCTCAGCAAGGATGTAACTGCAAAGAAAACAGAAACATTGTTCAGACAGACAGGCTCAAACTATTTCTGCCTCAATGGGCCACATGCTGAGAGGTGAGAGGTGGTGGGGAGATGAGAAACATGTGTCAGGGGAGCAGAAGTGCCACTGAGTATATTAGTTCTCAGGGAATACCTGTAGGTCCTTGGCTTTCTTCTTTTGGGGGAGGGGGCGGGGGAGCAGTGAAACATAAATGGAAAAAAATAAACATCATGTGTTCTGGGTCCTGACACATTTAGTCTAAATGTGCTGAGGAGAAATGGACACCACAGAGCTGCCTGCTTCAGAGGCTCACTCACCCTCATGCACCACGGAGGGGACAGAACAGACTTGGGAAGCCCAGCACATCCAGAGAGGTTTCTGTTTCAGGCTCACTCATGACTTTCTTTTTTTTTACGACGGAGTTTCGCTCTTGTTGCCCAAGCTGGAGTGCAATGGGCACAGTCTTGGCTCACTGCAACCTCCGCCTCCCGGGTTCAAGCGATTCTCCTGCCTCAGCCTCCCAAGTAGCTGGGATTACAGGTGTGTGCCACCACGCCCGGCTAATTTTTGTATTTTTAGTAGAAACGGGGTTTCACCATGTTAGCCAGGCTGGTCTGGAACTCCTGACCTCAGGTGATCCCAAAGTGTTGGGATTACAGGCCTCACCCATGACTTTCTCAGCTATTCACTCAACCACTGCTCACCAAATACTAGTAAACCAAAAGGGTGGCTAGTCTGAAGGTGGCTCCCACAGGGTCCTGGCCATTTCAGAAGGCTGGGCTCTTTCTTCTCAAAGCACATCAAGCAGAGCTCCAGCCATGACCCACACACTGCCCTTGTTAATCTGACCCCTCCATACTCATTCCAAAGTGCTCAATAGCATTCATTTGAAAAAGTAAAACGAACTAAAATTCATACTAAGATGGTAGTCCCTTGCTGTATGACAAGCTTAGGGGTGCAACTCCTTGCCTGCAGGTCTCCAGACACAGCCATGATTTAAGGCCCATGCCAGTGTCTTTAGAGAAGCTTTGTGGGTCTCTGGAGCCTGTAAGTTCAGAGTTCCTGAAGCCTGGGTTTCTGACATTTCCATGACAACACAGACTAGCTGGAGCAAAGGACCAGAGATAAGGACTCAGAAAGACAACAAGTTAAATGCCCAGCACCAGGATCTACCTACCTTTAAACATCTATTCATTCATTTACATACTTACTAAGCTCAGGAGCTGGGCTTTTACTTTACTTACATTATCTCATTCACAAATCTTTGCTCTTCACCCTACTCCCCATCCTCCTCCTCAAAGTAAATGGTGCTACCATGCAGCCAGTTGCTTAGGCAGAAACCACAGTCACTGCGGATTCCTTCTCTTTGCTGACCTCACATATTCAGTTCACCAGCAAGCTCTGTGGATGCTAACTCCAAAACAGATCTCAAATTCATCCATTTTCCTCCAAGTTCACTGCCACCACAAACGTCTTCGCTAAATCATCTCTGCTCAGAGCTATTACGGCTTTCCATCTGATTTCCTCATTTCCACTCCTATCCCCTTTAAATTTACATAACAGGAATAGTTTGCTTCTCAAAATGTAGAACTGGCTCAAGTCACTCTCCTGTCCCTCACTCTACACAGGGCTAGGTCTCCTGTCATTCTTTTTTTTTGGGGGGGGTGGGGATAGGGCCCCATTCTGTCACCCAGGCTGGAGTGCAGTGGTATGAACATGGCTCACTGCAGCCTCGACCTCCCGAGCTCAGGTGATCCTCCCACCTCAGCCTCCTGAGTATGTGAGACCACAGGCAAGCGCCACCACACTGAGCCAATTTTTGTAATTTTTGTAGAGACGGGGTTTTGCCATGTTGCCCAGTTGGTCTTGAACTCTTGGGCTCAAACGATCTGCCCGCCTCGGCCTCCCAGTGTTGGGACTACAGGCAGGAGCCATCATGCCCCGCCTCCTGTCATTCTTTAGTTCTTAAATGTTATCTCCTCAGAAGACTTCCTTCACCGTTCAATCTAATACAACACACACACACTCATTTTCTTTCTTCACAGCACTTGCCAGTTTACAACTACCGTATGTGTTCATTTATTGGCTTATGCACCAGAGAGAACCGTTCGGGGGCTAGAAGCCATGTCTTCACGTTTTCTGCTGATTTTCTGAACACCTACCGCCGTGTCTACCACAAAGTAAGACCTCAATCTGTTGAATGAATAGATTAATTTTTTCATCCCCAATGTGCCATTGTTACTAATACTTATACAAAGGATCCACCCAAACCCCCAACCGCCAAGGAAGCCGTCCGTGCTCCTGAGGCAGGGGAAAACCAAGTGCTCCTTCAACTCCCCCACTCATGGTTCCACCCAGGATGTGTCACGTGACCAGCGACAGCGTCCCTCAAACCTGGAGTGGCCCACACACTTCCCCTCGCACCCAAGGTCCTCCGCGGGGATCAGTATCACCTCCTTCTCTCCCTGCGGGAGCTCCATTCTGCCTCCCCGCCTCGCCCCGCTCTGACTACTGCGTCCCATTACCAGCTGTCCGGGTCCTCAGCGCCAGCACCACAGACGCCATGTTTGCGTTCACTCACTTCCGGTCTTGGAAAGGTTCTGCTTCCGCTATCAGGAGATCTACTTCCGGGCCCTGCGTAGCGGATGAAAGAGTGGCGGGAGAAGTTGCAGGTGAGCGTCCCCGGCCGCAGGCCAGCGGATTGGTCGGGACTTCCCACCTGAGCACCGCTCTGCAGAGTCTTGGTGGCTAGGGCGTCCTGGAGCCTCTGCCGCGGACCGCCAGCCTGAGAGGCGCAGAGCTTGTCGGGCAGGGGCCCGCTAATCTGCAAATGAGGGGCCCGCTGATCACCCTCATTTGCAGATGTCAACGGAGGCCCAGCGAAGAGTCAGAGATGAGGCCCCCTCCCTAGTCATTCAACTTACTTTATTCAGCCAGCTGTGTGCCAGATGCTATACTAAGCGCGATGGGTGCCTTATTTTATTTAATTCTCACCACCTTATAAAATGGGTGCTGTTATCATCCCTGTTTTACTAAGGAAGAAACTGAGGCCTAGGCAGGTTACATGTCTCCTCCTGGGTCATACCTACAGTGTTAGTAAATGTTCCAGGAATGATTAGCTTTGCATATGACCCAGCAGTTTTACTCCTAAGTATATACACGAAAGGGATTTGAAAACATACCCCCACAAAAAGTTGTACATCAGTTTTCATAGCAGCATTATTCATAATAGCCAAAAAAATGGAAACAAATGTCCAAGTGATGAATGGATACACAAAATGTAGCGTATCCATACAATGGAATATTATTCAGTCATGAAGAGCAATTAAGTGCTGATACAGGCTACATCATAGATCAACCTTGAAAACATGCTGAGTGGAAAAAGTTAGGCACAAAAGGCCACATATTATATGATTCTATTTATATGAAATATCCAGAATAGGCAAATGCATAGAGACAGATGTATGGTTGCCAGGAGCTGGGGAGAGGGAGGAAATGGACAATGACTGCTTAATGGCTGCAGGAATTCTTTTTGAGGTGATGAAAATAGTGATGATGGTTGCACAACATTGTGAATATACTAAAAAACTACTGAACGTACACTTTTAAAAGGATATTGTGCTGTGCAAATTATATCTCTATTTTTATTTTATTTATTTTTCTTTAAAGCAGGGTCTCACTCTGTCACCCAGGCTGGAGTGCAGTGGTACAATCACAGCTCATTGCAGCCTTGACCTCCCAGGCTCAAGCGATCCTCCCACCTCAGCCTCCTGAGTATCTGGGACTACAGGTGTGAGCTACCACACCCAGCTAATTTTTGTATTTTTTTGTAGAGACGAGTTCTCACTATGTTGCCCAGGCTGTTCTTGAACTCCTGGACTCAAGTGATCCTTCTGCTTTGGCCTCCCAAAGTGCTGGGATTATAGGCATGAGCTACCATAACCAGCCTATATCTCAATTTTTAAAAAGAACAGTTTTTGGCCAGGTGTGGTGGTTCGTGCCTGTAATCTCAGCACTTTGGGAGGCCAAGGCGGACAGATCACTTGAGGTCAGGAGTTCAAGACTAGCCTGGCCAGGATAATGAAAACCCGTCTCTACTAAAAATACAAAAATTAGCCAGGCGTGATGGTGGGTGCCTGTAATCCCAGCTAGGCTGAGGCAGGAGAATCGCTTGAACCTGGGAGTGAGGTTGCAATGAGCCAAGATTGTGCCACTGCACTCCAACCTGAGTGCCAGAGCGAGACTCCATCTCAAAAAAGAATAACTTTTGACATCTCCATTTCAAATGTGAAGATCAACAAGGGTGTGGAGGTGTTAAATCTTGTTACTACCTCCCCCCATTAAAATTTTGTAATGGGCCGGGCGCGGTGGCTCAAGCCTGTAATCCCAGCACTTTGGGAGGCCGAGGCGGGCGGATCACGAGGTCAGGAGGTCGAGACCATCCTGGCGAACATGGTGAAACCCCGTCTCTACTAAAAATACAAAAAACAACCCGGCGAAGGGGCCGGCGCCTGTAGTCCCAGCTACCTGGGAGGCTGAGGCAGGAGAATGGCGTGAACCCGGGAGGCGGAGCTTGCAGTGAGCTGAGGTCTGGCCACTGCACTCCAGCCTGGGCGACAGAGCGAGACTCCGTCTCAAAAAAAAAAAAAAAAAATTTTTGTAATGGTAACTCTACTTTGTTTATATCTCAGCTTGACCTGGAAAGAATTTGAGGAGGATTCCTGTTAGATTACCAAGAGTTAGAGTTCCAGATTGAATGTGTTGGGACCATGTCATATTTCTCTGTTTCTGTATTCTCTGTATCTTATATTTACGTCATAAAGCCTGGCTATGGAATACAGCTGGTGGACTGAATTGAATGCTCTAGTCTGTGTCTTATGTCTCTTTTCCTTTTAGGGAATTATTTGATAGCACATACTGATGGCTCTGAAGAAGTCATCACCCTCACGAGGTTCTGGTGATAGTGACTCTGAGGAGTTGCCAACATTTGCCTTTCTGAAGAAGGAACCATCTTCAACAAAGAGGAGACAGCCTGAGAGGGAGGAGAAGATTGTAGTGATTGACATCTCAGATTCTGAAGCCTCCTGTCCTCCAACACCAGGGTTACTTTCACCATCTGTGTCAGACACAGCTGAAACTGTCACACAAACGCAGCCAGTCAGGTTGCTAAGCAGTGGAAGTGAAGATGAAGAAGAATTTATTCCTCTGGCTCAAAGGCTTACATGTAAGTTTCTGACCTACAAGCAACTGAGCCCTGAGGACTCTAGCTCCCCAATTAAAAGTGTTTTGGATCATCAAAATAATGAAGGTGTATCACGTGACTGGAAAAAGCAGCCCTTTCCAAAGATGCCTGAAGTTCCTCTCCATGACACCCCAGAGAGGAGTGCAGCAGATAACAAGGACCTGATCTTAGATCCATGCCATCAGCTTCCAGCCTACCCCTCTACCTGCCCTGGCCAGAGCAGCAGCTTGGTAGTAACCAAAGCAAATTCTGACATCCTCCCACCACAGAAGAAAACCAAGCAGAGTCAGAAGGTCCAGGGAAGAGGCTCACAGGGATGCCGGCAGCAGAGACAAGCAAAGCAGAAGGAAAGCACCCTGAGACAATGGGAAAGAAAGAATGCAGCACTGGTTACCAGGATGAAAGCCCCGAGGCCAGAGGAATGCTTAAAACACATCATTGTGGTGCTGGATCCAGGTCCTCACATCTATCTTTGTCCTGTGCTGAGTTATCCGCTTTCTGGACCACCCACTGACAGTCTCTTTTCTATCTGTTGCAGTGCTTTTACAGATGGAAGGTGGGGGCCAGCTCCTGGGAGCACTGCAGTCCATGGAGTGCCGCTGTGTGATTGAGGCGCAGGCTGTGCCTTGCAGTGTCACTTGGAGGAGAAGGGCTGGGCCGTCTGAGGTAGGGGTTTTCTGGCTGACATTTCCTCCTCCTCCTCCCCTTGCAGTTACAGGATAAATATGCTTTTATTTTAAAGGATACTTAGCAGTCAAGGCCCCAGCAGGAAGACAGATGGCACATTCAACTCAGGGTAATTGAAGGAAGATTGAATAAAGGGACTGTTTGCCAAGGCATGGGCAGGGTACGAGGAAACTACTAGTGACAGCATGGTACCTCACAGTAATAACAGCACAACTTATGGTTTTTCGACCTCAGAATTATTGACATTTTAGATTGGAGAATTCTTTGTTTTGGGAGCTGTCCTGTGATGTGCAAAATGTTTAGCAGCATTCCTAGCCGCTATCTACTAATGTACCCCTCTCAGTCATGACAATAAAAAATGTCTGCAGACATTGCCAGATGTGATTTGTGGGGAAAAATCACCCCCGGTTGAGAACCATTGGCATAGCTGTTACCATCCCTATGCCAGAAGGGATGAGGGGAAGGAGTGGTTAACAGAATCCAGGAGAGAGAAATGGAGAGAGGACCACCTTGAGCAAAACTATGAGCTGCCATAGAGGGGGACAGCAAACCCTAGGTGACCCCACTGGGAGGGAGCCAGGGGAAAAATACCCTGACTTCACTTTCCTCCTTCTCACTAGTCCTCTCCTCGGGTTCCCCGCTGGTGACACCCAGCTGGGAGCCAGAAGACATGTGGGCCCTGTGTTTTTTGTAGAGATCGTAGAGTGGAGCTTGTATATTTGGTAGAGACGCGGTTTTGCCATGTTACCCAGGCTGGTCTTGAACTCCTGAGCTCAAGCAATCTGCCTGCCTTGGCCTCTCAAAATGCTGCGATGACAGGTGTGAGCCACCTTGCCTGGCACTAAGATTCTTTATCTCACCAGAAGCATCTTGTATGAAAAAAGAAAAAAAAAACGTATTTTTTCCTCTCTTTGATTTCTTTTTTGCATCTGATAACTTTCTCAGTAACACGGGACAGTTCCCCACACTTTTTACTCTGGGGCAGCTTACCCTCTCAAGGCACTCCCACATTCTCTCTTGTGTTTCTGTCAGTCATCCTATAGGGTAGGACTTCTCCCCACATCACAGGTGGGGAAACTGGGGCCCAGAAAAGTTAAAAGCCTTGTTGAGGATCACAACGGGAATGAGAACCCAGAGCTCCCCCGACCTATACTTTGCTGTAGTATAGTTCTTGCTTTGCTTATAGGGACCCAATCAGAAAACTTTCTATAAAAGTCCTGCTCCCCAATTCCTCCATAATACTGTACTGCTGGAGGATTGTTGGCCTTGAGGCATCCTTGACTTTGATTATGCCCTACCTGTGACAAACAGGGGGTGCTCTCATAAACTGAAGTTTCCCTTGTGATTCTTGTCTTTGTCGCAAAAAAACCTATGTGTTTGTAAGGGCCACTCAGCTCACGGCATCTACCTTCAAAGCCAGAGTCATTTGCTTGTACTAAATCCTTTGAAAGAGTTTCCCTTTCCTCCATTCCCCTATTCAAAATGTACAGAACAAATTGGCCCCAGCCCCTTTCAACTTGCTATGTTCCTTTCTCCTTTTTTTTTTGAGACAGAGTTTCACCCTGCTGCCCAGGCTAGAGTGCAATGGCGTGGTCTCGGCTCACTGCAACCTCCACCATCTGGGTTCAAGTGATTCTCCTGCCTCAGCCTCCCGAGTACCTGAGATTACAGGCATGCACCACCACGCCTAGCTAATTTTTTTGTATTTTTAGTAGAGACAGGGTTTCACCATGTTGGCCAAGCTGGTCTCAAACTCCTGACCTCAGCTGATCCGCCCACCTAGCCCTCCCAAAGTGCTGGGATTACAGGTGTGAACCACCATGCCTGGCCTGCTGTGTTCCTTTTTTTTTTTTTTAAGATGGAGTCTAGCTCTGTTGCCAGGTTGGAGTGCAGTAGTGTGATCTCGGCTCACTGCAACCTCCGCCTCCCAGTTTCAAGCAATTCTCCTGCCTCAGCCTCCCGAATAGCTGGGATTACAGGCATGTGCCACCACACCCAGCTAATTTTTGTATTTTTAGTAGAGATGGGGTTTCACCGTGTTGGCCAGGCTGGTCTCGAACTCCTGACCTCATGATCCGCCCACCTTGGCCTCCCAAAGTGCTGGGATTACAGGCGTGAGACACCACGCCCGGCTGCTATGTTCTTTTCTTATTCACTGTCTCTGAGATGCAGGGCACCAAGACTGAACAATTGAGGGCTGGGAGGGACAGCAACACTGTTTCTTGCCACAGTGACTTCATTCCAGAGGGATAATGCATAAGGGATGGGAGTTAGTTCATTCACCCAGAAGACCTGGGCCACTCTCACAGGTGCTCATTACCTGCTGACCTCCTTCCCTGGGCTGTGTTCCGGGTACTTTGGCAGGACGGAGAGGACTGGGTGGAGGAGCCAACAGTCCTGGTGCTGCTCCGGGCAGAGGCATTTGTGTCCATGATCTACAGTGGAAAGCAGGTGGGCAGAGCCAGAGGGTGGGAGGACATGGAACAGAGGGCTGACTCTTACTAGGAAGTAAGTATTAATGCAGTTTCTGCCCCTTCATGCAGGGAAGCCTGGACAGCACTATAAAAGGGAAGGAAACGCTTCAGGGCTTTGTAACTGACATCACAGCAAGGACAGCAGGGAAAGCTCTGTCACTGGTGATTGTGGATCAGGAGAAATGCTTCAGGTTTGGATTTGCCCTGGTGATTTCATGTTAAAAGGGGCAGCTCTTGGGCCAAGAGGGGTGAGTTTATTCTTCGCAGATGGAGGTCACTCTGCAAGGTAATCTGTCTCTAACAAGCCCGGGGGGATGCTCTGGTCCAGTCTTCTTCCGCATCTTCTGCCTGACTTCAGCCTGGAGCTGCTGTCCTTTGATTTCCTCCCCTGCACCAGCACTCACAATCCTCCAAGCAGAGGGAAACAGGGAACAAATAAACAGACCAAGGAGAAGCAACAGAAACAACCAGAGGCCAGCATAAGGTCCATGGTATCCAGGGTAGACGCTGAAGAGGTAAGAATGTCCTGTTGCCTGAATCGGGCTGGGTACTCACTGGTCACCTGAGACTTCCTTTTGATAGAGAATAAAATACCTGCTGCATACTGCTTTCTGCCTTGGCACTGAGAAAGAGAGAAGGTGCCAAACAGGGAGCCAAGGGGCTGGGGTGTGGCTTTAGTGGACAGTGACTTGCAGCTAGTCTCTCTCTACCCTTCCAGTCCATCGTTGCTTTTGGGTTTCTAGGCATTGGTGGATCTGCAGCTACACACAGAAGCCCAGGCTCAAATTGTGCAGAGCTGGAAAGAACTGGCCGACTTCACATGTGCATTCACAAAGGCTGTGGCTGAGACACCTTTCAAGTGAGTAACCCCAGCAAGTCCAGCCTCCACGCTGGGCCTTGTCCTTTACCATGGCTCTTGCAGTCAAAGCAAATGTCCCTTTCCCCTCATCTCTGCAGTCAGCCCATTGTCTCTCAAGCTGGAGGCAGAAGGAGCTGACGTCATGCTGGGGATTCTTGGGACTAGTCCTCAAGCCTAGCCCCTTTTCCAATATTCTCCTTTCGCTTATGTGTCAGTATGTGTTCTGCAGGCTGACATCATAGGCCAGGTTACCATAGGCCAAGTTACCAGGATTAATTACAGGTCAGATCACAATGTAATACGCACTCGGAAAGCAAATTTTTAGCCTACTTAGTTCAAGGAGTGTTCGTTGTCAGAATTTAAAATAAGTAAATGACCTCAGAGACAATCCAGTCCAAGTCTTATTTTATACTTGAGGGGACTGAGGCCTGAAGAGACTGACTTGTCTAAGGTCCTAGCAGTGAGAAGAACCAGAAATAGACTCCAGATTGCCAAATATCAAAATCTGGTACCTTTTCTTCTACTAAAATGGACTAGATGTAGTTTTTAAATGAATTAGCAACTGGCACTATACCTGGGAACAAAGTGAGCAAATTGTCAAAGGCACAAAAAGGCCAGATGTAACATGGTGCCCACCTCTTCCAACGTCAGTGGGTGGGTTTTTCAGTTCCAACTTGAGGGAACAGGTATAAGAGAGTAATAAGCAACTTACAGCTCTCCAACTATGCTGTTGCAGGAAACTCCGAGATGAAACTACCTTCTCCTTCTGTGTGGAGAGTGACTGGGCTGGAGGGGTGAAGGTGGACCGTGCTGGCAGGGGTCTTGCACTGGTCTGGAGGAGACAGATTCAGCAGCTGAACCGAGTCAGCCTGGAAACGGCCAGCGCAGTTGTGGATGCCTATCCCTCCCCACAGCTCCTGGTACAGGTATGCCACTCCAGAGCTCAGGGGTCACTGCCCACTGCCTGCGAGTTCAATGAGCCTCCAGATTCCCATGGACAACTGATGAGGGCCCACAAAGGCCTCACAGGTCAGTGGTGCAGGTCTGCTAAGATCAGAGTTGCTAATGCTGACCCAGGGAGGGAGGACAGGTTCTCATGCCCCAAGCCAAGCGTAGCACCCTCTACGCTCATGGAGAAGGGATCACTGTGGATGGTACCATATTAAGAGGTCATCTACCACTTCCAGGCTTATCGGCAGTGTTTTTCGGAGCAAGAACGCCAGAATTTGCTTGCAGACATACAGGTGCGCCGTGGGGAAGGTGTGACATCCACTTCTCGCCGCGTTGGACCAGAGCTATCCAGGCGTATCTACCTTCAGATGACCACTTTACAGCCACATCTCTCTTTAGATAGTGCTGACGGATTCTAGCCCTCAGGGATGGGATGTAAAGCTGGAAACTTCCACCTTCCCACCCTCAGAGCCTGACTGCAATGAAGAGAGTGGCAGCACCTCCAATGAAGAGACAAGCCTAGGTGAGGCCCAGTCTTTCCTGGGTCTTGTTATTTGTGAAGGTCTGCCTGTCAGATGGGGCAGAGACTGAAATACTGCCACCCACCTTCGGCATTTAATGTTCCTCTCCTGGCAAAAATTCACTGTCACAAACCACCCCTACTCCTACCCAGCCAACCCTCAAAACACAAAGGAACAAAGACAGTCCACTCAGACACGTATTTAATAACTGTAGAAATCCAAAACAATTAGCATCAAATCTTGAAGTTGTGAGTGAAGCTGTGGGTTGGCTTGACTGGGCTCAGCCACTGAGCTGCCTCAGCCGGCCAAGGAACGGGATTATGATGACTATGCAGACTTCTATATTGTCTTCATCTCATTGTATGTATTATGTATTTAGTTTCAATAAAGCATTTGTACCAATGGCTCTGGAGCTTGGAGGAAGACTAAAGGAATGTGTAGTGATTCTGAGTAAGGTGTAGACCTACGCAGCAGAGCTATGGGGGAGAAGATTAACAAAGTCCTTTCTTCTAATATCAGGACAATCATGAGTGGCAGTCCCATGCAAAAGGTCATTAGGGCTAAAAGGCCCTCTGTCTCTGAACTATGACAGATTCTTGCTCCCTCCGGGGGAGCCAAGGAGCTTGCAACTGGGAGTTTGCAGTGAATGAGCACCATGACACAGTCATTTCTGATCCCTCTATCCAGCTGTTGTGAAAAGATGAAGCAAAGGAGGCAAGAAAATGCTTACTCTAGCAGACAAGAGAATGGACAGTGCGATCCTTGTTTGTGCTAGTCATTGGGTGATGCACCACTTTTCAGCTCCATGATGCTACCTGTTTCCCTTCATTTCCTGTTTCCATTTATTCCCTTCAGTTATGGTCTAGAATCAAACAATTCTAAATCTCAGTGTCTTACGAAGCTGACACTTCAAAACCTGCAAAAGCAGGTTGCCTTTGAGGTATTTAGTCACACCAAATACAACCAGAGCTGTCATAGACAGTGTAGGTTTGCAGAGATCCACCTCCTTGCTTACTGGCAATTAGGGAATTAATGCTCTAAAATTGAGGCAAGGAGCCTGGACTGTTGCCATTTTATGGAAGCCACATAAGTTGGGCAGGACTCCACAGGAGCTGCCATGACGTGATGATAGCAAGAGATTTCTATCTCTGAGTCACAAAATCTGTCTACCATGAAAGATTCTATGCTTCGCCTGAGGAATGATCAATTCTGGTGTGAGTTCTAGTCTCTCAGGACATTACAAAGGAGGGAAAATGATGTAAAGGGAAGAAAGAATACCAGAGTGGGAATCCAGTTTTGCCTCAAACTAGCTGGGAGACTAGGCAAGTCATGGAAGACCTGTTTCTCTGTCTGCAAGTGTTATATTGGACTGGATGGTCATGAAGTCCCTTTCATAGCCAGAGATTTTGTGTGGCTGCTAAAATGCTTTTATCTCTGAGGTCCTGAAGAAAACAGGAATACCCCTACCCCCCAATTTAGACTGGATTTACTGAGTGTGGTGTTTTAGTCCCCAAAAACTTCCTCCTGATCTGCCCTGATTCCCCAGGGAGGCATGAAAGAAAGGGTTTGTGGCATACGAAAGTATAAATGTAGTGACAGCTGACCATTTAGTAGAAATGAGCCTTGCCTTTACATAGCTTTGTATAACAACTAGAAGAGGCTATGTTTTCTCTCTCCCCACCCCCAAGCCTACTCCTTTAGGCATGCAGGTAACTGCTCCCCCTGCCGCCACCTCCCATTTCTCCTCATTCCACCAGGGAACCCTAAGGAACGAAGAAGTCCTACAAAGAGGAGGTCTCATGTACCTAATCTGCAGCCATTTGATGATGGCAGGTAGGTCTGATGCTAAAAAGAGGTTGTGTCCAGCAGAACCCAATTCCATAGGAATCCAAACTCCAAGGCTGGGAGGCAGCAGGTGCTGGGGACAAGCTCACTGCTGAGAGTCGGTCTGGAGGACCCACTGGAGGATCTCATGGCGGCGTAGACCCTGGACCGCATTGTCATAGATGGTGTTCACGCTGGTGCAGAGGGGCTGCTGCTGTAGCTCTGTCACCCGACAAGCAACCAACCCTCCCGCCACACCAAATAGCAGCAGCAGCAGCAGCAGCTTCAGCACAGCCCAGGAACGAGTGTGCTTCCGGGGTGGTGGCTTGCGGGGACGGGAGCCGGACTTAGATTCTAGAGGAACAGTAACAGTAGACAAAACAAGTTCAGTCAGAGGAGACCCACTCTATACCAATCTCTGCTAGTCTCCTCCGTACAGATCTACCTACATCCCTTACTCAAGCAAAAACTCTCCAGGCCCTGAAGACAAAAATGTCTCCAGAGACTGAAACAGAAACACCTTTTTCCTTGGATCTCGAGGGGGTAGATTTGAAACTGGGACTCATTCTGCGTGTCTCATGTAGCTCACAGCCCTCAGGGTCCTAAGTTCTCCTTGGTAACATGGTGATCCACACCTCTTGGGATCGCAGAGGGAGGGGCTTATCAGGAGGCACCCAGCGCTGACAGAGTACTGTCCACTTGGGGAAACAGGGTCAGGATTTATCATTATTGTCATTATGATATAATGTGTATATAAAAAGAAAGCCCAAAAGGTAATACACCATATTGTAAGCAGTGATGATTGCTAGGAATGGGGGAGTACAGGTAGTTGCCATTTTCTGATATATGTATCTAGATAGATATCTTTTCTCAATTCTTTGCAATGAACATTTTTAATTAGAAAAAAATTGGTTTTGAGATTTTTAGACAAAATTTTAAAAAACTTGACTAAGTATCCACAATGCCAGGAACTGTATGACCCTGCTTCCTCATTTAATCCTTATTACTACCCTGTATGATCTTCATTTTCAACAAGGAAATTAAAAACCAGTGAGATCAGGAGGGTGGAGGCCTGTGGTCCTGTGCTGCTCAAGACAAGGGTGAGTAGGGGTAGGGCCACAGGCCTCCACTCTCTGTACAGAGCTCCTTCCCTCACCTGCCTCTCCCTCAGGGGTCCCTTTTCACCCAGAGAGTATCTGATCCCCTGCAGCATATGGAGCCACGTCACTAACGAAATTCAACCAGACATATTCAGGTAAAACACAAAACTGTGTTTTCTATACAATATGCCTCCCTGAATGCAGGGAAAATGACACCTCTTGTGTTCAAGCAGAGAGGGGTCTCACTGTCACCCAGGCTGGTCTTGAATGATCCTCCTGCTTCAGCCTCCCAAGTAGCTGGGACCACAGGTGTGTGCCACTACACTTGGCTAATTTTTAAATTTATGTAGAGACAGAGTCTCTCTATGTTGCCCAGGCTGGTCTCAAACTCCTGGGCTCAAGTGATCTCACCTTAGCCTCCCAAAGAACTGGGATTAAAGGCCTGAGCCACAGATCCTGACTGTAAGGCACTTTTAAGAGTAAACTTGCTGGGCACAGTGGCTCACACCTGTAATCCCAGCACTTGGGGAGGCCGCCTGAGGTTGGGAGTTTGAGACCAGCCTGACCAACATGGAGAAACCCCATCGCTACAAAAAATACAAAATTAGCCGGGCGTAGTGGTGCATGCCTGTAATCCCAGCTACTTGGGAGGCTGAGGCAGGCGAATCTCTTGAACCCGGGAGGCGGAGGTTGCAGTGAGCCGAGATCATGCCATTGCACTCCAGCCTGGGAAACAAGAGTGAAACTCTGTCTCGAAAAATAAAAAGTAAACTTGAACATGTGTGATTTTTGCATATCTCAATGATTTTAGAACCTCACCTCTAAAAGGTGAGAATCTGTTCCGGGAATGCTCCAAGACATATCTGACCAAAACACCCGCACAGAAGTTATGTGGGTACTAGAGAAACAAGCAGACTGGGCACTAGCTCCCGAGGAGAGCCCCCCGTTCCCTGGCACCAAACCTCTCATCCACTCCCAAGCTTTAGAGTGTAATGTATCTGACTAAGGTGTGCAGGTCTGCTCACCCAGTCATCTATGCCTGGAAACATGAGTGTCTCCACTGTACCCCTGCTGGAACCTTACAACAGGCAGAAAACTTACTTGGGGCCTGATTTGCTTCCTTCTTAGGTTTCTTCTCCTGCTCCCGCTTGGCTGCTTTAAGGGCATCATACTCCTTTCTCCGGCGCTCCTTCTCTTCCGCCTTCTCCCGCTTCCGCAGTTCCCGTTCCTGAGCTTCCTTAGCTCGCTGCTTGGCCTCACGCTTCTTCTCTGCCTCTACAACAAAACATACCAAAATTTCACTTTTCTCTCTCAAACACTCTATCAGTTTGCTTTCCCAAGTGATTAAAAGTACAGATTCTGCCACCTTTACCCTGGTGCCATGGTTCACATAAGAAATATTCAAAGGAAACAGTCATCTTTCTGCTCCTGGAAGTAGCCCTCCCCAAAAGCAGCTGCTCTCAGGGTTTGCTGAATGGATTCTGATTACGAGGTTCCTATCCTCAAGCAGCAGAGAAATTAGGGTAAAATAACAAGGAGGACCTAAGAAAAGCGTGAGGGATAAGTGGTGCTCCTCTAGAATTAGGTACTGACTCAGAAGGCATAGCAAGTGATAGCCTTCTAGAACTCAGCTATGAAGAGAAAAAACCATGGCAGTTTTCTATGGGACTCCCATCTTCCCAAGCTTCAGAAATGAATGTGGCATGGGGGGGACAAGTGAGAAGAGAAAATGAGCACTCAAGTTTAGGGTTAGAAACAATGAGGCGAGGAACAGTAGCTCATGCCTATAACCCTAGCACTTTGGGAGGTGAAGCTGGGAGTATCACTTGAGGCCAGGAGTTCGAGACCAGCCTGGGCAACATAGCAAGACTGTCTCTACAAAAAAAAAAAAAAAGAAAAAATTAGCCGGGTGTGCTGCCGCAAGCCTGTAGTCCCAGCTACCTGGGAGGCTGAGGTGGGAGGATTGATTGAGCTCAGGAGGTAGACGGTGCAGTGAACCGTGATCATGCCACTGTACTCCAGCCTGGGTGACACAGTGAGACCATGCCTCAAAGAAAATAAAAGAAAAAAAGTAACAATGGCAATGTTGTTTTAAAAAAGTGAACTTACCTTCTTACTATTGCACTGACTGCTTTCGTTTTTTTTTAAAAGGCTAGTCAAGTGAAGAAGTGGGAGTGGAGAAGGAAGAAAGAAATCTCTAACTGGTTGTGATCAATTAGTTGTAAACACCACTGCACTAGGACCAGCCTGCACTTGACTAGTCTTAAAAAACAAATAAGCCTAATAGTTTGTCAGAGTAGCCTCTAGACTTGAACTCATGAATCTGAGAACTGAACACAGGAACACCTTCAGATTTACTCAACAGTTCAAGCATGTTTACACACTTCCAAATTACAACCTCCAAATTATTGGGTTCTAAAAATGCATTTCCAAATTAGTTATTTGGAAGTCTGAAATATATTTTTCCAAAGCCAGAATGCCACAAATGATGGTTAAATGTCCTTTTAGGGCTTAAAAGCCCATGTTAGCCATAATGTAGCTGAATAGTACTACTGTAAATACTGTAGCTTTCCACTGCTTCTCCATGTAGAAACAAGCTCCAAGTTCCAGCTGGGCACCAGAATGCCAAGAACACACTCCACCCAGCCTCTAGGGAACACGGGCCACTGAGAGGTGAAGGCAGCAGGGCTCACAGTAAACATGGGCCTGCCTTGCCACAGTGGCCATGCGTAATAAGGGATGGCTGTAACTTGGCATGGTGCTCTCAAGGACTGCCTGTAATCACTACTGTACATATCCTTTCTTGAACCACAGGAGTCCTCCAGCGAGGGGCTCAGAAATCAGCCAGCCAGTCACCTACTATGTGCCAGGGGTTATTCTAAGTGCTTGAGATGCAGCAATGGAGAAAACAGGCCACGTTCCAGTGCCTATATCATTTACCTTCTAGAAGAGACAATAAACAGGTGAACGTAAAGAGGACAGTGATCTGTGCCCTAAATGAAACTAGCAGAGGGGCACCTGTAGTCCCAGCTACTCAGGAGGCTGAGGCAGGAGAATGGCTTGAAGCCAGGAGGCAGAGGTTGCAGTGAGCCAAGATCGTGCCACCGCACTCCAGCATGGGCAACAGAGTGTGACTCCGTCTCAAAAAATAATTAAAAAAAAAAAAAGAAGAAACTAACACAGGGTATGACAAAGTGAAAGTAGAATGGCTACTCTAGTCCGGTGGTTCTAAAGGGTTACAGTTAACCTAAGGCAACATTTGAGCAGAGATGTGGGAATATGAAGCCAGCATGTAGAGACTAAGGGAAAAGGAAACCCAGCAAAGCCCTTGAGTGAGACTGCAGTTGGTGTATTCAAGCTGAAATTAATGGCACAGTCTCATTCGTGTGTGCAACAAGGCCGGTGGAGAGCAGGCAGGCAAGCTTGGGCCAAGGTGGGTTTTGCTGGCCTTGTCAATGAGTTTGGATTTCATTCTAAGTTCAGTGGGATGCCATTAGAGGGTTTTAAGCAAGTAGTAGCATAATTAATTATGTCTTAAAAAGATCTCCCGGACTGTTGTGAAGAGACTGAGTTTAAGGAGATGGCAGCATCATGGAGACATGCTGGAAGGCATTGTGGTGGTCCCAGAATGGTGGCTGGTTACAGAGATGGCACCGGAGCTGGAGAAACAGTCCCACATAGGACTTGCTGACAGACTGGATGTGGGAATTACAGAAGAAAAGGAGTCATTAACATCTTTCATATTTCAGGCTTGAATAACTACAGGGAAAGTGATTTCCTATTACAGGGAACACTAGGAGGGACTGAAGGGCCATCAGGAATCTCTTTTAGCCACACTTCATATGAGTGCCTATTAACCCTCCAAGCAGAGATGAACTATAAACAGTTGACTGCCTCTAGAGCTCAGCAGAGAAGCCAGGACTGAAGAGAGATTCATCAGATAAAGATGATACCATCCAACACAATACTGTCCCCTCACCGCCCAATTACTGCTCTTCATGACTGTTCTACTGGATCCCAGCTCCTGAAGCATGAGAATCCACTGGCTGGGATGAGGACCTGAAAGACAACTACAAGAGGAACAGCCACCTACCACGTTCTACTTCCAGCCGCCGCTGCCTCTCCCTCTCCTGATCTGCCTGCACGGCCTTCATGTGCTGTAACACCTGCAAAGGGAAAGGAGGAAAAGTAGTGCTCTTCACAGTCACGTTTGCTCAGGGAAGTCTCAAAACAGACTATTTTCAGGCTCCCAGATTATCATGATAGCAATGTAGAACTAAAAGCATTAGGCTGAATGTGGTGGCTCACACCTGTAACTCCAACACTTTGGGAAGCCGAGGTGGAAGGACTGCTTGCGCCCAGGAGTTCAAGACAAGCCTCGGCAACATGAGACCCTGTCTCTACAGAAAAATGTAAAAAATTTGCCAGGCGCAGTGGCACATGCCTGTAGTCTCAGCTACTTAGGAGGCCGAGGAGAGAGGATCACTTGAACACAGAAGGTCAAGGCTGCAGTGAGCTGTGGTCACGCCACGGCAACTCCAGCCTGGGTGAAGAGTGAGACCCTATCTCAAAACAATCACCACCACCACCACCAAACTAATGGAGTTAATTGTATCTTTGCATCCTAAAATTACTGTGCCAACCTTAGTTGGAGAAGAGTGATATGAGCCCAGGTCATTAAAACTGCCAGAAAAAAGTGAAACACAATTCCAACTTGAATCTGTAAAAAGTTCTGCCATTTACACTCACTCTCACATGCATGATTCCATATGATCCTCAGCAACAACTTGGCAGCATTTCCTCCAACACGCCTTCCTGACTGCCCCTCCTTTGGCTACCTTAAGTCCCCCTCCATCTACTCCTGTGGAATTCAACACAGGACATTGTAACCACTTGCTACCTATCTGGCTTGGTCATAAGATGGCAGATTCCTTAATGGCAGAAACCACTGTCTGGTCTGTAGGTATCCCCCAGGGCATGCTTAGCACAGAGTTTAGCTAATCACAGGCATTCAATACATACATGAGGAATGGCTGATTCCCATTTCAAAAGGAAGAAAACCAAGACGCATAGGGTAATTTGTCCACTGCTAATGGCCAGAAAGCAGCACAGCTAAGACCTGAGCACAGTCCCCTGCATTCCTAGGGCAAAGCTTGTCCCACACACTTTCACCACATGCACAGGAAAGCTCCGAGAGAAGCCTACGCACAGCACACTTGTACTCGGCACTCTGAGCTCCCCAGATCCCTATCAACTCGCTCACGGATGACCTCTAAGCACACAATCGCATTGATTCTCGCTATGGTGCGTGGAGTACGTAAAGACCTTTTCTGTTTGTATTTTTTTTAAGCTGGTATTCTTCACCTGTAGGGGACAGAGTGTAAGCTTGGAGCCCAACGCAATCCTGACTACTCCTTATTGTATAACCTTGGCAAGTGACTTAACCTTTCTGAGCCAATTTTCTGATCTAAAAAACAGAGATAAGATGTACCTCTATGAAGTGTTGTGAAGAATAAATAATATAACTTGTACTGGCTGCCTTGTATAATCTCTGGCATTGTATGTGCTCAGTAAGTACTGTTGTTTATTTTTTTACCATGTAAGAAAAAAAGAAGAAAACCCAAACTATTAGCAAAAGGGTCTTGTTTTACTACTGCACTTAACAATTACATTTGAATATGCATGCCCATGAGACAGACATGAATATTCATATTTAATTCTTATTTCTAGAAAACTCCAGACAGGCATACCTCCAGACAAGCACACACCCATCATAAGAAGTATTCAGGAGCAGACCAGCAAAAGGATCTCCTTTCAAGAGCCTGGTTTGGGCCAGGCATGGTAGCTCACGCCTGTAATCCCAGCTACTCAGGAGGCTGAGGCAGGAGAATCTCTTGAACCTGGGAGGTGGAGGTTGCAGTGAGCCGAGATTGTGCCACTGCACTCCAGCCTGGGCGATAGAGCAAGACTCTATCTCAAAAAAGAAAGAAAAAAAAAAGAAAAGAAAGAAAAGAAATCAGGTCTGGACCCAGAGTTAGGGCTCAGGGCACTCAGGCAGTGGAGAAGTCATGGGTCCCGTTGCCATGATGCAGGGAGTGTGGAAAGTGAGAGTCCAGGGTGTTGGCTGAGGAAGAGGAGTGAGGGGAGTGGATCACCTGAGGTCAGGAGTTCAAGACCAGTCTGACCAACATGGTGAAACCCCATCTCTACTAAAAATGCAAAAATTAGCCAGCGGTGGTGGCATGCCTTTGTAATCCCAGCTACTCAGGAAGGTGAGGTGGGAGAACTGCTTGAACCTGGAAGGCGTAGATTGCAGTGAACTGAGAGCGTGTCACTGCCCTCTAGCTTGGGTGACAGAGCAAGACCCCGTCTCAAAACAACAACAACAAAAATTAATTACCTGAAAACACAGGCAATGCAGAAATGGGACAGATCCTCATAGTCTGGAGTCCGTGAGCTCCTGGAGGGTAAATTTTTGTCTAGCTACCCTAGTTCATAGCATACAGTAAGCACTTGATGAATACACTGAACAAATCATTTTTAAAAGTTGCTTTAATATGTACCAAGCTGATTAAGACTAACCCATATACCCACCAGGGTTTAGGTCTTACCTGGACAGAGCTAGTAAGACCTCAACTAATTCCTGCAGACAGGCGACCTGATTCTGACTGGCCCAGGCCATTTCCCTACAAAGCCTAAAGGTGTGCTGCAGCTCTAGGACAGCTGTGCCAGGGACCATGGCTTTAGTTACCACATCCACTATGTTGCCTGGAGCTTTGGCTGAAAGACATATGCAAATACAAAAAAGGCCTTTGTACTCAATAAAAATTATTTTTGTATGTCAAAAACTGTGGAATATCATCAATTTCCTATGGTTCCACATATCATCTACTGAATGAATGGATGGATGGATGAATGAAAGGTATGTATATGCTACGGGTTTCTTGTGTCAGAGAAATCAAAGTAATGCCGACTCCTCAGGGCTCTGAGGATTGTGAGATGGTGCATGGAAAGCATCCAGGACAAGGAAAGAGTAATCAATGGTAGCTACTGTCAGTTTTCAGAACAGACATCACTCCTACAGCACCCAGTTTTCAAAAGAGGATTTCACTGAGCACTTATACTGTTCTCATCTAAGGGAAAACTCTTGTCTTAGCTACTTGGTTGTGTTAACTTTGCACTTGATTTATTGTAATAAGTGATGATACAGATGATGAGATTATATAAGAAGCCCTGAGCTAATGATAAGACGTATCTTACTCTCTTACTCTCTACTTGAGACAGCAGAGACTCATCCATTCACCCATGAAATCTAGTAACTAAAGTTAAGTCTTTTTTGTTCAACATGCACCTTAAACATAGCCAACTCAGTCATTTGGTGCTCAGCTGAAGGAGCAGCAATGTTCCAAAGCTGGAGGGAAAAAGTGACTATAGTTGGAGTTATTAAGACAGGCATAATGCTGTTCTTAATAGGCAGGGTACGGCACCTTCCAGGCTACTGACCACAGTCAATGGTTGTCTTGCATGCTGCTTTCAGTTCCTCACTCCTATGTCAGATGACTCAACTGTAATCAAATACCAGGTCTGCCCAGGACGTGTCTGCTTACAGCTATAAACTTACAGCTGTAACATCTTTAACATCGCTTTTATTATCAACATTCCTATGACTGTGCCTCAGAAAGGCCATGGCCCCTAACCCCCTGGTACTGTTAAAACAACTGTCCACACAGTGTCATGTTACATCATGCAAGCTCCTGGCTTCTTAAGAGAGGAAGTACTGCAGTAGAGAAGGCAGTCTTGTTCTGCGACTTGTGAAGTAAATGCAGGCCGGGCACAGTGGCTCACGCCTGTAATCCCAGCACTTTGGAAGGCCAAAGTGGGCGGATCATTTGAGGTCAGGAGTTCGAGACCAGCCTGGCCAACATGGCGAAACCCCATCTCTACTAAAAAATACAAAAATTAACTGGGCATGGTAGCAGGTGTCTGTAATCTCAGCTACTCGGGAGGCTGAGGCAGGAGAATCACTTGAACCTGGGAGGCGGAGTCTGCAGTGAACTGAGATTGTGCCACTACACTTCAACCTGGGCAACAGAGCAACTCTGTCTCAAAACAAATAAAAAACAAAAAAATAAAGTAAATGCAGAAACAAAGGTCTCTGCTTGACAGGCTCATAGTGGACATATTTTACTGGGACCTGAATGCTTAACTCCACACAAAGCTCCAGGTGCCCTAGGAGGGAAAAACAGGAGGAGGAGAAATCCCAGGGGAGTATATAAGGAGCCACCAGGAGTTTGCTGCTTACCTTGTTTGCACACTGCTTACACTGCTTCTCATCCAAGCAGTCACCTGCCACCTTGGCCAGGACAGGATCCAGGGGGTTATCCTTCAGGTCCAACCACTTCAGGTTCTAAAGAGATGGGCAATGGGCAAAGACGCTTGTTAAGCCCAAGTTCACATCCACCTCAGGGTGGAACAAAATGAGCAGGAAGAATGCCCTCTGTGTTCCACCTATAGGAAGCGCCATCTGAGGCAGGACAACAAGGGGGTATTTCTGTCAGTCTTTCTCAGGGCCGTGCTCCAGAGTCCCTGAGTTCTCTGCCACACCTGGCCATGAAACACTGGTTCATGAATTGTTACCTTGAGCTGAGCAAAGCTGACAGGCAAGGTGACCAGCCTGTTGTTGAGGAGATCCAGGTGCTGGAGGTTGACTAGACGGCCGAAGTCTGCTGGCAGCTGCTGCAGCTTGTTCTTACTCAGGTCTAGCTTCACCAGGTGTGTGAGGCCACAGAAATCCGACTAGGATCCAAAGAGAGAAACTAAGCTAGGCTTGTCCAACACACGAGTCATGACAGCTTTAAATGTGGCCCAACACAAATTTGTAACGTTTCTTAAAACATTACGAGATTTTTTTTTCTTCTTTTTTCAGTTCATCAGTGTATTTTATGTGTAGCCCAAGATAACTCTTCTTCCAATGTGGCCCAGGGAAGCCACAAGACTGGACACTCCTCATCTAAGCCTTGGGCTCACACACTTTGGTGTAACAGTCTGGAAGCCCTCAAGTCAAAGGTACCCTCTGTAAATATCCTGGTTCTACTGTTAGCAGCCATTCTTCCTCAAATGAAAATGCAGAGAACATCTGCCATTCCTGGTGATAATTACCAAGATGTGTATGGAAAAGGGCTTAGCACAAAGTAGGCACAAAACACTATTTCTTCATCCTCATTTCTTGCTCCAGCCCACCCTCCACACTGCTCCTGGAGTGGTGTGGGACCCATTCTGTCCTTCCACAGCACCCTATGCTCACCATTCATAGGATCTGTGAAAACAGTGTGCTCATACATTTTAAAAAGATCAGGCACTCCTGAAGTACTCAGTCTGATTCTTGTTATTTGCAGCGCCTAGCACAGTACTTAACACAGATGCTCAACGGACATTCTGTGAATAACTAACTGAACAGGCTGGGGCCCATCCTTCCCAAGTCCTGGCTCTTTCTCAACACAGGTCAAAACATCCCCCTGACATTAAACCTTTGCTAAGCACTCATCTGAAAGCGATGGTACAACTTCAGCTAATGAGGCACTATTCATGCTCTCTAGGGACTTGGAAATGCCAGTGGATCTGCAGTGCAGAGTGAAATGGAAGTTGTCAGTACAGACAACAGAACAAGCTCAGATTGAAAAGTGCACTTGGCTGAATGACCATCTGGCAAAGTGTACAATAGGAGTGCGGCTGCAAGGAATTGCTACCCTGCTTTTATTTTTTTAGAGATGGGGTCTTGCTATGTTGTCCAGGCTGGTCTCAAACTCCTGGGCTAAGTGATTCTCCCACCTCAGCCTCCTGAGTTACTGGGATTATAGGCATGAACCACAGCTCCCAACATATTCTTCTTTTATTCAACACAAAATACTTTCTGGAAGAAGTGGGATCTCAGATGCTTTTTGAATGTTAGAAAGTTTTTGATGAGCTGTGGGAAGGTACTATGGACAATGAGCAAGGCCTAGGAGTATACTGAGAGGTGAGTGGACTAATGATCCAATAAGGACATTGCCAACTCCTGAACTTGATCCCTGAGCCACAGCCAGGGCCAAATAGGAAGTTACTCTGGAGTACAGCAAGGAGTGGCACAGCTAGAGTGATGGGTGGAAGAGGCAACAATAGCCCACTTAGGCCCGACCGTGCAGGAGCACTGCTGCGTCCGAGAGGCTGAGGGGCTGAATGAATCCACTGTCTACACAAGTGGAGCAGAAAGAGAACTAGCAGATGTTGTGCAAGAAAAATCAAAAGGATTTGATTATAGACTGAATGTGCTGACCAAATTGAGCAAATCTCAACTAATTCAAGTCCTTTGGGAGAATAATGATAAGGTAGTCCCATAAAATCACATTCTTTCTTGCTCCCCACCAAAAGATGCACAAGGAAGCTGTTCACAGCTTTCTCCCTGGAATGCAGAGCAACTTACAAAATGGTCTCCGCATCCTCTACGCAGTAGGGAGGTAAACTATTTTTCAGAGGAATAAAATAATGTAGAAAAAAGATGGGCCCAGTAAGTTACTCAGCATCCTATTGAGTCTAGTTTTCTGTGGCCTTACTTTATCACTGTTCTGAAGAATGAGGCCTCCATGTCAGTTCCTTTCCCACTGAGACTAACCACCCCACTCCACTATGCCTCCCCTACACACTCAGATTTAGCTATAGCCTGCCTGTAGGCCTATCCTGAAATTATGCCTTATGACACCCTCCCACCCCCCATCCACCCTCGAAACAAGAAGGAGATGCATCCGAGGCACCAGAAGGAGTCATGGCTGCATGCCAGTCTTACCGGTAGAGTAGTCAGTTTATTACAAGACAGATCCAGGATGGTGGCCTTTGGAAGAGCAGCCTAGGTAAAACAGGATGAGAAAAACCTGTCAGACCAACACCTGGAACAATTCAGTGACATCTGTTAATGAAGTATTTTCCAGAGAAAGTTCCCACGATTAGGAAAGGCCTTTTTAAAATGGCAGTAAAGAGGAACATTCCTGGGAATAAGAGGAAAAATGAGCCAGTCAACAATGATCTAAGGAAGAATGCAAACAGAAGGGATGTGGCTGTACAACATCCAAGAAGGGAAACCTTAGGCGAGGCACAGGGACTCACATCTGTAGTCTCATAGTTTCAGCTACTCAGAAAGCTGAGACAGGAGGATCGCTTGGGCCCAGGAGTTTGAGGCTGGCTGGGCAACACAGTGAGACCCCATCTCCAAAAAAAAAAAAAAACGGGAAGGACAGAAGGAAAGCAAAATTTAGATTTAGACATTATTCCTAGCACTTGAAAAATAAATATTACCCAGCGTCCCTCTTGTTAGGTTTCGGGGCAGGGACAGTGTCTAATAAAGCTTTGCAATTTCCATACTCCCCAGTTCAGGCCCTTCCTCAGAACAGGTACTCAATATCCATACATGTTTCCTGAATCATGACTGATCGAGTAAGTAGCAGAGTGAATGACAGAGTGAAAAAACAAGGCCCTGTCCGGCACATTGGCTCACGCCTGTAATCCCAGCACTTTGGGAAGCCCAGGTGGGCAAATTACCTGAGGTCAGGAATTCAAAACCAGCCTGACCAACACGGAGAAATCCCGTCTCTACTAAAAATAGAAAATTACCCAGGCACGGTGGCACATGCCTGTAATCCCAGCTACTCGGGAGGCTGAGGCAGGAGAATCGCTTGAACCCAGGAGGCGGAGGTTTCGGTGAGCCGAGATCGCGCCATTGCACTCCAGCCTGGGCAACAAGAGCGAAACTCCGTCTCAAAAAAAAAGAAAAAAAAGCCCGCACAGCCCACTCTATTTTCTCATGGTGTCCAGGCTGGACAAGCTCAGCAAAACTTTCTCCCTAAGGTTAATGCTGGGCTGTTCAGATGCCTGGAGTACATGATTTCAGAGAGCAGTCCTAGGGCATGGTGAAATAAGGCTGGCCATCTATCTTCCTGGGGTAGTAAAGGAGGGATCCTCTGGCAAACTGCACTTTGTCACAAAGTCATGAAGTGAAGTTTGACCACTTAAAACAGTTTTAAATACTACAGTGGGAAAAACCATAATACCAGCTACGAGTATCAGTATTTGCACCTTCCAAGCATTTTCCATTACAATGGCATTTAATCTCGCATTAAGCGTGTGAGATGGAAACTATTATCACCATTGTATAAATGAGGAGATCTAAGCATAAAGGCTAACTAGCTTGCCAAGGGCACTCAGCTATTAAGCAATGGAGCTGGGAGGGGCTGGAAACCCGGTTCTAACCATCGTCTAATACCCGTCCACTGTAGAAGAAAGACTGGGCCCAGCGCCCAAGGCAAATGTAATTTATCAACGTAAGAAAGCAAAGTGTGGGTCACCCAAAGTGAGTCTAGTAGGGCGTTGGCGGGGGTGGGAGGGGGAACTGAATAAGAAAAGCAGGGATGTGGGAACTAGTTCCACGTGGACAAAACTAGATGCCTAATCTTCCAGGAGCCGTATAAGCCTCAGTTTACAGGAGAAAGGTTGGGGGAGAGAGGGGCGAAGGGGACTCCCGCCAGTTTCAGCGGAATTGGGATGAGACTTTACCAGCCAAGCTGGGGGGAGACTTTAGTTTCTTCGAGGTAGGCTGCCTCAGGGCTCGGGCAGCCAGCTGGAATTGCCAGCTTCCTAGAAGAGCCAGGTTCTGGGCCACACCCAGGTCTACTAGGAGGCCTACTCCCCCGGAACGAGTCACTCATTCATTCTCGAATACATCCAGTAACTGCTCCGTGGGCTCCCACTCTGGGTCGGGCATGGAGCTGGGCGCTGTGAAAGTCCCCCAAAGGTGGCAGATTCGTTTCTCGGCCTGTAAAAAGTCTAGGGCCAGAGAAGCAGATCTTCCCTATGCTCTGGAACTGCGCCAAAGTGACACGTGTACATCCCGGGAAGAACCTTGGGCTGGACGCGGCCTCCCAGGGGACTCGGTCCCACCACCCCGCTTTTTTTTTTTTTAAAGAAAAGGAAACTGTTGCTTGGGAAAGTAGGTGGCCCACACAGGCGCCAGCGCCCGGCGAAGGTGGGCGCCTGGGTCTCGCGGGACGATACTGACCAGCTCCTTCACCGGGACTTCATTTAAGTCGCTGAGGCTCAGGTCCAGTTCGTTGCCGTCCAGCTTGTCACGTAGGTTCCCGCCCTTGCTACCGGCCTTGGTCATGGTAGGGGGTTCCGACTGGCAGGCGAAAGGAGCTGAAATGCCGCTTGTCAGTTCAGCGGTCCCCCACCAAAACGACGACGCCTGAGCCCTCCGTCGCCGCCAGTGTGAGATCACCTCCGCCCGTCCGCCTGCCGGCCGCACTCAGAGCCCCGCGCCTAGCTCCCACCGGTGCCGCGACGACGACCACTTCCGTGTCCACGTCACCTTCCGCGACCACTGAGATGGGCTGGGCCAGAGCGGCCCGAGAGTGTGCGGGCACGCCCCCTGGTGCCCAGAGTGATACACTGCACGTCGCAGCCGCCGGAGGGGTGGGGTTGGAGGCTGAGTGCCCGGTTCACCGGTGGCCCGCGGGCATTATTGCTGGCAGTGCCAAGAGGCAAAAGGGCACGGACTGGACGCCAGAAGACTGGGTTGACATCCAATACTGACCTCATCAGATCACCCCAATCCCCCTGATTAGGAGCAGAAGCTGGGTGTCCTCTACAACTGCTCCCTGTCCTCTACTTAACCCCCGAATAACCATCATCGGGAAAACTCGACTGCCTGAATTTCTCCTCTCCTCCCCACTGACTGCCTCAGTGCTTGTCTCTGTCTTTCCATCCACTTTCACCCCGCTCCCCCGTGATCTTTCTAAAAATCTGACCAAGTCTCTCCCCTGCGTAAAACCCTTCAAATTTGCAGCTACCTCTAGGATACGGACCACTTTCCTTTCCAGGCTGGGTCCTGCCTGCTTCCGCACCTTCCAAACACGCTCCGGTCCCTGCCTGGCCTAGGTGCTGTGTAGATTTCCGGGAGGTGGCTCCCACGTCTGGCCCTCCCCTGCGATGGCCCTGCCTCCCCCAACTCACCTCTGTCTAGCTAATTCCTCAGTCCTTCAGGAAATCTCCCCTGAACACTGTGAACGTCGGACTGAGTTAGTCCCCCCCACTCACTTACGGTCCCGTGTGCTACTTTATCATCAAGAAACGGTAGAGCTTGATGGCCAAGTGGGACCTCTGGCACTAATACCCATCCACTGGGTATTCATCCTGGCTCTGCCACTTGTTACTTATAAAACCGCAGACAATCACCAGGCTTCAGTCCTATCTATGAATCAATCTAACAGAGGTTGGGGAGAACTGAAGGGGTAAAACACACCAAGAGCTTACAGCAGTCACTGGCACTTAGTAAGTACCCAATAAATATTAGCTACAATTCATGATCCATCTTGTGTTATACTTATCTTTATGTGTCTGTCCTTCATTCTGGACTGTGAGGACAGGGATTTTTGTCTTAATCATCTTCGTATGCCCAGAGTCAGCCTGTCTGATGTAGGATAGCTGCTAAATCAGATGTCTGTGGAATAAATGAATAGATGGATGAATGAACGAAGGAATGAATGAACCACTTTACCCACTCCAAACCTCAGTTTACTCGTTTTGAAATGGGGATATTAAAGCTCATCTCAGAGGGGCCGAGCAGGGTAGCTCACACCTGTAATCCCAATACTTGGGAGGTCAAGGTGAGAGGATTATTTGAGGCTAGGAGTTCAAAACCAGTCTGAGCAACACAGCAAGACTCCGTCTCTACAAAAAATAAAAAAGCTTGTCTCAGAGGGGAACCAGGAAGACCAAATAAAGTAAGCGCAATTGTTATGGGGAGGGTCCTTGTTCTTAGAACTCCCAAGATGGTGGCAGGCCGCTTCCAAGATGGTGGCAAGCCTCTTGTTCTCTGACCTGGGGTTCTTGGCCTCCCAGATTCCAAGGAATGGAATCTTAGGCTATGCAGTGAGTGTTATAGCTCTATTCAGCTCAATTAGGACAAACCCAGGCACTTAGCCATGCAGAAACAATGGCAAGCCTTAGCCTGATCGGGAGCAGCAATGGGCGCCTAGCTGGATCAGGAGCACAGCAGACACCCTGCCAGATCCAGAGGGGTGGAAGTCAGTGGTGGGTCTGCGACAGCAGCAAACAGCAGTGGTGGACAGTAAGCAAAAGCTCAGCTCAAACCATAACACGGACCAGAAGAGTGTGCAGCTGCAAGATTTAATAGAGTGAAAACAGAGCTCCCATAAAATGGGAGGGGACCCAAAGGGGGTTGCCATTGCTGACTCGAATGCCTGGGTTTATATCCCCATCATTGTCCCTACTCCTGTGCTCTCAGGCGATAGTGATTGACTATTTCTTTACCTCCTGTTTTTGCTTAATTAACATTTTAGTGAGCTCTCTTTACTACCTGATTGATCGGGTGCGAGCTAAATTGCAGGCCCCATGTTTAAAGATGGATGCAGTCACCTTCCCAGCTAGGCTTAGGGATTCTTAGTTGGCTTAGGAAATCCAGCTAGTCCTGTCTCTCAGTCCCCCCTCACAACAGGAAAACCCAAGTGCTGTTGGGGAGGTTGGCTGACGACTGCTCTAACTGCTTCCTGCTGAATTGAGGCGTAGTAGGGGTCATGCAGTTGAGATTTCCTCGGGAGGGGTGCCTTCGATGTCACCAACATCAGAGCATGGACTAGCAGGCTGGTCCAGGGGTCTGCAGCAGATCTCAGCCATGGACTGCATTGGAGGCTCCATTTGAAGAACCATTTGTAGTTTTATAGCTTCGATTCTGGAAGAAACAAACTTAATAAGGAGGTTAAAGATACAGGGATTGAGATGTATGGCCTGTAGTGTAAGGGATTATTTCTTTGGCACACTTCACAGGCCCTGACAATCTGCTTGATAGTTTTGAAAAGGTCTGGTCCAGTAAATAATAATTTGGCAATCTGATGGGTGCTATCAATACCTAAGTGAAAGGTTTGGTGAAGGGTTTTAAGTAATTTCCATTGGTTAGCTGCAGACAAAAGTATTTTTCCTTCTCTGGTGGCTAGCCATCCTGAGGGGAGGAAACTATGTCCTCGTGAGGTTCCCCATTCTCTTTCTCCTGCTGAGTACTGGGGCTTGTTTCCCGGAGGGGATTACCCCATACTAGGGGTTCTTCTATAAGCATTTCTAATGGAGGGTCCCGCCTTGCGGCTCTTTTGGCTTCAATATCTGGTTGGCGATTCCCTTCTATTTCTTCTTTCCTTTCCTTTCTGATGACCCGGCAGTGTAAGACTGCCACCTCTTTAGGTTTCTGTATAGCCAATAATAATCTCCTGATGGCTTCCTGATGTTTGATAGCTGTTCCCTCGGAAGTTAGGAATTCCCATTCTCTCTGTATTGTTGCATGGGCATGGAGGACTAGGTAAGCATACTTTGAGTCTGTATATATATTTATCCTTTTTCCTTCTAATTCTAGTGTATAGTGGCCCCTCCTTTTGCTAGAATGTCTCTCCCTAACTAGGGAGTGGGGCTTTCAGGCATAATTAGAAAAGCATGTGAAAAGAGTTCCCCAGTCACAGCTTAGTGACTGGGAGAAGCATCTAGTGACTGGCTGTCCTAGGACCCCTTGGATAGTGACACATCTGGAGGACAGTTGTTTGGGACAGGAGAGTGAGACTGAGAAGGTCGTGCCAGTGTCCAGGAGACAGTTAACCTCCTGGCCCTCAATGGTCAAGCATGGGGCTCTGTGACAGTGACGGCATGGGCTGGCGCTTGCCCCGGGCACCCTCAGTCCTGTTGCTGGATCCATCTGGTTAGTGGCTTCTGACTCAAGAGGACCTTCATCCCCTGGAGCAGTGGGCCTTCCAGTGATTCCCTTGACATAAGGGGCACCAACAGGAGGCAGCTTATTTCTATTCGGATGATCTTTTTAAAAGTGTCCTTGGCCAGGCGCAGTGGCTCGCACCTATCATCCCAGCACTCTGGGAGGCCGAGGCGGGTGGATCATGAGGTCAGGAGATTGAGACCATCCTGGCTAACACAGTGAAACCACGTCTCTACTAAAAAACACAAAAAATTAGCCGGGCGTAGTGGCGGGCGCCTGTGGTCCCAGCTACTCGGGAGGCTGAGGCAGGAGAATGGCGTGAACCTGGGAGGCGGAGCTTGCAGTGAGCCGAGATCCCGCCACTGCACTCCAGCCTGGGCGACAGAGCAACACTCTGTCTCAAAAAAAAAAAAAAAAGTGTCCTTGTAGGCCGCACTGGAAGCAAGCCCTATTAGGCATTCGATTTGCCCAGCCTTTCCATGTTCCAGAGCCTCCAAGGTCTGCTTGCCTGAGGGCCATGACTAAAGTGGTGGCCTTTTTCTTATCTCATTTGTCCTGTTCTGCCTGTTCCTCCTGATCTCTACTATAAAAAACTGAGGTTGCTAAATTCAAATAGGGTTTCTAAGTTCTGCTCCAGAACTAAGGCGGACTTTTGAAGTTTTTTTTTTAATGTCTGCAGCTGACTGAGTGATAAACTTATCAAGATTAGTTGGCCTTCAATAGTGTCAGGTGACAGAGAGGTATGCTTCCTCAATGCCTCCCTTAATCTCTCCAGAAAGGCAGTAGGATTTTCTTCCTTTGTGTTATAGTGGACATCACTGAATAATTTATAGGCTTCTTCCTAGTTTTCCTTAGTCCTTCTAGCACGCAAATTAGTAAATGTCTGCGGCACCAATCTCTATGTTCTGATTCTGCGTCCCAGTGAGGGTCTACACTGGGCACTGCCTGCTGGCCTGTGGGGAATTTTTCTCTTTCCTCTTGTCATCCTATCATTGACCTGACTCAGATACCAGAGATCGCCAAACTCTCAGGCTGCAGTTATGGCGACACTTCTCTCATTTGGGATTAGTGTCTGATCTAGCAGTGACATTATATCTCTCCATGTCAGATCAAAAGATTGTCCTAACCCTTATAAAACATCAATATAGCCATCAGGGTTATGTGAGAATTTACCTAGGTCTGTTTTTTTTTTTTTTTTTTTTTGAGACAGAGTGTCACTCTGTTGCCCAGGGTGGAGTGAAGCAGTTCGATCTTGGCTCACTACAAGCTCTGCCTCCAGGGTTCACGCCATTCTCCTGCCTCAGCCTCCCAAATAGCTGGAACTACAGGTGCCCGCCACCATGCCTGGCTAATTTTTGTGTGTGCATATGTTTTTAGTAGAGACTGAGTTTCAAAGTGTTAGCCAGGATGGTCTCGATCTCCTGACCTCGTGATCTGCCCGCCTTGGCTTCCCAAAGTTCTAGGATCACAGGAGTGAGCCACCACGCCCAGTCTTACCTAGGTCTATTTTAATTTGCTTCAAGTCTGACAGGGAAAAAGGTACATACACTCTGGGCCGAATTCTCCAGAATACATCTTAGGGGCATTTTTGCCTTGGGGGGAATGTTTCCTATCTGAAAAAAAAACACAGGGATGCCAGCACCCCTAGTCATTTTCCGATGAGCATTAGTCCTAGAGCGTCCTCTATGGTCCTAATGCTTATTCCTTTCCAGGGTGCGTAACCACCCATGGACCTCTGCTTATTGGATTAGTTACGCTCACTGATGTACCAGTCCTGCACCTCTTTTCTCGCCTTTCTTGACCACAAAGGGGTCTGGGCTGCTGGATTCTAGTGGTCCTTTACCAGCGTGCCCAACATTGCCTTTGTGCTCAGAGGCGAGTTCTAGAGCTGGGCTGGGTTCCTGAGTGTTTCATAACAACCCAGCTGCCCCAACAAGATGCATTCCCATAAACAACAGTTCTTACGCAAATTCGCTACAGAGAGGGTGTCGGTAACCTTTTGAGTCAGGATTGAGATAAAGTCTTTTTGATTCTGTAAATACTTTAAGGCTTGGCTGAGGGCAAACAGCTCCCACATTTGAGCAGACCAATTAGGCAATTCTTCTAACTCTGCTTCCGCAAGAGTCTCCTTATCAATTACTGAATACCCACTGTGTTTTTTCCTCAATCACCTGGGAGGAGCCATCTATATAGTTCTGTTCTGAAGGGAGTTCCTCCTAGGTCTGGTCAGAACTTTGTATGGTAATTAAAATTTAAATCCCCTGTTAGGAAATCTGCTGGGTTAAGGGAATTTTCAGTGGTTAATGTTAAATCACCTTTTTCTAACAGAATAGCTCCACACTTATAAGATTTTTGAGTTAGTAAGCTACCTTTTTGCTTTTTTGACTTAGAATAATTCTGAACTGGTGAGGTGTGCTCACAATTAGGTTTCCTCTAAAAGTTACTTTTCTAGGCTGGGTGCAGTGGCTCACGCCTGTAATCCCAGCACTTTGGGAGGCCAAGATGGGTGGATCATGAGGTCAGGAGATCGAGACCATCCTGCCTAACAAGGTGAAATTCTGTCTCTACTAAAAATACAAAAAAAATTAGCCGGGCCTGGTAGCGGGCACCTGTTAGTCCCAGCTACTCAGGGGCCTGAGGCAGGAGAATGGCGTGAACCCGGGAGGCAGAGCTTGCAGTGAGCCGAGATCGCGCCACTGGACTCCAGCGTGGGTGACAGAGCGAGACTCTGTCTCCAAAAAAAAAAAAAGTTACTTTTCACTTTCTTGTGTTAGCAAAGCAGTTGCTGCTACAGATTGAATGCATTTGGGCCATCTGTGGGTTGCTGGGTTAAGAATTTTTGATAGGAAGGCTACTGTGGTCTCAGTGTTTTCAGGCTACGCCCTTGTTTACACTGACAACAAGGCAATATTGGAGTGTTATAGGGTCATAGAGAAGACCTTCAATTATCAATTATAGGTTTTAAATTCATCCTGGCTTTTAAAGGAATAGGGCACACTGTTTTTTCTTTACTATATTTATCTCTCTTTTTCTCTCTCTCCCTCTCTTTTCTCTCTATCTCTCTCTGTCTCTTCTCTCCTTGACTTACTCAATTTGCTTTCATCTTGATCTATTATGTTGTTGTAGACCCAGTTCCAGTTGTTAAAATACTGGGTCATCAGTTCTAAGGCCCTGGCCAATGAGCCAAGGCTTGGAGATTGTATCACAGAGGGGTAAGATGGGTAGAAATCAGGGGAGGAGAGCATCTTACACAATGGGAGAGCAATCCTCCTAGCCATTTACAAACTTGGGACCCTGGCAAGGGTGGTGGGGAACAGGTCCCACATAACTGCCCATGTCGAGAGCTGTATGCCTAAATTGGGAGGGACACCAGGGACAAGACTCCCTGGGTTCATAGCCTAGATGCCTAAGGACACAGCATAGAGCTGCCTTAGATCCCTTTGGAGATACAACCTGCTCTAATACTTGGGAGAGGAAGTGAAAGTCTGAAGCATCAGTACCTAGGAGGCAGGGATCAGAGGAAGTAGATTCAGAGGTAAGGAGAATTTTGGGGCTACACTTTTAAGAAAGTCATGCTTGGGACCCAGGAGGTATGGGTCAGAAGGAAAGGTAGGGGCGCACGCATGGGTGACTGTTGGGTAGAGACTTCTGACTGAGCCATGATCTCAACCGGCTAACGTCGGGAGTTTGGGATGATGGCTTTCTGCCTCTAGTCAGCCCTCAGCTTCCCCAAGAAAATTGAAAGCAGAAGCTGGTTCCAGGCAGACCAACGCTCCCAACCCAGAAGGGTTGGGGGTTGTTAGAAAGCCCTTTCCCAGACAGCTTTATATCTGAGTCAGGTGAGGTGGTCACGCTAATCATTTTTAACTGGCCGACAGATGCCCAGTATTTTCCCCCAATTCTAAGGAAGGATAGGACAGAAGAGCAAGCAAAAGTGGTCCAGTATTACTGCTTTGGAGGTCCCTTCATGGTTGCCAATATCTTACTGGGGGTCCCTGTTCTCAGAGCTCCTAAGATGGTGGCAGGCCACTTCCAAGATGGTGGCAAGCCTCTTGTTGTCTGACCTGGGGTTCTTGGCCTCACGCATTCCAAGGAATGGAATCTTGGGCCATGCGGTGAGTATTATAACTCTATTCAGCTTGATTAGGATGAACCCGGGCACTTAGCTGTGCAGGAACAAAAGCAAGCCTTTAGCCCAATTGGGAGTGGCAATGGGTGCCTTGCTGGATCAGGAGCACAGCAGACACCCTGCTGGATCCGGAGGGTTGGAAGTCAGCGGCGGGTCTGCAACAGTGGCAAATAACAGTGGTGGACGGCAGGTGAAAGCTCAGCTTAAGCCATAACAAACACAGACCAGAAGAGTGTGCAGTTGCAAGATATAATAGAGTGAAAATAGAGCTCCCATAAAATGGGAGGGGACCCAAAGGGGGTTACTGTTGCCAGCTTGAATGCCTGGGTTTATATCCCAATCATTGTCCCTCCTCCTATGCTCTCAGGCGATAGATGACTGGCTATTTCTTTACCTCCTATTTTTGCCTACTTAGCATTTTAGTGAGCTCTCTTTACTACCTGATTGGTCAGGTGTGAGCTAAGTTGCAAGACCCATGTTTAAAGGTGGATGCAGTCACCTTCCCAGTTAGGCTTCGGGATTCTTAGTCGGCCTAGGAAATCTAGCTAGTCCTGTCTCTCACAATGGTCTACTCCTTACTGAACAAATCCCTGCTGTGCACACCTCAACCCGTCCCCAGCAAGGCACTGTGCTGGGCTTCTGGGAAACAGACAAGGGCAATTGGATAATACATACATTAGCATTTGGCAATCTCTGAATCCTTGAGCATCCATTATCTTATTTTGATAATGTACATGAGGAGACAGTGAGGCACATCTTATTGTTCTGAAGAAACCAAAGCTCAGAGTGGAAAAGCCAGTTGTTCACAGCCACACCATTGGTTGAGGGGTAGACTTTTTTATTCCAAATCCTGTTTCTTTTCACTACACCCTATTTTTCCTACCACGAAGGAGCCTACAGTCCATGCAAATAATTATTATTATTATTATTTTTTTGAGACGGAGTCTTGCTCTGTCGCCCGGGCTAGAGTGCAGTGGCCAGATCTCAGCTCACTGCAAGCTCCGCCTCCCGGGTTTACGCCATTCTCCTGCCTCAGCCTCCCGAGTAGCTGGGACTACAGGCGCCCGCCACCTCGCCCGGCTAGTTTTTTGTATTTTTTAGTAGAGACGGGGTTTCACAGTGTTAGCCAGGATGGTCTCGATCTCCTGACCTCGTGATCCGCCCGTCTCGGCCTCCCAAAGTGCTGGGATTACAGGCTTGAGCCACCGCGCCCGGCCGCAAATAATTATTATACAAGGTAAAAGGATAAGTGCCTGAATACATAGAGATGAGATCTGTGCATGAATATGTAGGGCTGTGTGTGTGTGATAACATCAGGTCGACAGGTGCTAAAACATTCTTTGTGCCTTGGACTGTGCTTTACGTATATCATGTCTTTTAACTTGGCCTTCACAACAGACTTACAAGGCAGACATTATAAGGCTGAACTTTCGCTTGCCGTCCACCACTGTCAGTTTTACAGGTGAAAACAGACATATGTCAGTTTTACAGGTGAAGTGATTGAGGTTCTAAAAGGTCAACTATTTAATGATAATCACAGCAGGAAAATGAATGCATTCCAAGAAAGGTGGGTGCAAACCCAGCATGGTGGGGAGGAGGAGCCTATAGAGAAGAGAGAAATCAGAAAAGGCTCCATGGAGAAGGTGGCATTTAGGTTGGGCTTTGAACGATGGGTCAGGTCCAGACAGGCAGAGATGCAGCCCAGGGAAGCAGAGAGGCAGAGCAAGGAACTGACCACAAGTCAGTTCACTTTGGGGGAGATTTGTTTAAATCTCTTAGGCTAGAGCCCTGCAGCTTTGTGAGAAAGTGAAGCCTGTCATCTGTTGGCAGCCTCCTTCTTGGAAACAACAGGCTGGACCTATGCTGAACCCCTCCAAAACCAAACGCCACCTTGTGCTTGGATGTCTGAGGTTGTTCAGGGAGCGGCCAAACAGAACACAAGTACCAGTAGCAATTGAGACGCCCAAGATCAAGACCAGGACAGGAGTCATCAGCTGCCTGAAAACCCTTGGGTGTCAGGCCAATGCAGCTGCTGCTAACTCTGGGGCAATCTTGGCAACTTGTTACAGTACCAGCTTCTGTTCCTCCTTCCATAAAACAGATATAATAGCCAGGTGCAGCAGCCCCTGCCTGTAATTCCAGCTACTTGGAAGGCTGAGGTAGGAGGATTGCCTGAGCCTAGGAGTTCAAGGCCAATCTAGGCAACACAGTGAGAGCCCACCCCCGCACTCTAAATAAATAAATTTTTAAACATTTTATTTTATTTT
>NW_012118488.1:4479121-4480524 GCF_000951035.1 Colobus angolensis palliatus
GGGGCCAGGAGTCCAAGACCAGCCTGGCCAACATGGCGAAACCCCATCTCTACTTAAAAAAAATACAAAAATTAGGCTGGGCATGGTGGCTCATGCCTGTAATCCCAGCACTTTGGGAGACTGAGGCAGGTGGATCACAAGATCAGGAGATCGAGACCATCCTGGCTAACATAGTGAAACCCTGTCTCTACAAAAAATACAAAAAAATTAGCCGGGCATGGCGGCATGCGCCTGTAGTCCCAGTTGCTGGGGAGGCTGAGGCAGGAGAATGGGGTGAACCCAGGAGGCGGAGCTTGCAGTGAGCCGAGAGTGCGCCACTGCACTCCAGTCTAGGTGACAGAGCAAGACTCCATCCCCCCAAAAAAAAAAAATTAGCTAGGTGTGGTAGCATGCACCTGTAGTCCCAGTTACTCTACTCGGGAGGCTGAGGCAGAAGAATCGCTTGAACCCAGGAAGTGGATGCTGCAGTGAGCCGAGATGACACCACCACACTCCATCCAGCCTGGGCAACACAGCAAGACTCCATCTCAAGAAAAAACCCAAAAAACAACAAAAAAAAAGCAGTCTCAGGCCTTGAGGATGTGAGCCCCCAAAGTGTATTTTAATATTGATCTCTGTTTATACAGTTTACTTACTTACATAAATTTGCTTTCTTCAAGACAGAGTCTCTGTCTCCCAGGCTAGAATGCAGTGGCATGATCTCAGCTCATTGCGACCTCCACCTCCTGGGTTTCAGCAATTCTCCCGCTTCAGCCTCCCAAGTAGCTGGGATTACAGGTGTGTGCCACTACACCCAGCTAACTTCTGTATTTTTACTAGAGATGGGGTTTTGCCATGTTGACTAGGCTTGTCTTGAACTCCTGGCCTCAGGTGATTTGCCCATCTCAGCCTTCCAAGGTGCTGGAATTACAGACATAAGCCACCACACCTGGCTATAAATACCCCTTAAATACTTCCACATGTAGAAACATTCACCATGTTCCTGTAAGTCAGCCCTTACCAAGGTAACCCTCAAATTGAAGGCAGTTGCAGATAGAAATCCCAAGATTTTTGTTTTGTTTTTGTTTTTAGAACTAAGTAGATATTCTCTTTGTTTGTTCGTTTGAGACAGGGTCTTGCTCTGTTGCCTAGCTGGAATGCAGTGGTGTGATCACAGCCCACTGGAGTCTCTACTTTCCAGTGCTCAAGTGATCCTCTCCACCTTAGCCTCCCTAATAGCTGGGACCACAGGCATGGGCCACTGTACTTGGCTCTTTTTTAATTTTTTGTGGAGACGGGGGTCTCCCTATGTTGCCCAGGCTGGTCTTGAACTCCTGGGCTCAAGAGATCCTTTCATCGCCACCTAGCAAAAGTGCTGGGATTATAGGCAGGCCACTGCGCCTGGCCTAATATTATCTTAAAAC
>NW_012118488.1:4481684-4483040 GCF_000951035.1 Colobus angolensis palliatus
TACAAAAATTACCTGGGCTTGGTGGCAGACATCTGTAATCCCAGCTACTCGGGAGGCTGAGGAAGAGAATTGCTTGAGCCAGGGAGGCAGAATTTGCAGTGAGCCGAGATTGTGCCACTGCACTCCAGCATGAGCGACAGAGACTCTGTCTCAAAAAAAAAAAAAAAAAAAGCATATAGAGGTGTATGACAACAATTGTACTTTTTAAATAAATATTTTTTAAAAAAATGCTCATAGTGGGAAAAGTCAAGTTCATATGGCAAGAAAAATGTGCAAGAATCGCCATGAAGCTGGGCACAGTGACTCATGCCTGTAATTCCAGCACTACGGAAAGCCAAGGCTGGAGGGTTGCTTGAGCCCATGAGTTCAAGACCAGACTGGACAAAGTAGGGATGGATACTCTGTCTGTACAAAAAATAATAAAATTAGTCAGGCACAGTGGGCCACACTTATGGTCTCAGCTACTCAGGAAGCTGAGGGAGAAGGATCACTTGAGCCCAGGAGGGTGAGGCTGCAGTGAGTCGTGATTGCACCATTGCACTCCAGGGTGAGACCCTCCCACAACCAAACAAAACAACAAACAAACAAACAAAACAAACAAAAAACACCGGGCGCAGTGGCTCATGCCTGTAATCCCAGCACTTTGGGAGGCCAAGGTGGGCGGATCACCTGAGGTCTGATGTCAGGAGTTAGTGGAGAACAGTCTGGCCAACATGGCAAAACCCCGTCTCTACTAAAAACAAAATAAAACAAAACAAAATTAGCCAGGTGTGGTGGCACGTACCTGTAGTCCCAGTTATTCGGTAGGCTGAGGAAGGAGAATCACTTGAACCCAGGAGGCGGAGGTTGCAGTGAGCCAAGATCGTGTCACTGCACTCCAGCCTGGGTGACAGAGCAAGTTCTGTCTCAGGAAAAAACCACAAAAAAAAAAAAAAAAAAAAAGTCAAATCCATCAACAAGTGAGTTGTTGAAAAACTGAGAATGTATTTATACAGTGGAACATTACTGTGGAAAATTACACAGCCATTAAAGAGAATGACTAGGAACTGTATGTATTGACCTGGAAAAAAATGTTTATTGCATATGGTCAAGAAAAAAAATTCAAGTCATTGAGTACAGCACATGGCCTGATCTCATTTTTTAAAAACAGAATTTCATTTTGACATTATTTCAGATTTACAGAAAAGTTGCAAGAATAGAAAGAAGAATTCCTGGAGCTGGGTGTGGTAGCTCACACTTGTAATCCCAGCACTTTGGGAAGCCAAGGCAGGAGTATCACTTGAGGCTAGGAGTTTGAGATCAACCTGGGCAATATGGCAAGACCCCATCTCTATTATAAAAATAAAATAAAAATAA
>NW_012118488.1:4484853-4485238 GCF_000951035.1 Colobus angolensis palliatus
GCACACACATAATTTCTAAACTGAATATGTTGCAGATATGATGCCCTTTTATCACTAAATATAGCAATGTGTTTTTCCTAGGTATAAGGAAAGATATAACCATAGGACAATTGTAAAAATCAACAAATTCACACTGATCAATACTACTCTCTAATCTATAGACTTTATTCTGATTCCATTAATTGTCCAGCATGGTCCTTTTTTTTTTCTTTTGTAAAAACAGCCAGATTTAATGGCTTATGCCTGTAGTCTCAGCTACTTGGGAGGCTGAGGTGGAGAATGGTTTGAGCCCAGGAGTTTAAGATCAGCCTGGACAGCATAGCAACTCTTCCTCTCTTAAAAGAGAAAATAAAAATTATATATATAATATTAACAGAGATATGAT
>NW_012118488.1:4490478-4491067 GCF_000951035.1 Colobus angolensis palliatus
TTTTTTTTTTTATATTGACTACAGGATCTAATTGACTTGATTAGCAGAATATATGCATTCTGTTCCAAGTCGTTTCAACCTCTTTGAAAACTGAAACTTCCTCATCTTCCTCTCCCCTTTTCTTTCTGTGGCTGCCAGCGGTCTCTCCATTTTTTCCACCTCTCCTTCATGATCACTGCATTTCTTATTAGACAGCTCAGCTGTCAAACACACAGTGAAGGAAATTCTTTAAAAGGACCATTTTTCACTTACTACTTGGAGACAATTACCACAGAGAGCTATGAAAAATTACACTAGAGAAAAGGGATTTGCTCAAGGTCATTGACTTAGTGCTTTTTCTAAAGCACTAAGGCTGGATTCTTTCCAGATCTGACGCTGAAGTTGATTGAAGTTGATTCTAAGCCTAAGTAAACTCTTTGTACTCTTTTTTTTTACAGTGAAAACCTCATCAAACTCATTAGTTCCTGTAACTGATTGAAGCCTCCCTCGGGCATGTTAATAAAAAATTTTATTAAGAGAAATCATATACACCATCTTAGAAAATAAAATAAGGAAACAGTTTTGTTTTTTTTTTTTGTTTTTTTTTTTT
>NW_012118488.1:4491117-4497744 GCF_000951035.1 Colobus angolensis palliatus
TTTTCAGACTGAGTCTTGCTCTGTCACCTAAGCTGGAGTGCAGTGGCGTGATCTCGGCTCACTGCAACCTCTGCCTCCCAGGTTTGCGCCATTCTCCTGTCTCAGTCTCCCGAGTAGCTGGGACTACAGGTGCCTGTCACCACACCCGGCTAATTTTTTATATTTTTAGTAGAGACAGCATTTCACTGTGTTAGCCAGGACAGTCTCGATCTCCTGACCTTGTGATCCGCCGGCCTCGGCCTCCCAAAGTGCTGGGATTACAGGCGTGAGCCACTGCAACCAACCGAAAATAGCTTTTTTAACAAAAGCCTGTTCTCTGCCCTCACTGTTCCTCCCACTGCCATACCCCAAAGTTTTTTTAAAAGTTGTGGAAAAATAGACATAAATAAAATATATCATTTTAGCCATTTTTAGGGGTACAGTTCAGTGGCATTAAGTATATTCACATTGTTACACAACCATTACCACCATCCATCTCCAAAACCCTTTCATCCTCCTAAACTGAGACTCTACACCCATTAAACAAATAATAACTCCCCATTCTCCACCCCACACACCTCACCCCTGGCAACCACCATTCCACTTTGTCTCTATGAATTTGACTACTTGAAGTGTCGCATATGAATGGAATCATACAGTATTTATTCTTTTGTGTTTGGCTTATTTCACTTAGCACAATGAGTTCAAGGTTCATGTGGCTTGTAGCATGTGTCGGAATGTCCTTCCTGTTTTGAAAGCTGAATAGCATTCCGTTGTATGGATATACCGCATTTATTTATCCATTCAATCATTGATGAATATTTGGGTTGTGTCTGTCTTTTGGCTATTGGGAATAATTCTGTTGTGAACGTTGGTACACAAATGTTTGTTGGAGTCCCTACTTTCCATTATTTTGGGTATATACCCAGAAGTAGAATTGCTGGATCATATAACTCATTTTGAATTTTTTGAGGAACCACCATACCATCCATTGCGGTGGCCCCATTTTACATTCCCACACCAATGCACACGTGTTCAATCTCTCCACATCCCCATCAATACTTGTTATTTTCTGGTTTTTATTGTGGGTGTTCTTTTTCTTTTTTTTTTTTTTGAGACAGGGTCTTGCTCTGTCACCCAAGCAGGAGTGCAGTGATGTGATCTCAGCTAACCACAGCCTCAACCTCTTGGGGTCAAGCGATCCTTCTGCCTCAGTCACGCACCATCACGCTCACATAATTTTTGTACTTTTTGTATAGGCAGTTTCTCACTTCATTGCCCAGGCCTGTCTCAAATTTCTGGACTCAAGTGATCCACCCACCTTGGCCTCCAAAAGTGCTGCGATTACAAGCGTGAGCACCCGCACCCGGCCTGTTGCTGTTTTTAAATAACAACCATCCTAATGCATGTGAGGATGGTTTTGATCTGAATTTTTTGAGTACCTTCTCAAGTGCTTATTGCCCATCTGTATATCTTCTTTGGAGACATATTTCTTTTTTTTTCTTTTTTTGAGACAGAGTCTCGCTCTGTCGCCCAGGCTGGAGTGCAGTGGCGGGATCTCAACACACTGCAAGCTCTGCCTCCCGGGTTCAAGCCATTCTCCTGCCTCAGTCTCCCAAGAAGCTGGGACTACAGGCGCCTGCCACCATGCCCAGCTAATTTTTTCTTTTTCTTTTTTTTTTTTAGTAGAGACAGGGTTCAACGTGTTAGCCAGGATGGTCTCAATCTCCTGACCTCGTGATCCGCCCGTCTCGGCCTCCCATAGTGCTGTGACTACAGGCTTGAGCCACCGCGCCTGGTCGCTACTATAGTTTTATTATTATTTTTGTACATAATGACATATCCCTTTATTTTTATCTTATAGTCTGCCCCGCCCCTTCCCTCTCAACTACTAACAGATGTAACTTCCAAGGTTAGTGATACTTACATTTACATTCTGTTCTGTAACTGTGACTAGGTCTTCTGTACTTTATTCATAGGTTGATGTTACAAATGAAAAAAAAATCAATAAATGGTATTTTCATTTTGAGCCTGCTTTTGAAGCACAGAAGCAGGACATGGGCAAAGGGGCGGGAACAAGGGCTTTCTCATCGTAGCCAATGGCATGAGCCAAACTACAGGGACCATAAATCATGCAAGTCACTTGCAGCATAAAGGAGATGTGATGGCTCAGGCAGAAGGCCCCTTGGAGAGCAATGGGGAATTGAATTGGTTAAAGGGAAGGAAGGGCACTTGGAGGGCCTGGATGGCCCACTGCCCTGCTTCCCACTCCCCTATACTAGCCCAAGAATGCTGGATCAACATGATTCCCCCACCATGGCTCACAGACTTCCCCACCAGCCATCCTGACTTTCTCCCAGCCTTCCTCCCCATCCACAGAACCAGTGCCTACCAGGGCTTTGCAGAAATAAAACAATTCCCCCTCCTAAAAAAGGTTTGCAATTCCTAACACAGAGGAAGGTCTTAGAGTGAAGACACGAGAGGAAGGAGAGGATGGAGGAAGAAACAATCACTGAAAACTGGCCAACTACCAGTTCTGTGCCACCTACTCAATTCTTATCCAGCCCTCTGAGTGAAGTTGGTATTATGATCCCCATTTGATAGATAGTGAGGCTGGAGAGGTCCCGTGACTTGCCCAAAGCCACAAAGAGACTACGGGCAGAGCTTTGGCCTATGTTTAAGAGGCTGAACCTCTTTAGGATTCAGTTTCTTTATCCATAAAAACAAAGACACATTCCAAGGCATGCCTGTTCCTTGCAGGGTGTTTGTGAGGGTCAGAGAAAATGTCCTTGAAGAGCCTGGCATGCACAAGATACCCTGAAACTGGTGGCTACGATGCCACGGCCTGTGCACCTAGGAAGAGTCAGGAAAGCCCAGTGTCTTGAAAAGCTGAGGCTGGAGCAAAGTTTAAGGAGGAACTCACTTCTCTCCTGCTCTAGGACTGACCCTCAATCTAGCCAGGAGAGTAGAAGGACCTACAAGATCAGTACCTACCCCTCATGTCATAGGCCAAGAGAGGCACAACGGTTTACCCAGGGTCACCAAGCAAGCTAGAGGCTGAGCCTGCCAGTCAGGGCTGGGACCCTAGACTTGTGAATGCCCCAGCCCTCCACATTCCCTGGTCCGCTATCAAAGAATTAGTCTAATTAGGAAGGCACACCCTTGCAGGCCCAGCCTCCTGTGATCTCTTTGTTTCTCTGTCTCTTCCAGCCCCAACCCCACAGAAACTGAAGTGTGTGGACCCTCCCTAGGAACCGGGGTTCCAGGAAGGATTTGAGGTCATGCTCAAGATCATAAAGAGGCTCAGCGTGGACTCCTTCTCATGACCGAAATGGAGCCAGAGTTCCCAGCTAAGGGCAAAGGTCACCTCAGGCCAGGCTCCACTCTCAGCCACCCCTTCTGCCTGGCAGAGTTTACTTCATCTCCTCACGTCAGGAGAGGGGAGGTCACACTGCCAGGGCCTTTGCCTCGTTCTTCTCCAGCTCCTTCTCTAGAGGAAGAGTCATGGCTAGCCCGAGGCAGTGTGGACCCGGAACAGGCATAAACTGTGCTACTCTTTGGTGCTCAATGCCACCTTTCCTAGCCAGGAGCAAAGCAGGATTATCACCTTCTCTGTCCCGCAGCTCGTGCATGTCTTAGTACCCCACCCACCCCTGGAACTCAGGAACCCTATGGAGGGGCATAGGGTTGCTTTCCATTCACACCTAGGGCAGCACAGGGAACTGTGCCACAGGCCCCAAGACAGGCAGATGGAGGATGAAATACACAGGTCCCAGTCCCCGAGGCCACCTTACGTGCCCGGCCCCCAACCCTGTGCAGGTCAAGGCAGAGGCGGCCGAGGAGGGATGGGAGGATGCCTCGTGTGAGATGGTGTACAATTGGTGTACCTTCTGAAGCTGACATCTGGCCTCAGCTGGGACTCTGGCGCCAGCGGGCTCGCAGGGGGCTCACCCGTGACACCCTTTGTCCCGGCTGCCTCCCCACCCCCGCGGGCCCTCTGCTCCAGCTGGCATGCCTCAAGTGCGCTTCGCGCCTGCTCCTTTGGCCCCTGGCTTGCAAGCAGCGGGGCCAGCACGTGACCCGAGCGCTAAAGGGGGCAGGGGATGGACGGATCTTGACCTCGCCATCCGGCCCCGCACCGATGTGCGGCTGGCTCTCCCTCTGGGAAATCAACAAACGTTTGCGCCTCTAACATCCAGGCCCCTGAGAATGGTCGCGAGGAAGATCTGTCACGGACTGCAGCTGGGGCCTTCGGATCCAGAGGAAACCAGGGCTATTCTTCGAGGGTGGGAGGGGGAGGGTCGCGGGGTCCGAGGGGAAGGTGGCCCCGCGCGAAGTCGCCACCGCCGCGCCTCGCTCCGCCCCGCCGGCCGAGACCGAGTCCGCCGCACCCCATAGGCAGAGGCCACCCTCCCCGCCTCCCCGCCTGCTCCGCGCCCGCCCCGCCCCGGCTCACTTTAAAAGTTTACTCGGGCCGGGACGCTGGGCGATGCGAGCCACTGCAGCCTACGTCGGGATGCTGCGCCTGGGGAGAATGTGCGCCGGGAGCCCGGGGGTGCTGGGGGCCCGGGCCGCCCTCTCTCGGAGTTGGCAGGAAGCGAGGTTACAGGCTGTCCGCTTCCTCAGGTACTGGCCCCCCCGCGGGAAGAGAGGGGGCGGGGCAGTTCCCTGGGAGAGGAACTTGGAGGTCCCGCCGAGCTTCGGAAGCCCCACCTCTGGACGAGTGCACCGGGGGAAAGGTACCCGCCCCTCACCCGCCCCCTACCAGCACCTAGGCAATAGGAAAAGCTGGCTTGGCCTGGTGGACTTGGCAGGGGGCTTTGGTTGGTGGCTGCAGGGACTTCGAGTTCTGGTCCAAGACTCTCGATTCTTTCTCCTTTATGGGCACAGAGGGCAAGGAGTGTGGGCTTTAAGGAGAATATTCCGATGGGGAGGGGCAAGGGCCAAGGCCTAGGCTGTACGCCCAGGCCACTGCCTCTGAGTTGGAATCCCTTCATGGGCAAACTTGGGGATCAGCCCCATTCTCCCCGACCCAGGCCACTAAACTTAGCAGTCTCCTCTCTCCTCATCAGCTGCTCACTAACATGGCTTTCATTCTTTGCTGCCTGCTCCTGGGCCTATTTTCTTCTGTCCTCAGTGCAAGGGGTGGGATGGAAACTGGCAGAGGATTTCAGTTCCCAGTAGTTTCACTGCCTCTGCAGCAGCACAGTAAGTAAAGCTGCCTTCCGGTGTGACCAGTCCCTGGGAGGACCCCGTGAGATGGCAAATGTGAAAGTGCTTGAGTCACAGAGAGCAGGCTGCCACCAATGCTATCAGTGCTGTTAGCTTCAGCAGCACCACTGGGGAGCCCCGTGCACCACTGAGCCTGTCCTACCACTCAACGAGGACAGATACTAAGTCTGTGGTCAGGACACCACTTTCAACAACATCAGATGGGGTGTGGGCCTGGACGTGGAAAAAGGAGAAGTCAGAACAAAGCTGTGTCTCAGAGAACTAGATTTGTTTTTGTTTTTAAAAAGGCTAAGCAGGAAGAGTTGGAGGGACATGCAGACTCCTTTTTCGCTGGAACTCCAAGATCACAATTTTTGAACTTGCTGATTCCTGAATGCTAGAAAGCATGCAACGCCTTAACATCACTCTGCCTAATTTGCTGAGAAAACTAAGTGGATCAAGGCTGGTCAGTAGATGAGATTGAGAGGACAGTGGGGTCCTCTTCCCAGTGACCCTGGGAAGTCACTCACTGCTTCCCAGGATCTCCCTAGACAAGTTCAGCCCTCCCCTGACCCCCTAGTCTCTTAAGCTTCTCCTCTGGACTCATGGGTGCCCCCTCAGGCTGGGAGGACTCTAAGGAAAGTTACTCCCCAACGTGTGCATATTTTATCATACTAAATCAGACCAAAGGGGAGTCTCTCAGCCTACTCTGGCTCAGGAGACTGCCTAATGCAAAACAAACAAAGTAATAAATAAACAAATAATAAATCAGGCCCCATGGCAACATTCCTGACCTTTGACTTTTTTGTCTATAAACAAACTAGGTCACTTACCTGCTACAGCCCTGGGGCCTCTGAGAGCACCAAGCTTCAGAGAAATTCTTATTGCTGTGTCAGGAGGAGACTCGTTTATCCAGAGAGCTGATTTTCTGAGTATTTGGCCTACCTCCTTTCTGCCCCTTCCACTCCCTTGTGCTTGTACCCGTATTGGCTAACTGTGGTGGTTTTACCTGATTTCTCTCCCACTTTCCACTTCAGAAGCCTCAGGGCTCAGGCCGGGCATGGTGGTTTATGCCTGTAATCTCAGCACTTTGAAAAGCAGAGGTGGTAGGATCACTTGAGCCCAGGAGTTCGAGGCTGCATTGAGCCATGATCATGCCACTGCACTCTAGCCTGGGCAGCAGAGCAAAACCTAGACTCAAAAAATAAAAATAAAGGCTGCGTGAGTGGCTCATTCCTGTAATCCCAGCACTTTGGGAGGCCCAGGTGGGTGGGTCACTTGAAGTCAGGAGACCGGTTTGGCCAACATGGTAAAACCCGTTTCTACTAAAAATACAAGAATCAGCCAGGCGTGGCCTGTAATACCAGCTACTAGGGTGTCTGAGGCAAGAGAATTGCTCCAACCTGGGAGGCGGCGATTGCAGTGAGCCAAGACTGC
>NW_012118488.1:4498484-4499173 GCF_000951035.1 Colobus angolensis palliatus
GTGGGAGGAGAAATAAATCAAGTTGAGCACAATTTAGTGTTGCAAGTGCCATGGTGAGGAATGCACTTGGACTTTTGTCCTCTGTTTTCTCCGATCTGCTCACACACAGCCTGCTTTCCTGATGCCCAACACCCAGCCTACTACTTATCAGATCCTGATTTTGCCTGATAGAAAAGAGCAAGGACTTTGAAGTTATACTGTCCTGGATGACAGCCCTGGCTCCTCTCCCTGTTGGTTGTATGACCTCGGGCATGTTACCTACCCTCTGAGCTGGTTAGCGCATCACTCTTACTACCTACTTGCTGTGTTGTTGGGCCGATGAACAGAAAAAGCTTGCTCTTCTTCTCAGCCTTTCCTTTGAGGCAGGGCTGGTCCCTGGAAACCCTTGCTGGTGCCTGGGTGGGAATTCTGACTGATTTGAAAGTAGGAGAGGATCCCCTCCTTGGCGGCCTCTTTCTGGAACCCAGTTATTTCTCCTAGCTGATTACCAAGGTGGTGACTTCCGCCCAGCTACATATCCAGTCCTTGGGTCTGCTGGACGTCCTCCTCTCCATTTGAGGCAGAGCTGTCCAGAGTCTTTTTCTTTTTCTTTTTTTTTTTTTTTTTTTGAGGTGGAATTTCGCTCTTATTGCCTCAGGCTGGAGTGCAATGGCATGATCTCGGGTCACTGTAACCTCCGCCTCCTGGGT
>NW_012118488.1:4506563-4508107 GCF_000951035.1 Colobus angolensis palliatus
AAAAGAAAAGAAAATAACTATGAACTTGGCTGTTGGAATCAGTGAATGGTACACATCTGTTTTAGTTACCCTCCTCTACCTTGAATGCTGTACATTGCTGCAGTCTACTGTGAAGCATGTAAAGGTAATAAAAAGATGAATGAGTTTGTTTTCACGGACAGAGCTATTTTTCTAGAAGGAGTCTACAGGGGAAGACCATAGACACACTGATTCAAGGCAGAAAGTTTGCAGTACCATTAAAGATGTCAATCAAAGCAGGAGGAATCTGGTTTGTGGAAATAGGAGGGGGGAGACTTCCCAAAGAGCCTGGGGTTAGAGCCTGATTCCTGAAAGGATAGGTCTGCAGCTTGAAGCCTTTGTACTTCCGTGAAATCTCACTTGTGCTTCGATCGTTATGAACGATCATAGCTCACTATAATCTCAAACTTCTGCGCTCAAGCGATCCTCCCATCCCAGCCTCCCAAGTAGCTAGGACTACAGGCGAGTACCACCATACCCAGATCATTTTTAAACTTTTTGTAGAGATGGGGTTATGAAGTGTTGCCCAGGTTGGTCTCAAACCCCTGCCTCAAGCCATCCTCCTGCCTTGGCCTCAAGTGCTGGGATTATAGAGGTGAGCGGCTGATCCTGGCCTCTATTTTACTTCAATCTACAGATGAAACTTTGGATCCAGGCAGATCTCGATTCAAATGAACCACTTTCTAGCTGAGTAGTTTTTTTTCACTTAAGCTGAACTTGACTTTTTTTTTTTCTTTCTCTTTTTAGTGGAGACAAGCTCTCGCTCTGTCACCTAGGCTGAATGCAGTGGCACGATTACAGCTCACTACAGCCTCAAAGTCTTGAGTGATCCTCCTATCTCAACCTCCCCAGTAGCTGGGACTTCAGGCCTGCATCACTATACTCAGCTAATTTTTGAATTTTTTTGTAGAGATGTTGTTTTGCCATGTTGCACAGGCTGGTCTTGAACTCCTGAGCTCAAGTTACCTGCCTGCCTCAGCCTCCCAAAGTGCTGAGATAACAGACATGAGCCACCATGCCTGGCCTTGACTTTTCTTATGTATAAATAGTGTGTTGTAAGGGTTAAATGAGGTCCCATAAGAAAATGCTTAACACACAGTTTGATGCCAAGGACATGTTCAACCCATCGCATGGGTCAGTGAGCAACCTGTCCTAGGGGTGAGCTATTTTACAGGAATGCTTGTGTAATGATGGTTTGGTCCATTCTTACAGTGACCCGGAGGCCCACAGTATAGTAACTGTGTCTGGGGAGTAGGAGGGAGAAGGTTCCTGCAGGGGAAACTGCCTAAGCAAAGGTAAGGCTGCTGGAGATGGGTGGACAGGCCTGAACTTATGCTGAGGATGGAAATAAAACTGGTCATACATTCAACAGGCCAACATGCGGGCTGTAATTTCATCTTCTGGGTTGGCCTTGCCATGGAAGTGTCCTAATAATGAAGGGTAGGAACAATTCTGCCAGTGCCTCTCCCTTTAGAACTAAACATGTTGTATTTCTAGCTTACAAATCATGCTTTCTAAACCTCAGC
>NW_012118488.1:4508157-4509752 GCF_000951035.1 Colobus angolensis palliatus
TGCAGTGGCACGATTACAGCTCACTACAGCCTCAAAGTCTTGAGTGATCCTCCTATCTCAACCTCCCCAGTAGCTGGGACTTCAGGCCTGCATCACTATACTCAGCTAATTTTTGAATTTTTTTGTAGAGATGTTGTTTTGCCATGTTGCACAGGCTGGTCTTGAACTCCTGAGCTCAAGTTACCTGCCTGCCTCAGCCTCCCAAAGTGCTGAGATAACAGACATGAGCCACCATGCCTGGCCTTGACTTTTCTTATGTATAAATAGTGTGTTGTAAGGGTTAAATGAGGTCCCATAAGAAAATGCTTAACACACAGTTTGATGCCAAGGACATGTTCAACCCATCGCATGGGTCAGTGAGCAACCTGTCCTAGGGGTGAGCTATTTTACAGGAATGCTTGTGTAATGATGATTTGGTCCATTCTTACAGTGACCCCGAGGCCCACAGTATAGTAACTGTGTCTGGGGAGTAGGAGGGAGAAGGTTCCCGCAGGGGAAACTGCCTAAGCAAAGGTAAGGCTGCTGGAGATGGGTGGACAGGCCTGAACTTATGCTGAGGATGGAAATAAAACTGGTCATACATTCAACAGGCCAACATGCGGGCTGTAATTTCATCTTCTGGGTTGGCCTTGCCATGGAAGTGTCCTAATAATGAAGGGTAGGAACAATTCTGCCAGTGCCTCTCCCTTTAGAACTAAACATGTTGTATTTCTAGCTTACAAATCATGCTTTCTAAACCTCAGCAGCATGCATGTATTCCTCCATTTGGGAGTTAGTTGACAGGAAAGCAAATCCCAACCCTTCCTCTCCTAACTTAGTGTGGCTTTAGGCAAGTTACTCAATCTCTGCAGACCTTAGTTTGTTTGTAAAATAGGCTGTTTGGACAAGATGTGCTCTACCTTTTGGAGAACATTCTGTGATTCCTAAATGGTCTGGAGTTTGAGCCTAATCCCTAAAACCAATAAGGCTGTGATTTGAAGTATACAGCCTTCATACGTGTGTGAAATTTCACTTGGTCTCTTATGAACTCTGAGTATGCAGCCTTCTTAACCTTCTGACATTCTGTAATTCTGTAGTCCCTGTTCAAAGAGAAGCATCAAGTTTTGTTTTATACACACATACACACACACACAGACACACACACATTTAAATATGTTTTTCTTTTTATTTTTCTTTTTGAGACAGAGTCTCCCACTATCACCAGGCTGGAATACAGTGGCGCTATCTGGGCTCACTGCAACCTCCGCCTCCCGGGTTCAGCAATTCTGCCTCAGCCTCCCAAGTAGTTGGGATTACAGGCACCCGCCACCATGCCCTGCTAATTTTTTGCATTTTTAGTAGAGACAGGGTTTCACTATGTTGGCCAGGCTGGCCTCAAATTCCTGACCTCATGATCTGCCTGCCTTGGCCTCCCAAAATCCTGGGATTGCTGGACTCAAACAGTCCTCCTTCCTCAGCCTCCTGAGTAGCTAGGATTACACACAAACCACCATGTGCACCCGGCTACCTCAAAGGTTTTCTTCCTAGAAAACTAAGATCTAGCCTTGTATGTATTTTAGTAATCCTATCAAGGGAAAAATGTCTTGACTCAGCCC
>NW_012118488.1:4510943-4511395 GCF_000951035.1 Colobus angolensis palliatus
ACTCCTCAGGGAGGTTATGTTGAGTGCTAGAAAGGTCATGGGGCTTTATGGTATAATTACATAGAGTAAACTGCACAGATTTTGTTTGTTTGTTTGTTTTTTGAGATGGAGTTTCACTCTTGTTGCCCAGGCTGGAGTGCAGTGGAGCTGCACAGATCTTAAGCATATAGTTTGATGAATTTGAACAAATATATCTACCTATTGCTCAATATCCCAAGATACAGAATTTGTTCATTACTCCCAAACAGGGCTGTTCAGAAGAAATATCATGTGAGCCACATATGTAATTTTACAGTTTTCCTTCTTTAAAAAGTGAAGAAAAATAGGAAATATTAATTTTACATATTTATTTTTAAATTTTTTTATAGAGATGGGGTCTTACTATGTTGCCCAGGCTGGTCTTAAGCTCCTAGATTCAAGCAATCTTCCCATCTCAGTCTCCTAAAGTGCTA
>NW_012118488.1:4512073-4518399 GCF_000951035.1 Colobus angolensis palliatus
CAACTTCAGGTGATTTGCCCGCCTCAGCCTCCCGAAGTGCTAGGATTATAGGCGTGAGCCACCGCAGCTGGCCTGTGGCTGGCTTTTTTTGCTCAGAAGCCAAGAAGTGCTTTTGGGAGGAACGGCTCATTAACCTTGACAAAAACTCACAAAAGTGAGTTTTATATACTAAAGAGCTCAATGTTTCAGAGTTCTGTATGTATTCTAGCTAGTACTATTCCTTTGTCAGACATATGGCTTACAAATATTTTTTCCCACTTTGTAGCTTTTTTTCATCCTCAAAAGGGTCCTTTGCAGAGCAATTTTTTTTTTTTTTAATTTTTTCAGAAAGGCCTCACTCTATCACCCCAGCTGGAGCATAGCGGTACAACCATGGCTCAGTGCAGCGTCAACCTCCCAGGCTCAAGTGATCCTCCTGCCTCAGCCTTCCAAGTAGCTGGGAATATGGGTACATGCCACAAAGCCCAGCTAATTTTAAATTTTTTTTCGTGGAGATGGGATTGCACTGTGTTGCCTAGACTGGTCTCCAACTTCTGTGCTCAAGTGATTTTCCCATCTCAGTCTCCCAAAGTGCTGAGATTACTTTGCAGATGTGAGCCACTATGCCCAGAACACAGAGCAACTTTAAAAAATTTTTTATAAAGTCTAGTTTATAAAGTCTAGTTTAGTGAGTTTTTTTTTTTTTAGGTGGGGTCTCATTATGTTGCCCAGGCTGGTCTCCAGCTCGTGGGTTCATGCAATTCTCCTGCCTCAGCCTCCCAAGTAGCTGGGACTGCCACTGCACCCAGCTCTCAGTGAGTTTTTTTGTTTGTTTTTAATGGATCATGCTTTTGGTATTAAGTCTAATAACTTTTTGCCTAGCTCTAGGTTCGGAAGATTTTACAAATGTTTTAAGTTTTACATTTTACACTTAAATCTGTGATTCATTTTAATATTACTTACATAGAATGTGAGACTTAGTCAAAGTTAGTTTTTGTTGCTGCTGTTGTTGTTTTCCTGCAACAGAGTTGCACTCTTGTTGCCCAGGCTGGAGTACAGTGGTGCAATCTCGGATCACTGCAACCTCTGCCTCCCGCTTTCAAGTAAATTATCCTGCCTCAGCCTCCTGAGTAGCTGGGATTACAGGCATGTGCCCTGCCACCCAGCTATGTTTTGTATTTTTAGTAGAGATGGGGTTTTGCCGTGTTGGCGAGGCTGGTCTCGAACTCCTGACCTGAGGTGATCCACCCGCCTTGGCCTCCCAAAGTGCTGGGATTACAGGTGTGAGCCACCATGCCCAGCCAGTTCTTTTTTTTTTTTTTCCCTGAGGCTCTTGTGTTTTTAATGGGCAGCATGCATTAAAATGGCCATCAATTAAGAAAATGACCATTTACTAGTGCTCTTTTGGGGATTTTGTTTGTCACAACAGCACCTTCGTCTTGAACAATAGTTGCACATTGTAACTAGTATAAATATATCACCTATTTATTCAGGTACATAAAAATTATAATTTTATTTCAGGATAAAACAACTATTACAGGTTCAGACTCAGCAGTTCAGGGTTGTCCCTCCTGCACAAGCATTGGCCATCTCTACTCCCATATCAACGACCACTGGAAGGTCAACCACTAGCCTAGTGTCTGTGCAAATTAGGGAAAGGAGCCCCCCAGGAGGATGCAGCCCCATGGCACGTGGTTTGGCGAGTGGCACATGGACTAGAAGAGTGAGATCATAAAACTTTGGGTGGTGTGCAAGGGAGATGGGAAGGGAGAGCCTGCCTTTCAACTGCCATGAGCTAGGAGATACATTGGACAAATGAGCTAGAACACAAGAGTGAACATGTTGAATGAGGACTGAGGCTTTGCTATGAGTACAGCATGTGAATATCATGGACAGATCAGGGCTCTTGCTTATTGCATAAATGTTGGTCTTGGCTGGGCACAGTGGCTTATGCCTGTGATCGCTGCACTTGAGGAGGCTGGAGTGGGAGGGTTGCTTGAGGCCAGGAGTTTGAGACCAGCCTGGGCAACACAGCAAGACCCTGTCTCTACAAAATAAATAAATAAATAAAAAACCCAGCTAAGCATGTGACTCTTGCCTGTAGTCCTAGCTACAGGACGCTGAGACAGGATGATCACTTGAGCCTAGAAGTTCCAGGCTGCAAGGGGTCATAATCATGCCATTGCACTCCAGCCTGGGCAACAGAGCGAGACCCTGTCTTAAAAAAAAAAAAATGTTGGTCTTGACCTTGACCCTTTACATGACAGGTGCCGTGGGTCTCCTGCCCATGCCAGGAAGTTGCTTCATCTTTTGGATGTTGTAGACAGCCTTCTTAGGAGATCATCAAGCCCCTTGTATTTTCCCTCTTAAAACTTTCCTGTGAAAAAAAATTGAAACACAATTACATGAAAAAATAACAAACACCTGTGTGGCTGACACAGAATAAAAATTTAACCTTTCTTGTTTTCAGAAAATTATAAATGAAATAAAACACTACAGATCAAGTTGAAGTCCCTTTTCTGTCCCTCCTCTAGCCAACCCCCACCAGAGAGCCACCATCATAAATTTAATATATGTTGTGCTGAAGCACATTTTATACTTTTAGCATGTCTCTGAGTCCATAAGTAGTATAGTTGCCCCCCAGTATCTATGGGGGGTTGGTTCCAAGACCTCATTTGTATACCAAAATCCTTGGATGCTCAAGCCTGTGGTATAAAATGGTGTCGTATTTTCATATAACCTATGTGCATCCTCCCATGTACTTTAGATAATCTCTAGACTACTTACAATACCTAGTACAGTATCTACACGTCACTTCATTTGTGTGGATTCATTATAGTACTTAGTGAGTAGCAAGTTCAAGATCTGAGTTATTAGTTTTACCTGCTGTATAGCAGTCCATCCTATATCTCTAGCAGTGAAATTGCTGTACTGAAGAGTTGACATTTTCAGCTTTTTTAGGTATTGCCCTGGCAAGATTGTGCTACTGTGACCACCAACAGCAACCAAGTTTTGCTATTTTCCCACATCCTTGCAAATATTTAGTATTGCTGGACTGTAAAGTATCTGCTGCTGGGCTCAGTGGCACGACCCTGTAGTCCTAACTACTTTGGAAGCTGAGGTGGAAGGATGACTTGAGGCCAGGAGTTTGAGGCCAGCCTGGGCAGCATAGACACTGTTGCTAAGGAAAAGAGTTTACCATTCTGGTGGGGGTGAAAGAGTATCTCATTGTGGTTTTGATTTATACTGCCCTAATTACCAGTGAGATTGGGCATCTTTTAAAATATTTATTGGTAATGTCTTCTGTGTCTATTCTGTTCCTATTCATCGCCCATTTATTGTGTGAGATTATTTGTCCTTATTGATTTGTGTTTTTTAAAACAGGCTAAATATTAATCCTTTGTCTCTTATATGTAAAATGAAATTTATAAATCCAGGCCATTGCTTGTCTTTTAGCCTTGTTGATGATGTATGTTTCTCTGTGGACCTAGGGACCAGCCTCCTATTGGGGGTAAGGAGCGGAGGCCAGTCCATGGCTTGGAACAAAACAGGATATTGCTTTAAATTTCATTTTGAAAGCTTCACTGGTGGCTAGCTAGTATGGCACCCTCTCCAGGAAGCAGGGGGTGGCCTCAGCATGGGGACTATTCCTGCAGTTCTCTGGGCCCCTCACAAATCAAGTTTCCGAGTCCTTCATCCTCCCTCCCCAGTGGCTTCTGAAGAGGCCTTTCCTAGGGCCTGAGGCAATGCCATCCCCCAGCAGGGGCAGGGTCCACCTGTAAACCTCTGGCCCAGGTTCCAAGAACCTCTACCCAGAAGGTAATATGTAACAGGAGGCAAAACAAACAGCTTCTCCTCTTATATTCTCCATGGCAGACCTGTTTGCCCAGGCATTTGCAATCCTCCCTATCAACTGTGGCTCCCTCAGAGCCCAGCTCTGCCCAGCTCTACATGACCGTGTCAGAACTGTGCAATCCTTTGTGCCCACAGTGACCTCTAGCCCCCGACTTTAGTTGCCGGCCCTGAGTGTCACAGAATGCCACAGCTATTTCACCTGCATTGCCCTGAACCAGCTGGCTCATGTTTTCTGTCCAGTTCCTGCTGGTAGGCAAGGCTGGGCTGGGCAGGGCTGACGCTGGGGCAGAAGGTTTGCCAGGTGGGTCCGACTAGGTGGCTGCACAGGTAGGGTGCAGAGCCACTATGGGTTGCTGCTAGGAGAGGTGAGCTGGCTCACAAGAGCAGAACAATGAGAGAAGAGGCAGCAAAGAAAAAGAATCAGACACCACAAGGAGATCATGGAAAAGTCGGTGTGTGCTCAAGGACTGCTAAGTGAGAGGCCTAGTGGGAGAAGCTGCTGAAGGGGCCATCCTGGGAGGGGCTCCCCATGGGCCAGAGGCACTCAGAGGGCTCCCCATCAGCCTGCAGGGCCCCCAGGGCAGGACGTGGATGGGCTGAGGAGTAAAGAGCAGTACTCTTGGAAAGGGGTCCAGATTTGCCACCCATCAGGGTCAGAACCTTAAGAAAATGAACTCCTTGCTAGGCACGGTGGCTCAAGCCTGTAATCCCAGCACTTTGGGAGGCCGAGATGGGCGGATCACAAGGTCAGGAGATCGAGACCATCCTGGCTAACACGGTGAAACCCCATCTCTACTAAAAAATACAAAAAACGAGCCGGGCGAGGTGGCGGGCGCCTGTAGTCCCAGCTATTTCGGAGGCTGAGGCAGGAGAATGGCGTAAACCCAGGAGGCGGAGTTTGCAGTGAGCTGAGATCCGGCCACTACACTCCAGCCTGGGTGACAGAGCGAGACTCCGTCTCAAAAAGAAAAAAAAAAGAAAATGAACTCCTTGCTTCTTCATTCTTAAAAAGAAGTGGTCTGAGAGTAATGTGAGAATCATATGAGACACCCAGGCTGTGTGGTGGCACGATGTCAGCCCACTGCAGCCTCGATCTCCCCAGGCTCAGGTGATCCTCCCACCTCAGCCTTCGCAGTAGCTGGGACCACAGGTGTGCACGACCACACCCAGCTAAATTTTTCCAGTGTTTTTTGTAGGAATGGGGTTTCACCATGTTGCCCAGGCGGGTCTCAAACTCCTGGGCTCAAGGGATCCACCCACCTTGGCATCCCAAAGTGGTGAGATTACAGGCGTGAGCCACCACGCCTGGCCTGGCGGTCCTTTTTAAGTCACAGGGCTCTAAAAAGATTCATTTTGTACTGCATTGGGGTCTGGGAAGCCAGACAGTCCTGGGTTTGAATCTCAGGTTGACTGTTTACATGCTCTGTGACTTTGGGTGAGACGCTGCATTTCTCAGAGCCTCATTCCCTCATCTGTAAAATTGGTATGGTATCTTGGTCAGGGAGTGGTTAGGAAGATCACAGGAGATCAGGCATGCAGGGTCTTTAGAAGAGAGCTGGCATGAGGACACAGCAATAAACATCAGCTCACATTTTTCCAAAATCTGCTTTATCACCTACAGTATATTAGACATTTTCCATGTCATTAAATTTTATTTATTTATTTATTTATTTATTTATTTATTTATTTATTTTGAGACAGGATCTTACTCTGTCTCCCAGGCTGGAATGCATGGCACAATCATGGCTTCCTGCAGCCTCAACCTTGCGGGCTCAAGCAATTGTCCCGCCTTAGCCTCCCAAGTAGCTGGGACACAGGCACATACCACCATGCCCGGCTAATTAAAAACACTTTTTTTGGCCGGGCACAGTGGCTCACACATGTAATCCCAGCACTTTGGGAAGCCCAGACGGGTGGATCACCTGAGGTCAGGAGTTCAAGACCAGCCTGGCCAACATGGTGAAAGCCCATTTCTATTAAAAATAAAAAAATTAGCCAGGCATGGTGGTGCACGCCTGAAGTCCCAGCTGTTTGGGAGGCTGAGGCAGGAGAATTGCTTGAACCCTGGAGGTGGAGGTTGCAGTGAGCCGAGATTGTACCATTGCACTCCAGCCTGGGTAATAAGAGTGAAACTCCATCCCAAAAAACAAAACAAAACCAACCTTTTTTTTTTTTTTGGTAGAGACAGGGTCTGCCATATTGCCCAGGCTGACCTCAAACTCCTGGAATCAAGTGATCCTCCCGCCTTGGCGTCCCAAAGTGCTGGGATTACAGCCATGAGCCACTACACCTGGCCTTTTAGTTTAGTTTTGTTTTAGAGACAGGGTCTTTCTCTGTCACCCAGGCTGGCATGCAGTGACACATTCATGGCTCACTGCAGCCTAGACCTACTAGGCTCAAGCGAACCTCCTGCCTCAGCCTCCTGAGTAGCTGGGACCACAGGTGCACACCACCACACCTGGCTAATTTTTAATTTTTTTGTAGAGACGGGG
>NW_012118488.1:4519116-4519733 GCF_000951035.1 Colobus angolensis palliatus
TCCGGCCAGGTTTTTTTTGTTTTGTTTGTCGTTGTTGCGGAGGGGGGCGGGCATGCTGAAGTGTAAGTTTCTTAGGCTTCCTGCCTTTGTACTTACCATCTTCTAAAAATCTTATACCAATTTACATTCTGGTATATTTCTCCACATGCTTGCCAACATTCCATATAATCAATACCTTGTTTTTATGTTGAAATTCATAGCCATTTTATTAATCTTCTCTACTTGAGAAGTTTTATTTTGGCCCTATTGAATGCAGCATGATAATTTAGTGATCTAGCTTATCCAAAATAACCTCTCCCACTGATTGCATAAAGCCAGCAAGAACATGAACCTACTTGGGTTACAAGGATGAACTCTTATTTAGCTGCAACTGCTTTCTAGTACTGCCTGTGAATACTCTTTGACAAAAGTGCCTGTCGTGGAAATTTGAAATTAAACATAGACTCCTCTAGAAAGACAGCAATCTTTGGTTTGGGTAGAGGATTACTGATTTGTTCCATTTTCTCTTCTTGTAATGTTTCATTTATTACAGTATCAGACAGGTTGAATCATTTTATATCTGTATATAATTTTTGGAATAGCAGCTTTTTGGCCCCAGTGGTATAATAATTTAGATA
>NW_012118488.1:4520502-4520909 GCF_000951035.1 Colobus angolensis palliatus
GCATCTTGGACCAGTTACTTAACTTTTTCATCTCAATGTTCTCCATCTTTAAAACAGGAAGAAAAGTCCTTATCTTCCACAAATTGCTGGGACAATTTGCCTCGAACACCTGTATGATTGCATTACAGAGGAGATACTCAGTGTTCTTTTTCTCTTCTGTTCAGATACCCTGCAGATTTACCCATCTCTGCCTTCCCCTCTGAGAGTGCTTATCTTTTTCATAAAGCAGAATCATTACATTCCCGACTTGTCATCAAAGGTGTCTACAGGATGGGCTTGGTGGCTCGCATCTGTAATCCCAACACTTTGGGAGGCCAAGGCAGGAAGATTGCTTGAGCTCAGGAGGTCAAGATGAGTCTGGGCAACATAGGGAGACATTCTGACTCTACAAAAAAATTTTTTTTTTT
>NW_012118488.1:4522251-4553910 GCF_000951035.1 Colobus angolensis palliatus
TTTTAGTAGAGAGGGGTTTCACCATGTTGGTCAGGCTGATCTCGAACTCCTGACCTCAAGTGACCCACCCACCTCGGCCTCCCAAAGCCACCACACCCAGCCAGAAAAGTACATATATTTTAAGGCCCACTTGATGCACTTTTGATAAACTGAACACATCCATGTAACCAGCACTCAAATCAAGACACAGAACATGACCAGAAACCAGGAGTTCCCTCGTGACCTCTTTAAGTCACTGACCCTCACCAACTGACCATTCTCCTGACTTCTAACAGCATAGATTAGTTTTGCCTATTTTGTACATATAAATGGAATTAGACAGTACACCTTTTAAAATCTGGCTTCTTTCATTGAACATTATTTTTATGAGATTCAGATCGCTGGGCATAATCATAGTTCCTTTGCTCTCATTACTGTATAATTACAAATAAGTCACCACTTATTTATCTATTCCATTGTTGATGGACATTTGGGTATTTTGAATATTGGAAATGATGCAAATAACCTAGTACCTGTCTTTTGGTGAGCACATGTTTGATTTCTATTGGATATATACCTAGGAGTAGATTATGCACATTATTTTTTAAGTGTACATTCAATGGCTTATGGTATATTCATAGATATGTGTAACCATCACTATGGTCAATTTTAGAACATTTTCATCACCTCACAGAGCTACCCTATGCCCTTGTAGCTATTATCTCTCTGTCTTCCCATCTCTCCCAGCCCTAAGTAACCACTTAATCTGCTTTCTGTCTCTATAGAATTACCTATTCTGGAAATTTCATATATATGGAGTCATACTGTCTTGTATGATCAAAATAAGGATGGCCAGGCATGGTGGCTCACTCTTGCAATCCCAGCACTTTGGGAGGTTGACACAGGTAGATCACTTGAGCTCAGGAGTTCAAGAACAGCTTGGGCAACATGGCGAAACCCAGTCTCTACCAAAAGTACAAAAATTAGCCAGATGTGATGGTGCATGCTTAGAGTCCCAGCTACTCGGCAGAGTTGGGACAGGAGGATCTCTTGGGCCCCAGAGGCAGAAGTTGTAGTGAGCCGAGATCATGCCACTGCACTCCAGCCTGGGCCACAGAGTGAGACTCTGTCTCAAAATAATAATAATAATAATAATAATAATATGATCAAAGTATGATTTCATGAGTCACACAGTTTATTGCCATACAAAGAGATTTTTTTTCTTTTTTGTTCTCAGTTCTTAAAGCGGGGAGAATAAGAAAACAAATCTCACAGGGAATACACTCAATAGAGGAGCTCCCTTAGCCATATAGTGAGTGAGTTCCAGTCTGTTAGAGTCCAGTTATTAAAGTCTAACTGCCCACTTAGGATGAAAGCAAGCCTCTGTGGAAAGTAGTCTAACTGAAGCTTGAGGCGTACGTTTATAGGAGAGATTCTTAGCTAGATGGCTTGACCATGCTAGAGGGTGTACCGGAGTTGGGTGAAGCTTTGGAAATTAGCTCAAAGGCTAATAGAGTATGGCCTTAGCTCAGCCTGAGCTTTCACTCTTCAGAGAAGCTCTCAGACAGAGTGTAGCCATGCCACAGCCCAAGGTCTCAAAGTGTCTGTCAAACTCTTGGGTTTATACGTACAGTCCGGCGTTGCTTAACAACGTGAACACATTCTGAGAAATACATCAGACGATTTTGTCGTTGTGCAAACATCATCAAGTGCACTTACACAAACCTAGATGGTAGAGCCTATTACACACCTAGATGTGGTAGAGCCTGTTGCTCCAAGGCTGCAAACCTGTACAAATTGTCACTGTCCTAAAGACTGTAGGCAGTTGTAACACAGGGGTAAGTATTCATGTATCTGAACATATCTAAACATAAAAAAGGTATAGTCAAAATACGGTATTACAGTATAATCTTATGGGACTGCTGTCATATATGCCATCCATCATAAGCCAAAATGTCATTTTGCAGTGCATGACTGTATTTTAGAGTCCAGTAGTTGAGGTCAATAGCTCACACATGGGGTCTGGTAAATTGTGATGCTGTCACATTCTCAAGGGGAGAGGAGTCCACTCTGTGTTCTTGTCACAGCAAAACATGTCACTCCCATAGCAAATGTCAACGTAAATAACAAACAGAAAAAAATTCTTCAAGTATAATGAGTTTAATTGGGAATAAGCATTGCCACGAGGAATATGCACACCACAGTAAACTATGGGCATATTCATGGGGGTAAAGGAAGACAAGGATTTTTAAAGGTAAAATGAGGGTTACATATGTTGTCTTGAAACAATTATCCTTGGCTACAAGGATCAAAAACAAGGGTGGCATCCATCCAGGGCTGGACAGGCAGTTGCTGGGCAAATGTCTTCACAGAAGTATTTTTGTGTGTGTAAGATTGAGGTGGCCTTTGTGCAAGGTTGTGGTTTTGGCAAAGTCTCTTGTGATTTCTTTTGTTATCAGGTAGTCATGCACCAGAACCCTCCCTGCATGTTCTTACCTGGCTCCATTTTGTCAGGGTTTGACACAAGTGACTCCATTTTGATTCTAACAACTTTTTCACAAACTATGTATGTATTTAGAATTATTTCAAAGTTGCATAACATATACAATATGTAGTTTTGTTGTTGTTGTTGTTGTTTTGAAGACGGAATCTCGCTCTGTCACCCAGGCTGGAATGCAGCGGTGAGATCTGGGCTCACTGCAACTTCCGCCTCCTGGGTTCAAGCAATTCTCCTGCCTCAGCCTCCCGAGTAGTTGGGACTACAGGCGTCCACCACAAAGGCTGGCTAATTTTTGTATTTTTAGTAGAGACAGGGTTTCATCATGTTGCCCAGGGTGTTCTTGAACTCCTGAGCTTAGGCAATCTGCCTGCCTCAGCCTCCCAAAGTGCTAGGATTACAGGCATGAGCCACCACGCCCAGCCCAATATGTAGTCTTTTGTTACTGGCTTCTTTCACTTATAAATGTTTTCAAGGTTCCACCATGTTGTGGCATGTATCAGTACTTCATTTCCTTTTTTAAAATTGCTTTATTGTAGTAAAATACACATAACATACAATTTACCGTCTTAACCATTGAAGTTTGCAGTTTAGTGGTATTAAGTACAGTACACTCACACTTTTGTGCAAGCATCAGCACCACCCAACTCCAGAACTTGTTCATCTTTCCCAACTGAAATTCTGTACCTGTTAAACGATAAGTTCCCTTTGCCCCCTCCCCAGCCCCCAGCAAGCACCATTCTCCTCCTAGACTTCACTTAATAAATGAGAGGGTCCATTGCTGACAAATGGGATTGCTTCTCTAAGTGGAGGCCTTCTTGCATATATGCGATTGAGTTTATCCTAAAAAAGGGTAACAGAAAATGTGGTTGTAGAAAGAGGTGGAGACACAAACTGGCCGAGGGTTTTCATATTAGGTGTCCTATCCATAGGCCACAGCAGCCTTACTGCAGATCTGCCTGATTCTTTGGCATCAAGATGTTGATCCAGCTCACGCCTGTAATCCCAGCACACTGGGAGGCTGAGGCAGGTGGATCACTTGAGGTCAAGAGTTTGAGACCAGCCTGGCCAACATGGTGAAACCCCATCTCTACCAAAAAATACAAAAATTGGCCAGGTGTGGTGGCACATACTTCTAATCCCAGCTACTTAGGAGGCTGAGGTGGGAGAGTTGCTTGAACCCAGGAGGCAGAAGCTGCAGTGAGCCAAGATCATGCCACTGTACTCTAGCCTGGGAGATAGGGTGACACCCTGTCTCAAAAAAAAAAAAAAAAATGATCCTGAAAGCCATTTCCATGTTGTGGATTTGCTGGCAGGTTTCAGGGCTCTCCTGCTGTCACTGTCAGCATAGCTTCTCATAATACTACCGACGCGTAATGTCCTTAATGAGTTCATCCACGGTGAGCACTCTGTTTAGGGTCCTGTATGTGCCTTCCACATTCCCTTCCTGTGCCATCATAGTCCTGGCAATGAACTTCAGGTTTTAAATCCATGAGCTTGGATCTAAGTCTCCACTCTGCCAAACCTGACGTTCCATACCCGGATGACCCTTGGCATCCAAGTAATGGATTCCATTGTATGGACAGATATGCCACATTCTGTTTATCCATCCATCTGTTGCTGGACATTTGGTTTGTTTCCACCTTTTGGGTATTATGAATAGTGCTGCTGTAAACATTCATGTACGGGTTTTTGTTTGTTTTGTTTGAGACAGAGTTTCACTCTGTCACCCAGGCGGGTGTGTAGTGGTGTGATGGTAGCTCACTGTCGCCTCGACCTCTCAGGCCCAAGTGATCCTTCCACCTAGGCCTCCAGAGTAGCTGGGACTACAGTAGCTGGTGGTGTGTACCACCACGCCCAGCTAATTTTTAAATTTTTTTTTGTAGAGATGGAATCTCACTATGTTGCCCAGGCTAGTCTCAAACTCCTGGGCTCAAGTGATCCTCCCACCTTGGCTGCAGAGAGTACTGGGCTTACAGGCATGAGCCACTGTGCCTGGCCCAAGTTTTTGTTTGAACACATGTTTTCAGTTCTTTTGGGCATATATTATAACTAGGAATGGAATTGCTGGGTTATATGCTAATTGTGTATTTAACTTTTTGAAGAGCCACCACACTGTTTTCCAGACAGCTGAATCATTTTACATTCCCACCAGCAATATACAAGGATTACAATGTCTTCACATGCTTGCCAACACTTATTTTGTTTTCTGATTTTTTTTTTTTTGAGACAGAGTTTTGCTCTTGTCAACCAGGATGGAGTGCAAATGGCACAATCTTGGCTCATTGCAACCTCCGCCTTTCGGGTTCACGCGATTCTCCTGCCTCAGCCTCCCAAGTAGCTGGGATTATAGGCACCCATGACCACACCCGGTTAATTTTTGTATTTTTAGTAGAGACAAGGTTTCGTCATATTTGTCAGGCTGACCTCGAACTCTTGACCTCCGGTGATCTGCTTGCTTTGGCCTCCCAAAGTGCTGGGATTATAGGCGTGAGCCACCGTGCCCAGCCCTTGATTTTATTTTATTTTTTGCCTTCCAGGTGAGCATGATGTGGTACCTCATTGTGGTTTTAATTTGCGTTTCATCTGCTTGTTAGCCATTCATAGATTACCTTCAGCAAGATGTCTACTATTTTTTAATTGAGTCATTATGTGCATTAGTTTTTTTTTTTGTTTTTTTTTTTTTTTGAGACAGAGTCTCGCTGTGTCGCCCAGGCTGGAGTGCAGTGGCCGGATCTCAGCTCACTGCAAGCTCCACCTTCCGGGTTTACGCCATTCTCCTGCCTCAGCCTCCCGAGCAGCTGGGACTACAGGCGCCTGCCACCTCGCCCGGCTAGTTTGTTTTTTGTATTTTTCAGTAGAGACGGGGTTTCACCGTGTTAGCCAGGATGGTCTCGATCTCCTGACCTCGTGATCCGCCCATCTCGGCCTCCCAAAGTGCTGGGATTACAGGCTTGAGCCACTGCTCTCGGCCATATGTGCATTATTTTTAATTCATTCATTTGGTCATTCATTTGAGCACCTCTGATGTTCCTGGCACTCAGGCACTTGGGATAAAGCAGTGAACATGCTAGTTGCCAACACTGAAAAGTCAGGAGAATTCTTAAAAAATAAAAAATAAAATTTCTCGTTCCTGACTTCTCTACTCAGATCTGGGCCTGAGTTCTCAGGAGTCAGCCTACTGCCGGCACCTTTAAGGTGGGGCTGTGCTTTGTTTCTTCAAGGCTCTTATCTGGCCTCAGTCCCACCTGGGCCCTGAGAGCCTTGGGTTTTACAATACCCATGCTAAGTAGCTGATGCCTCTCCAAGTAGTTACTTTAGTTCTGAGTTAAGAACAACTGGCACCGCTGTTTTTCCTCTAACTCCTTAAGCTTCCCATGTCGCATTGAAAAAAATATCCTAAGACCAAATCCCTTTAAGAATAGAAGTTGGGATACCGTGGCTCATACCTGTAGTCCCAGCTACTTGGGATGCTAAGATGGGAAGGTCTCTTAAGCCTGAGAGCTTGAGGCTTCAGTGAGCAGTAATTGTGCCACTGCACTACAGCCTGGGCAACATAGTGAGTCTCAAAACAAAACGAAAGAATAGAAAAAGAAGTGTCAAGTCTCAAAACAAAACGAGGGGTGGGATTGGGGGAGGGAGAGCATCAGGGTAAATAGCTAATGCATGCAGGGCTTAATACCTAGGTGACAGGTTGATAGGTGCAGCAAATCACCATGGCAAACGTTTACCTATGTAACAAACCTGCATGTTCTACACAGGTATCCTGAAACTTAAAATAAAATTAAAAAAAAAAAGAAAGAGAAAGAAGTGGCCACCCTTTATGCCCCAGGCATTTGGGGTGTGGGCAAGGAAGGAGAATTGGTTTGTTTATGCTCCCTCTTTCTAAATGATGGGTGGTTCCTGTGTTTATGAGCACATTGCATTGATATGAGTTTGTAGAACTATTAATTCCTTGGAAGAGCCGCCTGTTTCCAACTCAACCCTGCCCTACCCTGGCCCGTTTCTTGGGATCAGTTAGTAGAAATTGCGGAAGAATAAAATTGAGGTTATATTTATCTCTGATGATCAGATAGGATATAAATTCCAAACCAGAAGGAACAGGAATCGCCTATGCCCACTCCTTTCACCCAGATCTGAGGGTGGGGCACAGGAAGGCATGGCTGTAACGTTGAGGCGGTTGCACTGCGTCCTCTGCTCCTGGCTCGGGTGTTCATCAGCCACATGGGCCACTTGATCTCTTTGCAGTTCAGCTTCTTTACCTGTAGAATGGGAGTTCATGATTCTCACCTGCATTTAAAAAAAAAATTTTTTTTTAATTTTGAGACGGAGTTTCTCTCTGTGGCCCAGACTGGAGTGCAGTGGCACAATCTTGGCTCACTGCAACCTCCACCTCCTGGGTTAAAGTGATTCTCCTACCTCAGCCTCCTGAGTAGCTGGGATTACAGGCACACACTACCACGCCCGGCTAATTTTTTGTATTTTTAGTAGAGACGAGGTTTCACCATGTTGGCCAGGATGGTCTCAAACTCCTGACCTCAGGTGATCCACCCACCTCGGCCTCCCAAAGTGCTGGGATTACAGGCATGAGCCACCGCACCTACAGGATCATATTAGTGTGTCTTGAAGAAACCCAAACTGAGAGTGACTGAAAGAAGATGGGGGCAAGGGAATGATTGTGTGTCCTGATTATTATCAATATCATATCCTGGCTACAATATTGTACTATAGTTTTACAAGATGTTAACATTGGGAAAATTTGAATATTGATGGTGAAGAGTGCATGAGATATTTCTGTATTGTTTCTTTTTTGTAGTTTTTTGTGGTTATTATTATTATTATTATTATTATTATTATTATTATTATTTTGAGACAGGCTCTTGCTCTGTTGCCCAGGCTGGAGTGCAGTGGGCGTGATCAACCTTGAACTCCTACGCTCAAGAGATCCTCCTGCCTCAGCGTCCCAAGTAGCTAGGAGTACAGGTGCATGCTACTATACCCAGCTAATTAAAAAAAAAAAAAATTGCCAGTATGGGCAACATGGCAAAACCCCATCTCTATAAAACATACAAAAAAATAGCCAGCCATGGGGTCATACACTTGTAGTCCCAGCTACATAGGAGGCTGAGGTGAGAGAATCACGTAAGCCTAGGAGGTCCAGGCTGCAGTCAGTGAGCCATGACTACACCACTGCCCGTGAGCCTGGGCCTGTCTTAAATTTATTGTTTTTGTTTTTGTTTTTGTTTTTTTAGAGACATGGTCTTGCTCTGTTGCCCAAGCTGGTCTCAAACTCCCGGGCTTGAGCAATTCCTCTGCTTTGACCTTCCAAAGTACTAGGATTACAGGCATGAGCCACCGTACCTGGCCTCGATATTATTTCTTACATCTGCATATGAATCTACAAATATCTCAAAATAAATAATTTAATTTTCAAAAGCGAAAAAAGAAAAAAGAAAGGAGATGGGAATTTCTTTATCTGGGAGACAGCCAGTCTGTGACTGGTGTGGTAACTCCTGCTGTCCAGGCGCCAGGCTCCTCTCTTATTGCTCTGTGGTGCCCAAAATCACTATGTGGTCTAAAATGCTACCATTATTTTCCTGTCACAAGCAGCATTCCAGCCTGAGGAAGAAAAAAAAGAGAAGATGTCCCTTCCTTTGAAAGTTTCTTCTCTTAAGTTGCACACGCTACCCCTCTTTAAACCCCACTGGCCAGAACTTCACCATCTGGCCAGACCGGCTGCCGGGGAAGCTTGGAAACTTGGTCTTTATTTCACACAGTGTGGCCAGCTAGATGTCTGAGGGTGTGTCGTGAGAGAAGAAGGACCTGTTGGGGTTTCTGTCACACCACCTGTCAGAGCTGCTGTGAAGACACAGGAGAAAACACATATGCCAATTGAACGGGATTTTTTCTTTTTTCTTTTTTTCCCCCATAAATCAGCCTGTTGATTTCCCAACTAGAATTTCCAGGAGACCACTGTTTGGTCTGAAAACCATGGTGAATAATGGAAAACCAAGTTCCAAACCAAATGGGACTCCTGGTCATTGTGAGAATAGGAGGATGCTTGTTATGAGGCTGAACACCTGCCGTCCAGGCTGGAGTACAGTGGCACCATCTTGGCTCACTGCAACCCCTGCCTCCTGGATTCAAGAGATTTTCCTGCCTCAGCCTCCTGGGTAGCTGGGACTACAGGTGTGCACCACCACACCTGGTTTATTTTTGTATTTTTAGTAGAGATGGGGTTTCACCCTGTTGGCCTGGCTGGTCTCAAACTCCTGACCTCAGGTGATCCATCCGCCTCGGCCTCCCGAAATGCTGGGATTACAGATGTGAGCCACCATGCCTGGCCAGTTCCCAGACTTTATAGGTGGGGAAGGTGAGCTCTAGAAAGGAGAAATCCTGTGTCTTAATTTGAATTCCCCTGAGAACAAGGACTTGGGTGCAGGTAGTTTATTTTGGAGAGTGATCCTAGGAAGTGGAGATAGGAGGTAGAGAGAGCAAACAGGGAGTGGGGAAGCCAATGAGGGGATGTTATTAACATCATCACCCTAGGCAACAAGAGCTTCATTCACCTGGACCTCTGAGAAGGTACAGATACCTCCCAGAAAAGGGGAGACTTGAAGCTCCAGCCCCATGGGGTTGACTGCTGTCCCTGGAGGCATGAGCTCCTCTTCCAGGCTGGGCTGGCCTGCAGAACCAGGGACTCCCACATTGAGGAAGTTCCTGTAGCTAAAATCAAGGGTGGGCGGAGGAGCTGTGACATGAGACACCCGTCACCCACCCAGCCAGCGGCACACCTGCAATGAGACCTCGGATCCCCAACTCCCTGGCCTGGTGCATTCTCCTCCCGTCCCCTGAGCTTCAGAGCATCAGCTGTGTTCCTCCTTCACTGTGATGCTTGTCCTCACCTCCCAGGTGAGGAGTCTAAGAAAACAGCCTTTCCATCAGCCCTTGTCGTGACAGACCCTCCAGTGGGATAGCAGCGGCTGCCTCGCCCATTTACAGGGCAACCCAGTTTTGCTCCCTGCTGCCCTGAAATTTGTTCCTCTCAGAAATTGTCCCTCACAAGGCATGAGCAGTCAATCAATAGAAGATATACATGGTCTTCCTAGCACAACAGCTGCAGAATGAGCTGTGGAGTGCCCTGTCAGGAGTCCTCAACAGCTTCAGTCTTTTCCCCTCTAGAAACTGCCTGACACGCCCCAACCCCAATAATCATTGTGCATTTAACTTAGGAGTTGCCTCACCCTTGGGAGATCCAAACCCCTAGGCTGATTTCCTGTCCTTCATGGAGGAGAAGGCTCTTGTCCCCAGTGTACTACTCAGTTTCTACTCAGGGCCAGTGACCTGGAGCCTTGGCACAGAAAGCCTGGAGAGAGAAGCTGAGGTAAATCACACTGCTTTGGCCAAGCAGACAGGTGACCTGTGAGAGGTGGGAACAGCCTCATCCTGAACACTGCACCCTCTGATATAAAGGTACCTGGTGGCCAAGCGCAGTGGCTCACGCCGGTAATCCCAGCACTTTGGGAGGCCGAGGCAGGTGGATCATCTGATGTCGGGAGTTCAAGACCAGCCTGACCAACATGGAGAAACCCTGTCTCTATAGAAAATACAAAATTAGCCAGGTGTGGTGGCGCATGCCTGTAATCCCAGGTACTCAGGAGGCTGAGGCAGGAGAATCGTTTGAACCCAGGAGGCGGAGGTTGCGGTGAGCCGAGATCATGCCATTGCACTCCAGCCTGGCAACGTGAGTGAAACTCTGTCTCAAAAAAAAAAAAAAAAAAAAAAAGTGCCTGGTGGCCGGGTGCAGTGGCTCACACCTGTAATTCCAGGACTTTGGGATGCCAAGGTGGGAGAATCACTTGAGCCCAGGAGTTTGAGACCAATCCTGGCAACATAATAAGACTCCATCTCTACCAAAAAATAAAAATAAAAATAAAAATTAGCTGGGTGTGGTGGCACACATCTGTAGTCCCAGCTACTTGGGAGGCTGAGGTGGGAGGACTGCTTGAGTTTGGGAGGTCGAGGCTTCAGTGAGCCATGGTTGCACCACTGCACTCTAGCCAGGATGACAAAGTGAGATCCTTTCTCAAAAACGAACAGACAAACAAACAATGAAAAAAAAAAGGCCTCTGGGAAGTCCAGGTGTCACACCCTATTCCCAGGACTGCGTGTCCTCACTGGCCTGCTCTAGGTAACAGTTTCTGTGCTCTTACTCAGACCTAGGTGGGAATGTGAACAGAGCAAATTCTGTTCCCATAGAAGGTGTGCTCTGGTTTCCAGACCTTTCAGGCCATCATTGGATATGTGCTTGGCCTGGTGGGACTCCAGGTAGAAGCTCCAGGGGCCCCCTATGCTGAGGACCACACTCTTGCAGGAGGATGTGGAGGTTTGGAGGGACATGCAGCATCTTCCTTCATCAGTAGGGGGATGGGAAGAGGACCAGTTTTCCACTCTAGACCTCGGCAGATCTCAGTAGACCCTGAGGACCCACAGATTTCATAGACATGTGGAATTGAGTGAAATTACAAGGGTGAGAAGCAGGAGGAACTGAGGTTGGTAGTTGAGATGTGGGGAGTGTGGGGAAAGAAACCCCACTCTGTCCCATGTATCCCTGGAGAGAGAGTAGGTTATCTTCCTTTTGTTCTCTTCCTTACTGAATAGTCTTAATCCGAGAGTTGAAATGATTTGTTTACATACCTTTCTTTTCCTACCACACTGTGACTACTTAGAGGGCTGGAAGCGGTGTCTTATCCATCCCTGTATCCCTAGCACCTGGCACAGGGCTGGCACACAGTAGGTGCTCACTAAAGCTTGCTTGAATAGATGAGTCAAAGACGGTTGGGGTGGCTTAGATTGCCAAGAGAGTGGTTGTCAAAGTGTGGTTCATAGAATCCTTCTCATCCAGGCCCACTTCAGAATCACATGGGATTCTGTTAAAAATTCAGATTCCCCCGGTCCACTCCCCGGAAGCTCTGCAATGAGTAGGCATTGCAGGGACCCAGGAATTTGCATTCTTTGTGAGATCCTGAGATGATTCCGAAGCAGATCTCCATGGACCACATCCTGAAAAACTGTCCCTTGGAGGAGGGAGTGACACTGGTTGAGAAGGTTCCTTCTCATGTCCCTAGAGGGACAAGGGAGGGATCAGCCCATCAACACAGATCCTGGTTCCAACATCCATCCATCCGTCTTCACTTCATAAATGATGTGGGTCCCTTTGGGCCCATGGGTGGAGAAAACCCCAACCCCAGCACCTGGAGTATGGGGGCTCTCCTCATTCTTCCAGGCCTAATGTCCTCTGCTCTGGGCCCTTTGGTGTCAGCTGGGTTCAAGTTCCAGTCACTTCTCCCATTCTCACAGCACTCCCTCTCATTTTCTGTGCTCCAGCCACAGAGACAAGCTCTCCTCTGCTGGAAATGCCCTCCTCTCCCTTCTCTGATGATGAACACTTCCTCACCCTTCAGCTCTCAGCTTAGGCATAACTTTCTTAAGGGAGTTTTCCTTGGAGCCCCAGGTGATCCCAGATTCCCTCTTACAGGTGCTCCTAGGACCATGGTCCCTTCCTTATCTCAGCTTTCTAAACATACATTCATCATTACTAAGGTTGACTGCACTCCTCTCTTTCTGACCAGACCCTTAGCTCTGCAAGGACAGGGACTGTTTCTGGTTATGTTCATTTTTTAGCATTGGGCCTTCACTGTGGTGGGTGTTTGCTAAATATTTGTTGGAGGAATAAATGTTAGCTAATTACTCTGTAGGGCTGAGGAGGCCATAGTGCGGGTGGCCCCAGGCCCCAGGTCTAAGAGAGGCTACCTTAACCCAGCTTTGAGGGGACAGAGAATGGGCCTCAGATGGGCTGGGGATCCCCCCCACAGTCTGCCTCATGGCTCCCATTTCCTGATTTTCTAGGCTGTTCCCACCCATGAAGAGCTAATATGTCTAATTTTCCCAGAGACAGGGAGCTTCTTAGAGGAAGGACTGTGGCTTGTTCTATCTCTAGTCCTAGCATAGTACTTGGCACATACGGGTGCTCACTGAATGTGTGTTGAATGCGTGGTCGATAAATGCCATAAATGGACGGTAAAATGCCTGTCGATTACAGAGCACTTCAGCATTCCCAGAGCACCTTTGCAGGCCTGTTCACACTTGAACCTCATGGCCCCCCTATGGAATAGGCAAGGCAGTCTGTTCATCCCCTTCTAGCCAAAGAGTAAACAGATAACTTGCCAGGTCTCACTGGGTTTTGTTGGTTTGTTGTTTGAGACAGGGACTCTGTCACCCAGGCTCAAGTGCAGTGGTGCAACCATGACTCACTGCAACCTCTGCCTCCCAGGCTCGAGTGATCCTCCCCCCTCAACCTCCAGAGTAGCTGGGACTAAGGCATGCGCCACCATACCTGGTTAATTGTTAAAAATGTTTCATAGAGACAGGGTTTCCCTATATTGCCCAGGCTGGTCTCGAACTCCTGGGCTCAAGTGATCCTCCTGCTGCAGCCTCCTAAAGTACTGGCATTACTTTACAGGTGTGAGCAGCCGTGCCCGGCTCAGGTGCCACAGTTAATAAAAGGTGAGGAAAGTTCAGTGGAGCAGTAATGGAAGTGCAGGTTCTCCTCCAGCTTGACGTGCCCTTACTTGGGGGTCGTTTCTTACCTGGCAGGGCTGGGAGGAGATGGGTAGTTCCTGAAAGGCTGATGGAGAAAAGTGGGGAGTAGGTTACTACTCCCGTGACTGCCCAGATCTCTACCCAGACCTGTGTCCACCTGTGCCCTGAGATGGATAGGCAGCCACATGTGAGAGGTGAAGAGTCCCAGTCCCAGACTAGAACCCGAGCCAGGTCCTGAGCTGGCTGCTTCCTCCACTTAACATCCTCAGCTCAGTACTCTCAGGCTCTTGGTGCCCCTTGCTTGTCTGACATCTGGCCCCTTTTCCTTAACTGGCTGCTTTCAGCCAGCTTCTTAATTCCCTGGAGGCCGAAACTGCCTGCCTTGTGACATCATCTGAGAGTGGGAGCTGGAGCCCAGGTGCCATTTGGCGTATAGGGGCTTTCTGCTTCATCTGCAGGTGCCCAGGATCTTGTAGCACCTGGCACCGGACACCTACAGGCCTGTGGAATAACAGGGGCCTCCCAGCTGCCTCTCTTAGGGCCTCCATCTGCCCTCTCCTTTACTCCTTTCCTATTCTGTCTTTGCTTTCAGGCCCTCAGGAGAAAAACTGGCCCACTAAGGAGCCTAAAATCCTAAGGCCTTGGATTCCAGCCCTGGGTCCAGGCACAGCTTCCCTGGTCCCTTAGGAAGGACCCCAGTGACCTGTTTATTCTCCAGGAGGCAGGGCCTGGGGGCGAAGGCATGGTCCTGCTTTGTCAGATCTGTCTGCACAGGCAGGCTCTCCCTGGCCTCGCTAGGGCATCTCACCTTTCCCCGGAAGGTGAAGAAGGGCCCTTTGCTCCAGCTTGGTGTAACCTTGTCCCTGTCCTGCTGCCTTGGGATTAGGCTTGAGGCTGGGCAAAGGGTCTAGGGGATTTTAGGCTTACAGGAAGATCTGGAGAAAACCTAATGGTTTCTAACACGTTGTCAGCGGCCTACCCCCTGACTTGACTGGGTGTGCCATGCCCTTGGTTCTAGGGAGGCTGATCTGGGACAGTCAAACTCATAGCTCCTCTCCCTACAGTTCCAGAGAGGTGGATCACATGGCTCCCCTGCCCGCTGGAGGCCTCAGCTATGTTCAAGGGTGCACCAAAAACCATCTTATCAGCAAGACTGTGGGCCGGTGCCTGGAGGCCACAGCACAGAGGGTCCCAGAACGAGAGGCCTTGGTCGTCCTCCATGAAAACGTCAGGTTGACCTTCGCCCAACTCAAGGAGGAGGTGGGTCCTGACCTGGAAACCTCAAAATGGGCAGGTGCTAGTTCCCAAGCTGCCCTCGCTGGGCAGAACCAGGAGCGTGGGCACCTGGCCATGGGGCAGTGTGCTAGGGCTGCCAGGGAACCTCAAAGGATGGCAGGAGAAGGAGACAGGACTGAGGCACAGGGGGTCCAACACCTCCTGTATCAGCAGATCCTGGAGCACTTGTTAACTATGCAGGCTCCAGGGCAGACCCACTGAGGCTGGAAATCTGCCTGTCCCTTTGTCCCCAGTGATTCTGGTGAGAACTCCCGGGCTAAGGGCTGAGGGTGGGCGTCTTGGGCCCCTTCTTGCTTGCCCCATCTCACCCCTTGTGCCCCATCTTTTACACCAGGTGGACAAAGCTGCTTCTGGCCTCCTGAGCATTGGTCTCTGCAAGGGTGACCGGCTGGGCATGTGGGGACCTAACTCCTATGCATGGGTGCTCATACAGTTGGCCACTGCCCAGGCGGGCATCATTCTGGTGAGGAGGGGCTTGCTTGGCACAGCTGGGTGTGCGTGGGGGAACATCATTCAAGGGGAGCCCCTCAGGCCCTCAGCCCCCAGGACCAAACCAGTGCCTGGTTGGTTTCAAACCAGGTAGTGCTTTCTCCTGAGGCCCACCAAGGAGGCCTCCGGGAGTTAGAGGGGTGTAGAGCGCTGCCTCTATGCCTCCTGGGGGTAGAGGGGCAGCAGGAGGGACAGGGTCTGCCCAGAATACTGATATGCCCTCACCGCTTCCACCAGGTGTCTGTGAACCCAGCCTACCAGCCTACGGAACTGGAGTATGTCCTCAAGAAGGTACAGCTCATTTGTCAGGGAGGGGCCTGGCTGGGGCCTGGCACAGGGGGCTGCACAGACTCTGCTTGTCACAGAGTCTGATGGTGTGAGCTGGGGCATGCGTGGGTGGGTGACATGCAGAGTGTCCTTCCTTAGATCACAGATGGTTGGAAGGTGGCCCCAACTCCATGGAGAGGGTGGTTGGTCAAACACAAACCTGGCGTGAGTGTGCAGGGACGGGGGCATGTGTGTGTCAGGGCAGAGGTGTATGTATGCGTGTGTGTCCATCCTCATATGTGATGCATATGTGTCTCAGGGTGTGGTGTGTGTGTCTTGCGGTTGGTTCATGTGTGCATTTGTCTTGCAGTGTGGGGCCTGGGAGTGTGCTGGAGGTGTGTGTGTCAGAGGCGGGTGCCTCTGTATGAGAGCAACTGAATAGTGAGGAATCCCCCAGAGCTCTAGTCTGAGGCTCCCTACTGACTGCAGGTGGGGGACTCCCCTTCCACAGGTGGGCTGCAAGGCCCTTGTGTTCCCCAAGCAATTCAAGACCCAGCAATACTACAACATCCTGAAGCAGATCTGTCCAGAGGTGGAGAATGCCCAGCCAGGGGCCTTGAAAAGTCAGAGGTGGGTGTGTCCCGGGTTAGTGGGTGGTGCGTCATTCAGCATCCCTGATTCCTTCACTTACTACCCACCCTGCCCCCTCCCTCAGCCCCTGTCTCTCACCATCCTCCCCACCCCCAGGCTCCCAGATCTGACCACAGTCATCTCAGTGGATGCCCCTTTGCCGGGAACCCTGCTCCTGGATGAAGTGGTGGCGGCTGGCAGCACAAAGCAGCATCTGGAACAGCTCCAGCACATCCAGCAGTTCCTGTCCTGCCATGACCCCATCAACATCCAGTTCACCTCGGTAGGGCAGACGTCTCCAGGCCCCAAGCCCAGGTGGACACATGACCCCTGCCTCTGTGACACTTCCGCGGGGATGGGGAGACAGCAGAGAGTAGGCATTCTTTACTGAGACTGGCCTTCAGCTGTCCTCTCTGCCCTGGAAAATATCAGCACCTGGTATCCTTGTCACATTTCCTCCCCCAGCCCCCTGCCCTCTCCACTCCAGCCCTCTTGTTCCCAGTGCAGTGGCAGATTCACTGAACCAACACAGGTTAGAACTGCTAGAGGCTGCCCCTCGTTTAGCTGATGGGGAATCAGAGACCCAGAGAGAGAATTTGCCCAAGCCAGCTTGTGGGTGGCAGAGTTCTCTGGGCCATATAGGTGGCATGAGAACGGAGACCTTATCTTCTGGATTGCTGGACCCTGACACCTGGCATTGTGGTAGACCTTTTGCAAATATACTGAACAGATGGATATGGGGCAACAATCCCTGTCTCCTGATTCCCGGTCCAGTGCTCTTCAAGGCAGTGGCCCAGGGTGGGAAGGAGATGAGAAGGAGGCCAAGCCATGCCCTGCTTGCCTTGTCAGGGGACAACAGGCAGCCCCAAGGGGGCCACCCTCTCCCACTACAACATTGTCAACAACTCCAGCATATTAGGAGAGCGCCTGAAACTGCATGAGAAGGTGAGGCGGCTCTAGGCCCAGGGCAAGGCTGCAGGAGGGGTGGTTCAGGCAGGGGTGGGGGGCTGGCTGGGCTCCCCTTGCCAGCTAGAGGAACTGGCTTCTGGTTCCAAGACAGACCCAGCCTCCTGTCTCCATCACCAGACACCAGAGCAGTTGCGGATGATCCTGCCCAGCCCCCTGTACCATTGCCTGGGTTCTGTGGGAGGCACAATGATGTGTCTGATGTACGGTGCCACCCTCATCCTGGCCTCTCCCGTCTTCAATGGCAAAAAGGCACTGGAGGCCATCAGCAGAGAGAGGTGGGCACTGGTGAACAGGCTACTTGTAGGCTGATAAAACCCTCTTGTTCCTCACTCCTGGGCCCTGACACCTTTCCGAGCTGCCTCCTCCCTCCAGCCAGGAGACTGGGGATGGGGACAGTGGAGGACCCCCAGGAGAGGACCAGTTCCTGCCTCAGGAGCTTCTCCTGCCTGTTCCCTTTGCTGCAGTTTCATGGTGGGGTGGGTGAGAAGAGGGAGTTCCCTTCCACTTCCAAGCCTAATTTCGAGACCTCCTCCTGTACAGAGGCTCCTTCCTGTATGGTACCCCCACGATGTTCGTGGACATTCTGAACCAGCCAGACTTCTCCAGTTATGACATCTCGACCATGCGTGGAGGTGGGGTGGGGCCAAGGGTAGCCAGGCTTGGGGAGGGGGCTGCTTCCCCTACAGGAATGGCCTGGGTGAGTTAGCTCCCAGTCTTTTATTTAGGGGGCAGGAAGGACACTGTAAAAATGTGGGTGGGAGGGAGGGGGATCCCCAGTGTCCCGGGACACCAGCCCAGGGCCAGCTGCCAGGTGTAGGAAAGGCTCGGGGTCAGGGGAGAAAAGGGAAGGTTCCTCCCTGGAACGAGCTGTAGGTAAAAGGACTCCATTGGGCCTAGAGAAGTGGGGAGCTGTGTCAGCCCCTCTCTCTGTGATTCAGGTGTCATTGCTGGGTCCCCTGCACCTCCAGAGTTGATCCGAGCCATCATCAACAAGATAAATATGAAGGACCTGGTGGTGAGTGTTGACCGGGGCCCGGGCTGTGGGCAGACCAGGCCTGGGATGACAACAGATTGACAGGCATGGGGATGAGCCCAGGCCAGATGTTCAAAGGCGACCCTTGCAGCCAGCCCTCCCTCCAGAAAGCAGATGTGATAAAAGATAGTCTGACCTCATCAGCACCTGGTGGGTGAAGGAAATAGGTGGCAGGGGACTAAATATCATACATACATACATTTATATTTATAGAAATCTCAGGAAGAAATTGCAGCATGGGAAGATGGGCAGCAAAGCACCGATGTCCTGCTAGAACGTCCTGGCAGGTGGGGGCTGGCAGAGTTGGGGCATGGGCTTCAAAACCCTTTCTGGAAGCAAGGGGTGGGGCAAGGATCTGATGATTGTTGCCACGTGGCAGGGAAAGAGGAACAGAGGAAGGATGATCCTGGAAGGGTGGCCATCCTGATGACCAACCCGTTGTGGTTCTGATTGACTTGGGGGGGGTCTCAGCAACAGCTTCTCTGAGAGGAACTGGAGGGTGGGGAAGGCATGATGGCTGGGGAGGGGCTCAGCCTTCCTTCTCCCCAGGACACTGCTGAGTGGAGCTGGGTTGGTAATGGAGTGCCCGAGGCCCCCTGCCAGGACGTGTCTAGGTGTGGGCAGCTCTGTGCATCAGCAGAGGCTGTGGGGAGAAGGTAGGGGTGGAAGTGGGAATGTCAGTAGTCTCTCCGGTGGAAGGCAGTGGCCAGTCACCAGGACTGGCTGAGTCAGAACCTGCAAGGAGGCAAGGATCGATGTCAGTACTCCATCAACCTAGATAATGCTTGGAGAAAATGATAGAAGTCCTGCACAGGAGCTTTTCCTCCCTTTGAAAGGGGCCCCAGTCCTCCCCTCCTCTCTCTGTAAAAACGGAGGGTCTGCCTGCCCCTCCAGTGGGAGGGGGTACCCTGGAAGATACCAGCTCACTTGCTGGAATCACCAAAGAGGGATATAGGGGACCTGTTTACCCAGCCCCCACCTGTTTAATGGCGGCCAGCTTTCTTGGACCTCTTGGTAGGGAACTTGCAGCTGCGGAAGGCGTCCGTGTCACGGATGTGTTGGCCCTTGAACTTGGCAGGTGAGGCACAGGTGGCATCTGGGCGGGAGGCCTTGGCTTCCAGCCACCTGGAGAGACAGAAACTTGCTGGGTCTGGGGAAGAAGGTGGGAGTGCTGAGGGGAAGGGCAGTGAACTATGGGACCAGGATTGACTTGGCCACAGGATAGTCTGAAGCTGTCATCTTCATTTTACAGATGGGGAAACTGAGGCTCCCAGGGTCCCATGCCTATTAGGTAGCAGATCTAGGATGCATGGCCAACATGTCTTAGTGCGGGGCTAATGTGTCTCTATCACATGAGGGTGGGCTCTGGGAGTGACATGGGGGTGTTCTTACCGCCGAAGACCCCGGAGCTGGCAGGTACACTTCCAGGGGTTGTTGGTAAGGGTGAGGGTCTCCAGGCTGTCAAAAGGGAAGTTGGAGGGCAGCTGGTTCAGGCGGTTGTTCTCCAAATGGGCGTGTTTCAGCGTGGTTACACCCAGGAAGGCACCATCTGAGAACTGGGGAGCAAGGTGGTCATGAGTGAATGAGTGAGCACCCGAGTGCCAGAGGGGCAGGGTCCTTCCCTGAACCTGAGCCATAGCGCTTGGAGGAGTTTCCCGGTTTTCAAAGCAGTGTGACCAAGTGGTCTCAGATGATCCAATCTATACAACCATCTTTGAGACAGGTGGTGTTCTTTTCTTTTCTTTTTTTTTTTTTTGAGACAGAGTCTTGCTCTGTTGCCCAGGCTGGGGTGCACTGGCACGATCTCAGCTTACTACAACCTCCACCTCCCGGGTTCACACCATTCTCCTGCCTCAGCCTCCCGAGTAGCTGGGACTACAGGCTCCCACCACCACACCGGACTAATTTTTTGTATTTTCAATAGAGACGTGGTTTCACCCTGTTAGCCAGGATGGTCTCGATCTCCTGACCTCGTGATCTGCCTGCCTTGGCCTCCCAAAGTGCTGGGATTACAGGCTCAAGCCACCGCACCCGGCCAGGTTGTGTTCTTTTCAATATGCAAATGGGGAAACGGAAAAAGCGCTGTCCTTTGCCCTGGGTCACAGCAGTGGGTAAACAGTAGCCACAGGACCACACCCAGCTCCTCTTCCCCTGGCACCACAATCCCTGCACAAACACTGGGACTGTGGAGCTGCCAGAGTCTGGCCCCAGCAACCCAAACTGGTACATGGTGAACTTGGTCTGTGCTTAGTGGAGTGGGCAGTGGGCCCAGGCTCCCCACAGTCCCAGGGTCCTAGGACTGCCCCCAGCTCTGTCCTCACTGCTCCCCCACTGCCAGCCAGACGCTATTTGTGAAGCCACCTTGGTGGAGCCTTTGGCCAGGTTGGACGGCTCCAGAGGAAATGTTCTATTGGTGCCCACACCTTTGCCCAGGCGCCACAATTCCTGCCTGGCCTCCCCTGCCCCAAACCAACCCCTGATTCGCCGCTCTGCTGCCCACTGAAAGACCACTCTGGCACTGGTGGGCCACAGGGGACTTCAACTTCAGCTGGGGAGAGGCAGGGCTGAAGGGCAGGCTTGAGCAGGCTCCATCTACCCAAACAAAGGTTGGCTGCTGCCCAAGTGAGATTCTGCCCACATCTCCACACCCGCGCCCTCTCCTGTGGCCCACATTGAGGTATGAAGGTCTCCATAACCAGACTCTCCTCTACCTTGTTGGTCCCCACCCACACCTCCTGGCTGAAGGCCCTGTACCAGGGTGATTTTTCCAGTCCCAGAGAAGGGATTCTGCTCAGATCCAATGTAGCCCCAGCTGGCCAGACACTGGGCACCCCAGGGGAGAAAGGAATGAGTGAGGAAGCAGACAGGAAATGGGTCTAGTGATGGGGGAGGGCAAAGGGCAGTCAGCAGTCTGGAGACAGTGAGGCATGCCAGTCTTCCCTATGGAGAGACACCTGGGGTCTTGTGCCAAGGATTGACAATAGTGGTCTTGCCTTTGCCCCTTCACGGAGCCCATGGGCATGATGTTTGCAGCCTGGGGGAGCCCTTGGTCCCATGCCTACTGAGCTGCAATGGACTTGAGAATGCAATGAATTGTGTCTGTGTGGATTGGGCAGGGCCATCCACCGGGGCCTCTGTGGGGCATGGAGAATGTCTTCCTCAGGCATTTGCTTCCCCTCACTCCCCAGTCCCCCACTCCCCCTTAGCACATATGCACAGCCCCCACCAGGAACAGGGTCTCTTTGTGGGCCTGATCTGCCCAGCTCCTCTAGAAGGCTCCTCAATAAACAAACCTTCCTTTATGGGGTGGTAGGTTTACTGGAGACGGGAAAACAGCAGAGGAGGGGTGGAAGGCCCAACAGGAAGAGGTGGCTGCTGCCCACAGTGGGGGGTTTGGGAGCACTGGAGATGGCCCTAGGGGGCCATTTGTGGGGCCAGGGCAGCCCCACTCCTTTTATATGTAAGAATCCTAGGAGGGCAGTGGCCGAGACTGGCAGCTGACAGGGATTAGGGTAGGGATGTGACAAGGTGAGGAAGGGAGGTGGCAGAGCTGTTCACCTTGGAGATAGCCAGAGGGACAGGGAACCTGGGGGCAGGGGTTGGTACCAGCTGTGGCTGTGGCTCCTGGGGCCTCCAGGAAGGGAAGAAGGAACCAGGGGAGAGCCTGCAGCCAGGAGCTCACCTTCTCCAGGTTGGTGTTGTCCAGCCAGAGGGTCTCCAGGTATCTGCCAAAGGACTGGAAGGCATTGTCCGGAATGCTTTTCAGGGGGTTGTGGGACAGCTTCAGCTCCTCCACCACCCGTAGCTTGCTCAGGGCAGCCGAGGGGTAGCTGGACAGCTGGTTCCTGTCCACGTGGAATTTGGCGAGGTTCTCCACGTCGTCCAGGGCCCCAGGCTGCAGGGAGCTCAGCGCGTTTTCCGACAGGTAGAGCCAGCGCAGGTCCTTGGCTCCCTGGAAGGCGCCTGCGCGCAGCTCACGGATTTTGTTGTTGTTGAGCTGCAAGATGAAGAGGTTGACCAGCGGGGAGAGCAATCCCCGGGGCAGCTCGGTGACCTTGTTGTGGTCCAGGTAGAGGTAGGTCAGCTCGGTCAGGTCGTCGAAGGCACCTGCGCGCAGCACGCGGATGTCGTTATGGGACAGGTACAAGTAGATAAGCTGCTTGAGGCCGCGGAAGGCACCCGCGGCCACCTCGCGAATCTGGCAGTGCTGCAGGTGCAGCGACACGAGGTTCGGCATGGCCCGAAACGAGTTGGCAGCCAGCACCGGGAAGTTGTTGCGCTGTAGGTTGAGCAGCTTGGTCTTCTCTGATACCTTGGGGATCTTCTGCAACCCCACCTTGTCGCAAATGACGTGCTGCAGGTCGCCGTGGCAGTGGCAGTTCTGGGGGCAGGCGGCCAGCGCCGGCAGCAGACCAGCCAGGAGGCCAAGGCTGAGCAAGAGCATTGGGCTGGCCATGGCCAGGACTCCTGGGGCCGGGGCTGGGGGCAGCAGCGGCGGCGGGGCGCGGGCAGCGGTGAGTCCTGGGCGCTCGGGTCTGCCGCCCTCTTTATACGGTGGCCCTGACCGCAGCCGGCAGCCGAGCCAGCTCCTACGTGGAGCATCGAGGCCACTGGGCTTAACTCGCTCGCGCCCAGAGATGCGCCCCCGCCCTCCACGGGGAAGGGGGCGGGGCCCTTCCCCCAGCCGGCAACCATGCATGGGGGAGTGGCACCGTGGCCCCGGAGCCCCGGCTCTAGCCCCCAGCTCTCCTGTGCTTCTCCTCTGCCTACCGCCTTTCCCGGGGCTTTTCTGGGAAGGGGGAATGGTTATGTCTGGAGCCCCGAGTTTACATCATAGAGAGGGGAGGCGTTCCCTGAACTTATTTGTTTGCTCAAGTTTGAGCCTCCACGCCGCACCATCCACACACGCTCGGCCGGGTGCCCTGGATGCGAGGCGGGAGGAAGCGGGACCGGACAGCCGGACGCGTCTCCCCGCGGTGGGCCAGCTGGCGGCGCTTTAATGGGGTGCTTGTGCGGCTCCGGCCGAGCGTGAGAGCCGCCCCGGCGTCGGGCTCCCACTTCCGACGCGCGGAAGTGAGCCCTGGGGAGACCCGAGCTCTTTCCCCACCCTGGGGCGCGCCCCCACCCCTCTCTCCCAACCCTGCTTGCACCCCCATCCCCTTTTTCTACAGCTGAAGGCTAAGCAAAAAAGTGGGAACTCGGGGAGGGTGGCCAACGGGAATGGCAAACACACCTGGAAACCACAGGCCACAAGCACAGTCTCACCATCCTCCCTCCTTCATCGCCCCGAAATATCCCCATCCCTCATCCCCAACCCTAGTGGTCAGGACCCGCCCCTGAGGGGTCTCAGGGTGGCGGCTGAGTGGCGCCGAGGTGTACTTGGCAGAGGTCACATTCGGGCAGTGGCCCCAGGACTGTGAGGACGGGTGCGGGAGGGGGCGGGGCAGGTGGAAGGACCAGCCCTGGACGGCTCTGGCTGCCAGACCCTAAGTTCTGTGGGCAGTCCCGCCCCAGCCCGCCAGATTTCTGTGTACCCACTTGCCAGCCACGATGTCCGGATTCCTGTGGAAAGGGGAGGGTGAACAGGCAGGGTCACAGCTCTGGCCTCAGGATGAGCTCCAAGCTGCCTGGCACAGGATATTGTCTGTGAATGGTGGAGGGAGAAACCAGACCCCACATTGAACCAAACCCCAGTGGTGCCAGAGCCAGAGCAGCTGATATGGGGGAAGCTTGGTGCAGGGAGGAGGATGGATGAGATCTGGTGTCCGTTGATTAAAAGGGACCTAGGACATGGGGTAGCTAGCCTCACTCCCCTTACCCAGTACCCTCGTGTTGGGGCCTGATTTCCAGTGCCTGCTCTTTTCCCAAACCTCTCTGCCCCTTGCCTCTAGGATAGGGGGGGTCATACTTGGCCTAGACCATTCCTTGATGGTATTTAGGCATCTCCAAGGCTGGCTTCTGGTTTTTCTGTTGCTCAGGCTTTCCAACCACTGGAAATGGGGGAGGTGGGGGGGGGGTGCCACTGGTTTTTAAAATCACTGCTTAGGTTGTTTTTTATTTTGATGGAAATAAATTCACCGGGAAACTCTCCAGAGCTTGGGGGATGCCTGCCCCAAGGCCAGGCACTTGTTCAGGGTTTGCGGAATGGGGAGGGGGGTGGGTTGTGTTTGTGCCACTCGTAGCTGGGCCAAGGCAGGCTGGCTTTCTCATCAAGTATATGGGGCCTTTGGCTTGGAAGCGAGGGGCAGGGGGTGTGGCCTGAAATCAGGAAGGTGGAGTTAAGGCAGCCAGGGGATGGGGGAGAGAAGGGTGGGGTGACGGTAATACCGGAGCCACAGGCACAGACAGGTGGCTGCTCCAAGGAAACGGGGCACTGAGAGAGCTCCAGCTGGAAGAGAATGGTGTCCCTGCTCTCAAGTTTCCTTCAGATCTGGGGCCCTGCAGAGATCTAGCTTGCTCACTCCCAGCATCTCTGCCTCCTGACCCCAGGCCCCTACCAATGATGTCTCTGTTTCCACCATTCAGCTGTCCTCCACTTTCCCTTTTCTTTTATGAATTCCTTCCCATTTCCCCAGATAGCTCACCCGATCCCTCTGCATGCGCTGAGCCCTCTTCAGGCACCCTTTCTGGACCCTCTAGGTTGCTTATGGAACCACAGAGAACAGTCCCGTCACATTCTCGAACTTCCCTGAGGACACTGTGGAGCAGAAGGCAGAAAGTGTGGGCAGAATTATGCCTCACACGGAGGTGAGCCCCTGACCAAGACTCCGAAGCCCCACCTCCCATCACCCAACTGGGGTGCACCGAGCTGGGACATCTGTTGCTTTTAGTGAGAGAGCCAAATGGCTCACTCAGGATGCCTAGAGCTCCCCAGCAGCAGCGGTGTGCTAGGCCTGGCCTGGAGGTTCTCTGTGGGCTAAGCATGGAAGGGGGAAAGCTGGAACAGTGGCTGTGAGTGGCTGCCAGCTGAACTTCTCTGCAGCCTCCCTTCCTGTCTGAGGTGTGTTTTTGCCAAGCCCACTGTCTGTTTCAGGGCAGCCAGGGTAGCCTCAAAGAGGAGCCAGAGCACAGACAGTTTTCCTACATAGCTTCTTCTCCTCCAGTGGTCCCCGCCTCTCGCTTTAGCAGAGTTTCTCTTCTTCCTTGGCATAAACACTTCATTTCCCAAGCAGCCTATCGCTTTGGGGGGGTCCCTTTGCCCCTCAAAGGTTGCCCCAGAGTGCATCTCAATCTTAAATGCCCAGCCATGCCTCCTTTCCTGCTCCAACACTGGGGCTGTGCCAGCTGGCTCCTGATTTCCCCTGCACCCTTCTGCTCCCGCCCCTGGGGGATTGCTGCCCCTGTGCACAAGTGGCTGCTTCCGCTGGTGCTGACCGCTGTCCTGGTGTGCATATGCCCTGCCCTCCCGCCAGAGCAGCCCTGTACCCAGGGTTTGAGTAGGGATGTGAGCCCCCTCCCACGTGTCCTACAGCTGCACTGCCATTCTCACTAGGATGCTCACCTGGAAGGGAAACAGGGGCAGACATCACTCACCCCATTTCACAGATGCAGACAGGCACATGGAGGCTCGGCTTTCCTTGGCACGGTGGCCATGGCTCTTTGCTCTACCAGACTTTCAGACTCTGCCTCTCCTATTCACATGGTGTTGCCATGCCACCCTCTTTGGCTTATTTACTGCTTAATGGGAAGTAAGAGGAGTCTCCCTTCTCCTCTGCAGTTTATAATTCTTCAGCTGGCTCTGCAGTCTCCACAGACCTCTTTCTTTGCAGCAGCTGCCTGCCTGCTCTGTTTTCTCAGCACTCCCAGCTTGGGCCTCAGCTCTTCTTTCATGCCCAGCTCAGGTCTCTGACTGGCTTTGGGTCGACTCTAGCCTTTGTCTCCCTTCTCTGGATGGGGATAGGCAGAGCCAGGGGGCCTCATTCCAGGTGTTTGAGTTGGGGGGCTGAGAGCAGGTAAAGCTCTCTCCATTTCTGAGGACCACCTATGCTGAAGCAAGAGGATAGGAAGCCCCAACCTGAGGCTGTCCTGTCCCAGGCCCGGATCATGAACATGGAGGCGGGGATGTTGGCAGAGCTGAACACGCCCGGGGAGCTGTGCATCCGAGGGTACTGCGTCATGCTGGGCTACTGGGGCGAGCCTCAGAAGACGGAGGAAGCAGTGGATCAGGACAAGTGGTATCGGACAGGGTGAGAAGGCAGGGCGGGTTGGAGGCTCTGGCTGCTGAGGGGAGGCTGGAGGTCTTGAGGCTGAGCCGGGAACATTAACCTGGCACCGTGAGGATGTGGGTATCAAGATGACCCCTCACATGCTGGAGACTTAATTTCCAAAATGTATATGGTGGGGATGATCATACATAGCACAGAAGAAATCAACTGGGTCATCATCCTACACCAGCAGCTGCAAAAGCTGAGTCCAGATTCAGTCACTCATTTGTTAGCTCAGCAAATTCTTATTAGAATTCCTTATGTGCTAGCACTGTTCTCGCTGCTGGAGGTCCAGAGGAAAGTAAGATGAGAAGTATCCTCTTTTTGGAGGAAGACAGATGATGCCTGACATCGATAAATAACACCAAGAAAATAGGCCAGGCACGGTGGCTCACACCTGTAATCCCAGCACTTTGGGAGGCTGAGGCGGGTGGATCACATGAGGTCAGAAATTCGAGACTAGCCTGGCCAACACAGCGAAACCCCACCTATACTAAAAATACAAAAATTAGCCAGGCATGGTGGCGCATGCCTGTAGTCCCAGCTACTCGGGAGGCTGATGCAGGAGAATCACTTTAACCTGGGAGGTGGAGCTTGCAGTGAACTGAGAACGTGCCATTACACTCCAGCCTGCGCGACAGAGGAAGACTCTATCTCAAAAACAAACAAACAAACAAAAAACACCAAGAAAATAAAATAGGGTTATAGGAGAGAGAGTGGCTGTGGTGGGGAGGGGAGCTTCCCTTAGATTGAGTGGACAGAGAAGATGTCAGGAGACATTTGAGTTAAGACCCAGAAAGAAGCCAGTCGTGAAAAGCATATGTATAGATATGTTGAGAGCGAGAGAGAGAGAGAGAGAGAGAGAGAATATGTTATAGGTATTGGTTTGTATTTGTCTGCCTCCCCTCCCCTTACTAGACTATTAATTCCAGAGACTGTGTCTTGTTCCTGCTATGTCTCCCAGAGTCTAGAGCAGTGGAAGACACACAGTAGGTGGTCAATAAATGTTTCATGAGTGAGCAAGCAAGTGAGTGAACAAGGCAGAGGTGACAGGTCGCCCCTGGGCTTTCCTTACAGAGATATCGCCACAATGAACGAACAGGGCTTCTGCAAGATCGTGGGCCGCTCTAAGGATATGATTATCCGGGGTGGTGAGAACATCTACCCCGCAGAGCTCGAGGACTTCTTTCACACACACCCGAAGGTGCAGGAAGTGCAGGTGAGGCACCCGGCTCAGGTGAGCCCCCAGAAACAGGAAACACACACGAACAAGGTGATGTCTGATACTTTCCCCTGGCCCTGGAAGGTCGTGGGAGTGAAGGACGATCGGATGGGGGAAGAGATTTGTGCCTGCATTCGGCTGAAGGACGGGGAGGAGACCACGGTGGAGGAGATCAAAGCTTTCTGCAAAGGGAAGGTGGGAGCCTCCGCCCAACCAAGCTGATGCTGCTCGGTTCTTTGTTCGCCCACTCCTCTGCCAACCAGCCTGGGGTGGGGGTTGCTCTGCCCTCGACGAAGCTGATTCCCAGCCAAGCCAGCCCCTGGTCCCCTTCCCATACCTCTGTGAGCTTGCCCAGCCTCACGCCTTACCTCCCTCCCTCTGGTCTGCAGATCTCTCACTTCAAGATTCCGAGGTACATCGTGTTCGTCACAAACTACCCCCTCACGGTTTCAGGAAAGGTGTGTAAGGTGAAGGAGACTGGGGAGGGCAGCCTGGGCTCTGGGGTCCCATGGGGCCCCACCTCTGTTTGCTTCAGCAATGGGTGTGGAGAGGCTGGCAGTAGGCTGACCGTCACCTAATCCTGGTTTGCCTGGGGCTTTCCCTGTTTTGGCACTAAAAGCCTGAGAAACCCCTTATTCTTGGGCATACCAAGACAGTTGGTCACCCTAACTCCTTTTTCTTTCCTTTAGATCCAGAAATTCAAACTTCGAGAGCAGATGGAACGACATCTAAATCTGTGAATAAAGAGGGAGGAAGGGTCTGCCCAGGCCCTCCTCCTGTCCATCCTCCATACTCCCCTTGTCTGTCCTTGTGATTTGGCATAAAGAGCTTCTGTTTTCTTTGGCCTCTTGCTGGTGGGCTCTCTTGGCAGCTCCTATGGGATGGAGAAGGGAAGACACTGAGGGAAACTAGCACTTTCAGACCTCCTATTCCTTGTCATTGAGAGTGCAGAGCACCTTGATGTGGATTATCTACTTAATTTAACCCTCACCCTTGGCATCCCTTTGAGATCCCAACCCATTTTTGTTGTTGTTTTTTGAGACGGAGTCACCCAGGCAGGAGTGTAGTGGTGCAATCTCAGCTCACGCAACCTCTGCCTCCCAGATTCAAGTGATTCTCCTGCCTCACCCTCCCAGGTAGCTGGGATTACAGGTACCCACCACTACCCCCAACTAATTTTTGTATTTTTAGTAGAGGCGAGGTTTCACCGTGTTGGCCAGGCTGGTCCTCAAACTCCTGACCTCAAGCAATCTGCCTGCCTCAGCCTCCCAAAGTGCTGGGATTACAGGCATGAGCCACTGTGCCTGGCCCCAATTTTTTATTTTTAATATACTCTAATTTAATTCTTTTTCACATTGTTGCCAGATTAGTCTAGCAAGAAGTATTCTTTTTATATATATAACGGCTTGATTGAGATATAATTCACATACTATCCAGTTCACTCACCCCTCCCCCGTTTTTTAGAGACAGGATCTCATTCTGTCACCCATGCTGGAGTGCAGTGACATGAGCATAGCTCACTGCAGCCTCAAACTCCTTGGCTCAAGCAGTCCTCCCACCTCAGCCTCCTGAGTAGCTGGGACTGTAGGAATGTGCCACCATGTCTAACTAATTTTTAAACATCATTTTGTAGAGACAGGATCTTGCTATTTTGCCCAGGCTGGTCTAGAACTCCTGGGCTCAAGCAATCCTCCTACCTCAGTCTCTCAAAGTGCTGGGACAATCCACCATTTAAAGTATAGAATTCAGTGGTCTTTAATATACTCACAAATATGTATAACTATCACCACAATCAATTTTAAACATTGTCATCACCTAAGAAAGAAACCCCATACTCTTTAACTATTATCTCCCATCCCCAGCCCCCTTCCTCACCAACCAGCCTCATTTTTATTTTTTATTTGTTTTGATTGGTGAACCTGGGGCATCCCTAGTAGGCAGGGCCAGATAAAGCAGGTTGTATCTTGACCCAAGAAATAAAAACAGTTGGGTTCCAAAAGGCACATAGGTTCCCAGCTCACAGGAATGGAAACTTGCCTCCTGCCTGCCCCCTTACCTCCGAGCATGCCTGCCCCCTTACCTCCTAGCATGCCTGCCCCCTTACCTCCCAGCGTGCTTGCCCCCTTACCTCCCAGCATGCCTGCCCAAAGCAGCAGCAGCCTCCTCTTAACTTTTTCAGAAATGAACATAGGTTTAAGGTACTTTCAGTACCAGTCTCTAGGCTAGGTATTTTCACATTATTTTCTCTCCAAATCTTCCCAACAATCCTATCAAGTAGCCATTGGTCCCACTTCACGAATGACCGAACAGAAACTCAGGGAGGTTCAGTATCTTGCTCAAGGTCACACAGCTGGATCAGAACCCAGCTGTCTGTTAAGCAGGTTCACTGCACACTGGTTACCAACTTGTCAAAGTCCAGTGAGGTGAACACCCACAAGTTACATAACGCTGAGTCCAGTGAGGTAAACACAAGGGACATGCAGTGTGTTTATTACCTATAGGTAGACAGTAAGGGACAACAGAAGGCTGGGATTCATTTGGAGCTGGACCCCTAAGGCTCAGAAAAACTGCGGAGGCAGATGGGGTATGGACTGTTGTCTGCGCATGCCCGACTTTTTTTTGTTGGTTTGTTTGTTTGCTTTGAGATGGAGTCTCGCTCTTTTACCGAGGCTGGAGTGCAGTGGTGTGAACCCCGGGATTCAAGCAATTTTCCTGCCTCAGCCTCCCTAGTAGCTGGGATTACAGGCGTGCACTACCATGTCCAGCTATTTTTTTATTTTATTTTTTTTTAGTAGAGACAGAGTTTTGCCATGTTGGCCAGGCTGGTCTTGAACTTCTGACCTCATGTGATCCACCCACCTCGGCCTCCCAAAGTGTTGCGATAACAGGTGTGTGCCAACACGCCCAGCCAGCCAGACTTGTACTGAAGCTGAGGGACCCCAGAAACCAGCCTGCCCTGTTTTTTGTTTGTTTGTTTGATACAGAGTCTCACTCTGTCTCCCAGGCTGGAGTGCAGTGGCACCATCTGGGCTCACTGCAACTTCGGCCTCCCAGGTTCAAGCAATTCTCCAGCCTCAGCCTCCCGGGTAGCTGGGACTACAGGTGCACACCACCATGCCCGGCTAGTTTTTTGTATTTTTAGTAGACACGGGGTTTCACTGTGTTAGCCAGGATGGTCTCAATCTCCTGACATTGTGATCTGCCCTTATCGGACTCCCAAAGTACGGGTATTACAGGAGTGAGCCACCGCGCCCGGCTTCCGCCCTGGGTTTTATACCCTGAGGCCATGTGACATGTTGGGCTGAAGTGCTGAAGGACATCCTTTTTCTAGGGGGACTGGAACAGAGCATGGCTGTGCTGGCCAGACCTTCCTTCCCGCAGGATGTTGCATTCTCTGCACACTCTACAGTTTTATTTATTTATTTATTGAGACAGAGTCTTGCTTCGTCACCCAGGCTGGAGTGCAGTGGCATTGTCTCAGCTCACTGCAACCTCTGCCTCCCAGGTTCGAGGGATTCTCCCTGCTCAGCCTCCTGTGTAGCTGGGATTACAGGTGTCCACCACCACGCCTGGATAATTTTTGTATTTTTGGTAGAGACGGGGTTTCAGCATGTTGGGTAGGCTGGTCTTGAACTTGTGATCTCAAGTGATCTGCCCGCCTCAGCCTCCCAAAGTGCTGGGATTACAGGCATCTACAGTTATTCTTGAGAACTACAAGCAAGAAAGGAGGGGAGACCCAGGTCAGTTCAAGGCCACTGGGAGAACCGTCCTGCACGGCCTGCCTCTGAAGCCCATGACGTTTCTGCTTTGTGGGACCGTTCTTCAGGTGCCTGCTTCCCCAGGCCTTCCCCTGTGCTGTCTCTCCTGCACACACCAACTGACTGTCCTCCCAGCACGTACACCTCCAGATGCTTGGGTTGCCCTGACCCAAAACAGTCTACTCTCCCGGCCAAGCCAATTGCCCCTGGGATTTTCTGCTCCTCCAGGATCCAGCGCATAGCCCTGGTGGTGGCTCATGCCAGTACAATCCTTGGTTACTCCGGATACTGAGGCAGCAGGATTGCTTGAGGCCAAGGAGTTCAAGACCTCCCCTCTCCTAAATATTTTTAAATGAAATTAAAAGAAAGATCTAGCCCAAGTGCCTCTTCTCCCCTACTGACTCCCACACTCTTACAACTGATGACCTCACAGCACTGGGCGCACGGCTCTGGTGTCCAGCAGGCAAGGAATTAATTAAGCCTTGCCTGTCCTGGCCGGTTGGCTTACCTCTGTCCTGTCAGAATGCAACCTGGCTTTGTGCACCTAGATGTCCCCAGCGCCCAGTTCTGAGCCAGGCACGTCACATGTCAAGGAATTGACTAAGAGCTCCTGGATAGGTCCGGGAACTCGCCCGGGCACACGGTGCCAAAAGGCAGGCAGCCCGCCCCGCGGGCTGGGGAAAAGAACCGACAGGCGGCCGCGGTGAGCGCCC
>NW_012118488.1:4554189-4573165 GCF_000951035.1 Colobus angolensis palliatus
CGCGCGGCGCTTTACGTACACGTGAGTAAGGGCGGGGGCGGAGCCCGCGGTGTGTGGCCGCAGCGGTGGCCGTGACCGTGGCGGTCTAAAACCCAGGTGGCGGCTTGTCACTCTATGAACCCGCCTGCCGTGTTTCCATGCCCCCGTACGAGGTCTGGGATGGGACCCGGTGCCTTGGCAGGGAAATGACTTGGTACAGAAACCTGAAGTCTGCTTCTCACCAGCTCGGTGACTGACCAAATGGTTCAAATTTCACAACAGTTTTCCTCTTAGCAAGACAAGTTTTTTTAAGAGCCGTGTTCTGATTCGGTAGCTGGGAAAATGGCCCGTAGGAAAATTGTATGAAAATTCTTTGATCCCAGAAAGAGCTTGGACTGCGTTCCTTCCTGACGTCTGCTGGTTGGAAGAGCCAGTGTAACAAAGGAGTGAGCCTCAGTTTTCTCACATTGAAGTGGATCTAATAACCCCAGGGCGACTGCCTTGGGGAGTTGTGTGGCTTAGATGTCCTAGCTACTGTGGAAGGACCTCGGGATGGGGGTGGGGATGGGACTGGGGATGTGTGCGACTAAACCCTGGAAGTGGCCAGGGCAGCTCTCACCGTGCACCTGCACCCACTGCCCCCAGTGGCCTTACTGCGAGAAGCGCTGCAGTTACTGTAACTTCAACAAGTACATCCCTCGCGGCGTAGAGGAGGCTGCCATGCAGAAGTGTCTGGTGACCGAAGCGCAGACGCTGCTGCGGCTCAGCGGGGTGCAACGGTGGGTAGTGGGGGCTGCAGGCAGCGTTTTGGGAATTATTTGGAGGAGTGGTGGGGGATAGGTGCAGGCATCCCCGAGGGCTCCCCCAGGTCTCATTTCTCCATCTTCTTTCCCCAGGGTGGAGTCTGTGTTCTTTGGTGGGGGGACTCCCAGTCTAGCCAGTCCCCACACGGTAGCTGCTGTCCTGGAGGCCGTGGCACAGACAGCCCACCTGCCTGCAGACTCGGAAGTCACATTGGAGGCTAATCCCACTTCAACTCCAGGCTCCAGACTGGCAGAGTTTGGGGCAGCAGGGGTCAACAGGTTGTCCATAGGCCTCCAGGTAACCCATGGCACCCAGCCCCTCCCAGTGCACCCTGTCCTTCAGTGCTGTCTCCTCTTTGGTCACATTCATTCATTGGACAGACATTGATTGAGCACATTCTGGGTGCCAGGGACACAGTAGGGCCTAGTGTGACACTTGTAACTCCTTAATTGTCTGCTGCTGTCATAGACCACAAACTTCATGAGAAAGGATCAGGTGTGGCTTTTCTATTTCAAGCACCCACCATAGTGCCTGGCACATAGTAGGTGATAAAAAAGGATTTGCTACATGACTGGAGACACGGGGGATGCAGACATGTAGCCAGATTATTGCAGCATGGTAAATGCCACCTGTAAAGGGGGTCTCTATAAAAGGCTTCCAGAGTACAGCCTGAAGGGAGGTCATGCTGATGAAATCACTGAAACTTTTCTGGAGGAGATGATGTTTGAATGAAGAGGAGTTCACCAGGTGAGGGGGTGTGGGGGAAACAACACAGGACATGGAAGAGCCTGGCATGTTTTGGGGGAGCTGTGAGTCGTTCCTTGTGACTGGAGAGGCTGGAGACAAGGCTGCAAGGTAAAGTCCAAAACCTTTGATGCCTACTAAGGAGTCTGGGTTTTGTCCTAGTAATGATAGGTAGCCATTGAAGGTTTTTAAGGAGGGAGAAACCTAGTCCTCTCAGGTTGAGCTCTGATATTTCCATAGGACTTCTGGGTTGTGGGCTTTGTTCTGATGGGTACTGAGAGAAACACATCACTTCTAAGATATGCTTACCCCAAAGTGCATATCTTGAATCTAATTGTGAGGAAACATCAGGAAACCCTGAATTAAGAGACTTTTACAAACTTATTGTGGTAAGAACAGACAGCATGAGATCTACCCTCTTAATAGATTTTTTAAATGTACAGCACTGTTAACTATAAGCAGTGTTATACAGCCAATCTCTAGAAATTATTCATTTTAAATAATTCATTTAAATAATTATAATAATCACACATAATTTATTTAAATTCATTAAATTATGCATTTTAAACAACTGGCCTGTATTCTTCAAAAATGTCAATGTCATGAGAGACAAAGGCTGAGAATCTAAAAGAGACAAAAGAGACAGCTGAATACAATGTGTGGCCCCTGACTGGGGAGGAAGGAGGAAATTACTACAGTAGATGTTATTGGGACCATTAGCCAAATTTGAATATGACAGTGTGTTATGTAATGGTGTTGTGTCAATGTTGCATTCCCTGAACTCTGTAATTGGACTGTGGTTATGTAAGACAGTGTCCTTGTTCTTTAGGAAATACACACCTAAGTATTTAGAGGTTAGGAAGTATAATATCTATAACTGCTATTCAATATAGTGGCCACTAGCCACAGACTAGTGAGCATTTGAAATGTGGTAAGTTAAGTTTAATTCGCTTAAATTTAAATAACCACATGTGGCTACTACCTTTCATATTGGACAATACAGATACTGAACATTTCCACCATTACAGAAAGTTCTTTTGGACAGTGCTAGTTTATAACTTACTATGATTCGTCATAATCACATGTATGTATGTTTAAAAAGAAATCTGGACAAATGGTGAATCTAGATGAAGGTTTTTTTGTGTGATTTTCTTTCAACTTTTCTATAGGCTAGAATTATTTAAAAATGAAAAGTAAAGTAAATAAAGACTGTTGATTTTGGAGTCGAACGGTCCTAAATTCCAGGTCGAACTTTGCAACTGTATGGCCTTGGGCACGTTGCTGAACACCTCTGAACCTCAGTTTTCTCATCTGTAAAATAGAACTAATATTGGAGGGTTACAAAGGAGGTTACAAAGATTAAATTAGACACTACGTAAAGGTGCTTGGCACATAACAACCCTTCTGTGAACGGCAGCTCTGGGTGCCAGCCTTCCAGCTCCTGCCTTCCAGCTGCCTGCCTCGTGCTGCGTTCTCCCTGTTTCCATGTCTACAATGGGGTGGAGCGTTCTTTTCGCTCTCAGAGCTGCTGATATGCTTACACCCACCCTCTTTTCCCAGTCCCTAGATAACACTGAGCTCCGGCTGCTGGGACGGACGCACTCGGCCCGCGATGCTCTGCGGACGCTGGCAGAGGCCCGGCGCCTCTTTCCTGGGCGAGTGTCTGTGGACTTTATGCTGGGGCTGCCGGCCCAGCAGGTGGGGCCGTGGCTTGGGCAGCTACAGGAACTGCTGCACCACTGTGACGACCACCTCTCCCTCTACCAGCTGTCCCTGGAACGGGGCACCGCACTCTTCGCCCAGGTGCAGCAGGGTGCCCTTCCAGCCCCTGACCCGGAGCTCGCAGCCGAGATGTACCAGAGAGGCCGGGCTGTCCTTCGGGAGGCTGGCTTCCGCCAGTATGAGGTCTCCAACTTTGCCCGGAATGTAAGTTCTGGGGCTGGTGGCTGGAGGTCGAGGATGAGCAGACTGCAGTGTGACCGGGGCATTGTGACCTTCTGAAGAGAAGGATCCTGACTGGGTGCTCTCAGGCCTGAGATAGTGGGACATTCTAACCTGGGGCCCCTTACCTGAGCAGAAACTAGACCCGCCCTCTTCACTCTGCACTATTTCCTCCCTCCCCGCAGGGGGCGCTCAGTACCCACAATTGGACTTACTGGCAGTGTGGTCAGTACCTTGGCATTGGGCCTGGTAAGTCCTGTGAACTACAGAAAGAATGACTCAGGAGAGGAGTGTCGTGGCTGTGTGATCTTGGGCCACATTAACCTCTCCAAGCCTGTATTTTCTCATATATAAAATGTGGCAAAAAATAATACCTCCCTATAGAACTGTTGAGCATGAATTGTAAGGGGCTTAATGTCGCACCTTGCACTGCGGTTCTCAGCCTTTAGTGTGTGTGAGAATCTCTTGGAGGGCTTGTTAAAACCCAGGCTGCTGGGCCCCACCTCCAGAATTTCCAACTGGACAGGGCTGGAGGAGAGCCCAAGAATTTATATGTCTTGGCATTTTGGGATAGATGATTTAAAAAGAAAAAAGAGAAAAGGGCCTGGTGTCGCGTGCCTCTAATCCGAGCTACTTGGGAAGCTGAGGTGGGAAGATCGCTTGACCCCAGGGGTCCAAGACCAGCCTGGGCAGCATAGTGAGATACCATCTCAAAAAAAAAATAAAAAGAATTTACACTTCCAGTGTGTTAGAGGCAGTTGCTCTAGGGAGCACATGATTTAAATCTGGTAAGCACATAGTATCAACAGCCATTAATGTGGGGATGGTTGTTGATGTTGTCAGGGGCCCATGGGCGATTTATGCCCCAGGGGGCTGGAAGCCACACCCGGGAGGCTCGCATCCAGACACTGGAGCCTGACAACTGGATGAAGGAGGTGATGATGTTCGGCCATGGCACCCGGAAGCGTGTCCCCCTGGGCAAGCTGGAGCTGTGAGCATCCAAGGGCACAGGGCTCTCCCCCAGGGTCCCCACACCCCAGGGCCACCTCTATTTGTACATCTTTTATTTCCTGCCTTGCCCTGGCCCCTGCCCTGCCACATACTGTATGGTCCCTGTTAACCTCTAAATGCATCCCAGTGAGGAATCTGGAGAATGGGAGGCACACAGGCCTCCTCTCTAAGACTCCTTGATGATTTTCTTTGAGGCTGGAGGAAGTTTTGGCCCTGGGGCTACGCACCGATGTGGGGATTACTCACCAGGTAAGGAGTTGGGATTCTTGCACACAACTCCCTCCTAAGTCTTGCAGAATCAGTGCCCCCTCCCTTCCACCCCCCGACACACATACACCTCCAATTTCTGTGAGATTGGCAGCTAGAAGTGGGGCCCGGGTCCAGCCGAGGCCTGATGGGCAGAAGCAGTGAGCAGTGGCGCATAGCTAAGAACCCGAGACCAGGGCTGCAGAGACCCAAGTTCCAGCCCCCATTTTACTGCAACTTGGACACAAATCCTTTCACCTCTCTCAGCCTCAATTTTCCGAGCTCTGTGAAGCAATAGATAGATAAAAGGTTTCCACTTGTTTTTAAGGAGCACTGAAACCTCTCATAGGAAGCACAATAGATAATGATCAAGCAAACCCAGAGCTTCTCTGGATAAAGTCAGAGCCATAAAGCCCTGGCTGGAGCTGGCTGAGAGGGGAGGGAAGAGAGGAGGAATAGAGGAAGGCCTGGCCTGGCTAGAAGCTGGGTTCCAGCCTCAGTGGAATAGGAGTGAAGGTGCCCTCCTCCCTGCTGGCCCATTGGCCTGATTCTGGTTTCATGCATGTCAGCTGCTGAGATCTCCATGCTGGACTGGACCCTCCCCCACTTCTCTCCACACCCCAACTACGTGGCCCAGAGTAGCCAGGCCAGGTCCCCACCTCTGACCCTTTGGCTTCCCCAGCACTGGCAGCAGTTTGAGCCCCAGCTGACCCTGTGTGACATGTTTGGAGCGAACAAGGAGGTGCAGGAGCTGCTGGAGCAGGGCCTACTGCAGCTGGATCACAGGTGTGTTGGGGGGTGCCAGGCAGAGGGGGCTGAGGCATCCCAGGGAGCCCTGACTACAGCTCTCCACAGACCCAGGAGAAGTGAGAAAGACTGACTGGTAAGGAGGGGCCTGCGGGTGCTGGGGGCTTGGCCCTGCTGGGGGATGGCTTGAAATTGGTAAGATGAAGTAGTCACCTCCAGGCTTCTTGGTTTTCCAGGGGTCTTCGGTGTTCCTGGGAGGGTCTGGCTGTGCTGGACTCTCTCTTGCTGACCCTCCTGCCTCAGCTCCAAGAGGCCTGGCAGCAGAGAACCCCCTCCCCTGTGCCAGGAGGATGACCAAATGTTCCTGTGTTCCAGGGTAACGCCAGGTGGGTTTTGAGAGCTGGGTAGGTACTTCAGACATCTCTTCTCCATTGTCAGGTGTCAGCTCTGTTCCATGTGGTCATTGCCCCCTGGCATCCCCAGGGGAATGGCAGCAGTGAGGTAGATGGGAGGACATTTCTGGTCGGGGAACTGGCATCCCATTCAGCATCTCAGGACTCACAGGCCAGCATGTGTTCCATGGCTGGGAATTGCTTACCACCCACATCAGCTTCTGTTTACCTTTTTGGCATTAAATAATGAACAGTGTTTGGAAATCTTTCTACAGGAAATTACCTCCCCAAGAGAAGCCTTCCTTCCTTTGGAGTAAGGTCCTACGACAGCTGGATGAGTCAGGAAAACCATGTCCCCTCTAGGTATTATTAATATAAGCAGGAAGGGATCTACTATAGGAATGAAGTATTTATAAAACCACTGAAAGGGATAGAGAAGTGAAAATTGGAGAAAGCCAGTAGCAACTGTCAGAAATCAGCAACGTGCAGGAGGCACAGAAAACTCCTGCTGATGGTCTTAGCTTCCAGCTGCACAAAAGCAGATGATGTACAGGAAAATGCTCAGAAGATGCTCCAAAACTCATGCCTGCTGTCTGCTGCTGCTGGAAAAGGAATCATGGCTTCTAGAAGTGCCTCTCATTAGTGGACTTTAAAGCAAATCCTGGCTGGCAGGAAATTCTGAGGAATATAGTTCTTAGGCTTCCAGCCTCTACCATGCAGGAGAGAACACAGAAGGACTGATGTATGTTGGTGGATCCATGTATGTGTCCAGCACAGTGGCCTGCTGGACTCTGAGAACTGGAAAAGATCAGAGCAAGCCTTGCCTCTTATCTTCGGGAAACCAGAATAAGTTTGGGGTGGTAGGAGCCACACAGACTCTCCTGAGTCCCCTCACCCACTTCCTTCCCACTGTGCCTTTCCTTTGAGAGTGAAGGTGGGTGGAGTTGCCCAGAGAAAGGGGAGAGAATTCGTGAAAGACCCAAAGTGTTCGTAATTCTCCTTTGTCCTTTTACCTACAGAAATGGTCACATGGTTCTATTAAATAGCCTAATAAACACATCTGGAGCCTGCCTTGACTGTGGTCCTCTCCTTTGAGCTCTTTCCCAGAGTGTGGAATCCTGATTTTGGGACTAGAAGGTTAGCCTAGAGCTGAGATTCCTTTCCGCACTCACTACATTTTATTTTGAATGATTTCAGACCTACAGAAAAGATGAAAGAATAGTTCAATGGAGGCTATATATCCTTTGTCTATTATGTATCTGTAAAGTCTGGAAATAGGCAAATATTCATAATGCCATCAAGAACATCTTCAATCTATTGAAAAATATGGTAGGCCAGACGGGGTGGCTCATGCCTATAATTCCGGCACTTTGGGAGGCCAAGACGGGAGAATCACTTGAGCCCAAGAGTTTGAAAACAGCCTAGGCAACATAGCAAGACTGTCTCCAAAAAATAAAATGTTTCCAGACTTCGTGGTCACCCTATAGATTCATCAATTGTTAATTTTTGGCCACACTTACTTCATCTTTAGATAAATATGTGTGTATAATTTTTTTTTCTGAATAATTTAAAAGTTGTAGACATCAGGCCAGGCACAGTGACTCACGCCTGTAATCCCAGCACTTTGTGAGGCCGAGGCAGGTGGATCATTTGAGGTCAAGAGTTCAAGACCTGCCTAGCCAACATGGCAAAACCCCTTCTCTACTCCCCGAGCCCCCAAAAATACAAAAATTAGCCGGGCATGGTGGCACGTACCTGTAGTCCCAGCTACTTGAGAGGCTGAGGCAGGAGAATCGCTTGAACCTGGGAGGCGGAGGTTGCAGTGAGCTGAGATTGTGCCACTGCACTCCAGCCTGTGACAGTGAGACTCCGTCTTAAAATAAATAAATAAATAAATTCATTAACTACATACAATCATAGATAATTTCAGGCTTTCTCCATTAAAAAAGAGCTTTTCAGTTTTTAAAGGGCTGATACTTTTTTTTTTTTTTTTGAGACAGGGCCTCACTGTCACTGAAGCTGGAATGCCATGGTATGACCACAGCTCACTGCAGTTGTGACCTTTCAGGTTCAAGCGATCCTCCCACCTCAGCCTCCCAAGTAGCTGAGACTACAGGTGTGCACCACCATGCCTGGCTAATTGTTTAAGTTTTTGTAGAGATAGGGTCTCCCTATGTTTCCCAGGCTGGTCTCAAACTCCTGGGCTCAAGTGATCCTCCCATCTTGGCCTCCCAAAGTGCTGGGATACAGATGTGAGTCATTGTGCCTGGTGAAGGGGTGATACTCTTAACCTAGAAGTTGTATGTTATATGTATGAGACAGACGGAGTGGGGAGGGGCATTTTCCTGGGAAGAGGCTCCATAAGTTTCATACCTTATGTCATAGGGTACCATGATGCCAGAAGTAATCCAGTACCACTGCCAAATGAGGCATGCTAAGCTCAGCCTTTAGCTGAGTGACTAAGAATGGGGCCTCCCTACCTCTCAGGTAAGCACGTGCGCTTCCCATGTGCCCAGTGGGTGTGAATATAAGTCCTTTCTTGACCCTGTGGTAACATGATAAGTGTTACTACCTCTCCTTTATTCATGAAATATTAAGCAAGCACAAATGGTGTGCCAGGGACTGCACTGGGCATGCAGGGAGGAACAAGACCTGGCCCTCGAGGCACTCACTGCCATGTTGACAGATGTGTAAAGAGATTAATTCCAGGCTTGTCAGTCAAGGTGTGCAGGCAGGTCGTGGGAACCAGGAGCATGTTTAGTTCAGAGGGACTAGGAGCAGGACAGGAGAATACCCTTTTCTTACCACCTCCATTGGCCCTGCTGTCCTGGAAAGCCTGGCCCTGGGGCAGCCTGTGGGGTGACCTGTGCTGCTCAGGGAGCTGCTTCCTGAGACTTCCCCTGATCTTGACATTCAAGAAGCCAGCACGGGGCTGAGGCAGGTGCACCATCAGATAACCTGGGACCACTCAGGTTTCTCCCAGCTGCCAGGGCTCGTGCCACCTGAGATGTCCAGGCCCTCCCTGCCAGGACACCTCATGAGGCCTGTGCAGAGGAGCTGGGTAGGAGCCAGGGCCAAGTGGGGGTGGCACAGATCACCTTCTGTGACTCAGACTAGGCTTCACCAGATGAATCAGAAGCTCCTGGAGTTGAAGCCCTGGAATCTAGTTTTTTTTTTTTTTTTTTGAGACGGAGTCTTGCTCTGTCACCCAGGCTGGAGTGCAGTGGCCGGATCTCAGCTCACTGCAAGCTCCGCCTCCCGGGTTTAAGCCATTCTCCTTCCTCAGCCTCCCAAGTAGCTGAGACTACAGGCGCCCGCCACCTTGCCCGGCTAGTTTTTTTTTTTTGTATTTTTTAGTAGAGATGGGGTTTCACCGTGTTAGCCAGGATGGTCTCGATCTCCTGACCTCGTGATCCGCCCGTCTCGGCCTCCCAAAGTGCTGGGATTACAGGCTTGAGCCACCGCGCCCAGCCGGAATCTAGTTTTTCAATGCTCATAGATGGCCCTAATGATCATTCCCTTTTGGGAACCCCTGATTACAATCATTTCTTGCCTTCCATCCCAGGAGACTGGGGGCAGGAGGAAAGGGGGACTCGGCTATTTCCAGTGTCCCATGACAAAGTGGGAAGGGGGGCCTTCATTTCACATCCCAGCTCTTCCATAGCTCATCCATCAGGGGCTTGTCCTCCCCCATAGTGGGGCCTGGGTTGTCATCTTTTCACCTGCCCTACATGGACGCAAGTGAAAGGGGTGAACATCCCCCTCTGGTGATGAAGTTGGGGACGTGTAGTACATGTGGGTATGTGGTTACAGCTTGAAGCACCAAACCTTCTGCGTGCAGGTAGAGTACCGATCATTTGAAAGCCTTCCAACTGAGCCACCCCTCCCTGCTGCCGAGTAGTATGAGGTCGACAGGACAGCTCTTTTCATTTCCATCTTAGATAGAGACATTCATGGAGGCTCTCTAACTCGACTCAAGTCCTATAAGCAGTAAGTAGGAGGCCTGGCATAACACTTCTGAGCATCCAGAACTTTCTGTCCCATCATTGTTTTCTCCTTGCTGTAGGTCAAGGTCAGGTGGTCTGCCTCTTAAATTAGGCAAAGTCCAGACCTCTCAAATTTGGGGGCAGGGAGAGTGAGGGTCTCACTGTGTCCCCCAGGCTGGAGTGCAATGTTAGGATCGCAACTCACTGCAGCCTCAAACTCCTAGGCTAAGTGATCCTCCCACATCAGCTCTCCAGCCCTTTGTAGCTGGCATCATGCCCGTGAGACCACTCACCTCTCCTCTCACCCCCTTCTGCAAAGAAAAGAACTTTAAATAATAGAATGAAATCACTTGTGTGGTAGATTGTATTATGTCCAAAATATTTGCTACCCCACCTTGGCTTGAGCCTCACCTGAGGGCCTGGGGAGGGTTATATACCCCTACCTTGTTGAACCTGGAAGGGCCACGAAACGTGCCTGGCACTGGTTGTAAGAGCCCATGGGTGGTCCATCAGCTGTTGCAGTGACCTGCAATGTTCACATGGAGACTGTTTAGTCAGCCTAGGTCCCGGGGTGAAGAAGATGGTCAGAGCAGCCAGCCACAATAGACACGAATGGTAGAGAGAAATTAGCCCCTGCCATTGTAGACCAGTAGACTTTCCAGTTGTTGTCACACCATAATTGAGACTAAACTGCCTGATTCAGTTTGTAATCCCACCATTCAAAGATTTAGCTATTGTTAAGATTCTGGTGTGTATCTTAGCAGAATTTCTGATACACAAATGAATGTATTTAGATACACAATCTTACAAAAATGGGACAATACACATCTTGCTTTGGAGCTTTCTTGTCTTATCTAATATGTACTCAGTGTCCTTCCATGGTAAATTTATATCTAGATCCAATTTTTCAGTGTTGGGATCACAGTGTGGCTCCATGGTGTACTGATGCATGGTTATGCCAAAAGATGTTTTCCCAGTTTCATTTTGTTTCTTTTCTCCTTCCTTCCTTCCCTTTCTTTTTTTTTTTTTTTTTTTTTGACACGGAGTTTCACTCTTGTTGCCCAGGCTGCAGTGCAATGGCACGATCTCCGCTCACTGCAACCTCTGCCTCCCGGGTTCAAGCGATTCTCCTGCCTCAGCTTCCTGAGTGGCTGGGATTACAGGTGCGTGCCACCACACCCAGCTAATTTTTTGTATTTTTAGTAGAGACGGGGTTTCACCATGGCCGGGCTGGTCTTAAACTCCTGACCTCAGGTGATCCGCCTGCCTCGGCCTCCCACAGTGCAAGGAAGGGGCCAGTGCTCCCACCGCGCCTGGCCCCTTCCTTCCCTTTCTTTCTCTTTTCTCTTTCTTTCTTTTTGACATCTCTGTCACCCAAGCTAGAGTGGAGTGCAGTGGCACAGTCACGGCTCACTGCAGCCTCAACCTCCTAGGCTCAAGCAATCTTCCCACCTTAGCCTTCTGAGTAGCCTTCTGGATCCACCACACCTGGCTAATTTTTGAATTTTTTGTAGAGATAGGGTTTTGCCATGTGACCCAGGTTGCTTTTGAACTCCTGAGCTCAAGCAATCCTCCCACCTTGGCCTCCCAAAGTGCTGGGATTACTGGGGTTACAGGTGTGAGCCACCGCACTCAGCCTCCAGTTCCTTTTTTTTTTTTTCTTTTTTTGAGACGGAGTCTTGCTGCTCCCTCACCCAGGCTGGAGTGCAGTGGCGCAATCTTGGCTCACTGCAACCTCTGCCCCCCAGGTTCAAACAATTCAACATCAAACTCCCAGGCTCAAGTGATCCTCCTACCTCTCCACCCCTTTGTAGCTGGTACTACAGATGCACACCAGTGTGCCCAGCTAATTTTTAAATTTTTTATAGAGGTGCAGTCTCACTATGTTGTCCAGGCGAGTCTTTTTTTGGGTGGGGGGACGGAGTCATACTCTTATCACCCAGGCTGGAGTGCAGTGGCGCAATCTCACCTCACTGCAACCTCTGCTGCCCAGGTTCAACTGATTCTCCTGCCTCAGCCTCCCGGAGTAGCTGGGATTACAGGTGCCTGCCACTGTGCCCGGATAATTTTTGTATTTTTAGTAGAGATGGCTTTTCACTATCTTGGCCAGACTGGTCTTGAACTCCTGACCTTGTGATTCACCTGTGTCAACTTCCAAAAAGCGCTGGGATTACAGGCGTGAGCCACACGCCCAGCCACCCAGGCTGGTCTTGAACTCCTGGCTTCAAGTGAGCCTCCCGCCTCAGTCTCCCAAAGTGTTGGGATCACAGGCGTGAGCCACTGCACCCTGCTTAATTTTTGATAAATATAAACTCTGTGATGAACATGTTATGTAAATATTTTTGTGCACTGGTTTGATCATTTTCTTTTCTTTTCTTTTTTTTTTTTTTGGAGGTGGGGGAAAGAGAAAATAACTTTATTTCATTGTGAGGAGCGGGCCGATGTCCAGCCTCAGAACTTCTGGAACTGCTTCTTGGTGCCGGCAGCCTTGGTGACCTTGAGCACGTTGAAGTGCACTGTCTTGCTTAGCGGCCGGCACTTGTCCACTGTTACGATGTCACCAATCTGGACGTCCCTGAAGCAGGGGGACAGGTGCACAGACATGTTCTTGTGGCGCTTCTCGAAGTGGTTGTACTTGCAGATGTAGTGGAGGTAGTCTCGGTAGATGACAATGGTCCCCTGCATCTTCATCTTGGTCACCACACCAGAGAGTATCCGCCCTTCAATGGAGATATTACCAGTGAAGGGGCATTTCTTGTCAATGTAGGTGCCCTCAATAGCCTCTTTGGGTGTCTTGAAGCCCAGACCTATCTTCTTATAGTACCGCGGGAGCTTCTTGCCAGTTTCTCCCAGCAGGACCCTCTTCTTGTTTTGAAAGATGGTAGGCTGCTTTTGGTAGGCACACTCAGTCTGAATGTCCGCCATCTTCCCGGCTGCCTGAAAAAGGCGGTTTGATCATTTTCTTAGGTTTAGGATAAATCCCAAGAAGTGGAATTGCTGACTCTAAGGATTTGCACATCCTTTGTTTGGATACACAATGCCAGGCTACCCCTCCAGGAAGCCTGCCCAGTTCACACTCTTGCCAGCCTGCTAGCGTTCTTTTCTGTACAGCCTCATCAATAGCAAGCATGATCAATTTTTCCAGATGATTCCAACTTGGAGAGCATTCCTTTTTTTTTTTTTTTTGAGATGGAGTCTTGCTCTGTCCTCCAGGCTGGAATGCAGTAGCTTGATCTTGGCTCACTGCAACCTCCGTCTCCCAGGTTCAAGTGATTGTCTTGCCTCAGCCTCCTGAGTAGCTGGGACTACAAATGCATGCCACCATACCCGGCTAATTTTTTTGTAGTTTTAGTAGAGATGGGATTTTGCCATGTTGACCAGACTGGTCTCAATCTCTTGACCTTGTGATCCACCCACGTTGGCCTCCTAACGTGCTGGGATTACAGGCGTGAGCCACCGCACCCAGCCTGAAAAGCATTCTTGATCCTAGCTTTATCATCAATACTGCCTTGGCAACTGTTTGGTCCATCTGATTAATCACTGCCAAGTCAGAAAGCAAAGGGGATACAACCTCTGGGACCACCTAGGTAGAAGACTGAGTTGGAACTCAGTCTAATTTCCATGTCTTGTACATTACCTCTGAGTTTCTCTTACTCAGACAACCGCCTCCTGGGAGAATCCCAGATCTCCCTTTTATCTTTCTCTCCCTGTTGCCCCTTCTCCCTGAGGGGATTTTTAAAGCCAATTTTAAAATTATTATTATGAAACAAATAACAAAATAGAAATATTGGACAGAATTCTAAATGAAAAAGAAAAAAGTATTACCCGTAATCAGTGGTCCCAACAAATTACATTGTTTTTATTTGCCTGTGTTCCCTTCCAGTCCCAGTCCAAATGCATGCCATATTTTTACCCAGATGTGACCCTGGCCCAGATCTAATTTTGCATTCTGTCCCTTTCAATTCTCTTGTCATAAGCAGTTTTCCGTATTGCTACATGGTCATCATCTTATTCTAATTGTTGCATAATGTTCCAATGAGTGAATAATTTAATCATCATTACCCTAATGTAAGTCACTTACATGGTTGCTCAATTTCCCTATAATAAATACTGCCGTAGTGCATGCTTTTGTGGATATGGCTTCTTCCTTCATTTGAATTATTTCCTCAGGTCAATTCTCAAGAGTGAGATAGGTCAAAAGGTACGAAGGCTTTAATGATTCTTGGCATGAGAACTGGAACATTGTTTTCCAAAGGGTTTTCCTTCTTTTTTTTTTTTATTTTCCTGCTTAAAAGTTAATACATGCTATCTTTCAACCATATAGAATAAAGCAAAAATTCTACTACCCAGAAATTACCACTACTAACATTTGGCCAACCATCCCTCCAGGCATCTCTGGATATACGTATCCATCTATATGTATAATCTGCATAGATATACATATAGATGTAGACATAAAAATAATTTTTCACAAAAGGGATCACATCCCCATGCCAGTTTTGCAATCTGCTTTTTTACTCAACAACATGTCCTGGGTTTTTCTAATTGGTTCTGCCACCACCAGCGCCTAGGTGGTAGCAAAATGTAGTACAGCAATAGCTATAAGCCACGCACCGTACCAAGAATTTTATGTACATTAGCTAATTTAAGCTCTGCAGTAACCAAATGAGATAAGTTCTATTATCATCATGCCCATTTTACAAATGAGGGAACAGGCTTGAAGAAATTGACTGCACAGGGTCACAGAGCTGGGGAGTGGTGGAGCTGGCACTCCAAAACAGATGTTTAAACAAGTAATACACAAACACATGTCTATTGTAAAAGATTAAAATAATAAATGCAAGCAAGAGCATAGCATAGAAACTAAAGTGTGAAAGTCCCATTTACACTTCCAGAGAGGTTTGGTGTGTGTATCAGTTAAGTTTAGGTTCAATTGCATATAACAGAAAACCAAAATAGCATAGGCTTAAACAAGATAGGATTTGTTTTCTTCACATAAAAGAAGTCTGCACATAGCATTTCAGGGCTAGCATGGTGAGCCCATGCTCATTAGTCATGAAGAACCCATTTTCAGTTTATGGCTTCATCCTTAAGGTCTCCACATGGACTAATATTGTCCCTGGAGCTCCAGCCATCATGCCTGCATTCTAGGCAACAAGGAGAAGGCTGGAGGGGCAGTACCATGGTTTTTCGCAGATGAATCAGCCTCTCTCTAAAGAGCTTCCCTAAAGTCCCCCTACCGTATGATATCGCTTTATTTCTTTTCTAAAAAATTTTTTTTATTTTTTTGAGATGGAGTCTCACTCTGTTGCCTGGGCTGGAGTGCAGTGGCATGATCTTGGTTCACTGCAACCTCCACCTCCTGATTCTAGTGATTCTCCTGCCTCAGCCTCCCAAGTAGCTGGGAATACAGATGTGCACCACCATGCCCAGCTAATTTCTGTATTTTTAGTAGAGATGGGGTTTCACCATGTTGGCCAGGCTGGTCTCAAACTCCCGACCTCAGGTGATCCGCCCACCTCGGCCTCCTAAAGTGCTGGGATTACAGGCGTGAGCCACTGCGCCCAGCCTGATATCAGTTTATTTCTAATTGACCACCCTTATCCACAGGGAGGCTGTGCAGTGTAATTTTTGTTTTTTTTGAGACGGAGTCTCGCTGTGTCGCCCAGGCTGGAGTGCAGTGGCCGGATCTCAGCTCACTGCAAGCTCCGCCTCCCGGGTTTACGCCATTCTCCTGCCTCAGCCTCCGTGTGGAGCAGCTGGGACTACAGGCGCCTGCCACCTCTCCCAGCTAGTTTTTTGTATTTTTTTTAGTAGAGATGGGGTTTCACCATGTTAGCCAGGATGGTCTCGATCTCCTGACGTCGTGATCCACCTGTCTCGGCCTCCCAAAGTGTTGGGATTACAGGCGTGAGCCACCGCGCCCAGCCTAGTGTAGTTTTTAAACTGAGCAATTTGCAGCTTCTTCAACCCCAGCTCCCCCCATAATACAAGTGCTTGGTTGATTTTTTTTAAGGGGGAAAGAATCGATATTAAGAGAAAATTAGACAGTTCTGCCACCATGTATATCCTTCCCAATCCTTTCCTACAAATTTAAATATGTATATATTGTGAAAGTCGATTGTACAAATTGGGTCATTCTTGCCATACTCAACTAAATCAGAGTCAATGGGTTGGGGGAAAAAGCACTTGGGACACATAACATCACTCCAAGAAGTAAATTTTCCACAGGCTTGGCTGCTGAAACTGCCTGTTGTAACCTGAAACTAGTATCTAATGGCTACTGAAACAACTTGCTGCAACTCTAAGACTAGTTTTACCCACCACCTTCGCTCACCAGTCAGCGCTTGCCATCCCCAAAACCTTACTAGCCCCAATGAAGTATCTTTCTTTTTTTTTTTTTTTTTTTTTTGAGACGGAGTCTCTCTCTGTCACCCAGGCTGGAGTGCTGTGGCCGGATCTCAGCTCACTGCAAGCTCCGCCTCCCGGGTTCACGCCATTCTCCTGCCTCAGCCTCCCGGGTAGCTGGGACTACAGGCGCCGCCACCTCGCTGGGCTAGTTTTTTGTAGTTTTTAGTAGAGATGGGGTTTCACCGTGTTAACCAGGATGGTCTCGATCTCCTGACCTCGTGATCCGCCCGTCTCGGCCTCCCAAAGTGCTGGGATTACAGGCTTGAGCCACCGCGCCCGGCCTGCAATGAAGTATCTTTCAAAACAATTCTCCTTTTCATAAAACCTCCAAACATCTCTTTGTTCTTTGGCTATACTATAGACCACCCGGTCTGTGTGTGTGCCCCAAATTGCAATTGTTGCTTCTGAGATAAAATGTTAAATTTAGAGATTAATCTCTACATTTTTGACTTTGACAATATGTACATATATAATAATACAGTTTTAAATGGTACATTGTTTTAATTTACATTTTAAAGACTTACCGACCAGATTAAACATTCTCCATTAAATATTTGTTTACTAATTATTGTGTTATGTGCACAGTTAAGCTCTTTGCTTATTTAGCCAATTAAAGCCTTGAAGATATCTTGATCCAGTTGAACAGACTGTCAAGGTAAAGAGATAGAGGCTGGTGCGGTGGCTCACGCCTGTAATCCCCTCACTTTGGGAGGCTGAGGCAGGCGGATCATGAGGTCAGGAGATCGAGACCATCCTGGCCAACATGGTGAAACCCCGTCTCTACTAAAAAAATACTACTCGGGAGGCTGAGGCAGGAGAATCGCATGAACCAGGGAGTCAGAGGTTGCAGTCAGCCAAGATAGCGCCGTTGCACTCCAGCCTGGGCGACAGAGCAAGACTCCATCTCAAAAAAAAAAAAAAAGAAAAGATAACAGATAGAGGGATAGATGACAGATAGGTGTTATAACTCTTTGTATTATTCGCTGCAAATACTGCTTCTAATATGCTATCCTTTTTATTTTTCATGGATTTTTATTTTTTTGGAAGTGAGTTTTCCAGAAATTTCAACTACATTTATATATTTAAGTCCATCTTTTGCCTTGGGGCTTTTTCTATTAGTCCCAGGCTCAGACGTTAGTCCCACCTCCAGAGATATGGTTGGTGTTGAAGTTGGCCTTCTCCTCCCAAGAGGGGCAGTCTAATGTTGGTGGCTAGGCCCACCTGGGTTCGAATTTGAATCTTGACTGTCGCTTCCTACTATACAACTAGGAAGAACACGTCTGTCATCTGAGTTCTAGTTTTCTTGACTGTTGGTGAGGAGGTTGGACCAACCCCAGGTTCTTAAACTTGCCTATGCATCAGAACCGTCAGAGGCTCCAAAATACACATTCCTGCCCTTCCACCTCGCACCTCAGCTCAGATCTACAGAACCCGAACCGCTGTATCCAGGAGTCTGTATTTTTTAAAACACTCCCCTGAGCCTGACATTCAGACATGTTGCAGAATCGCCGCACCAGCCAGTGTCCGAGAGTGCTCCTACACCAGGCTCTCTGTGCAGTGGGTAAGTGAGAGGAGGGTAGTGGCCCTTGGCAACTGTGTCCCCCCACAAAGCCAGTTGGCCCTGCCTTGTCCTCTTGGGTCAGAGCTCCCATTTCACATCCAACCTGAACCGCAGCCCATTCTCCCTGCTTTCTCAGGGCTGGAGCTGGGGGTAAAAGGGTGGTCAGGATCCTACAGTGTGAGTGGGGTTGGGGGGCTGCCACGGCAATGCGGCTAGGAGGGGGCCAGTGTTCCTTACTGGCTGGCTAACCTTAGTTAAGCCTCTCACCCTATGAATCTCCACCTCTTCACCTCTGACAGCAGGACTGAGACCTTGCATTCCTTGCAAGGCAGTCCTAAGGTCTGCGATGATGGGTGGATGGAAAAAGCCTCGAGCAGTTCCTGCCACAAAATGTACATTTGACAAATGTGGTAGATGTTACTATTAGCGCTTTTTTTTTTTTCTTTTTCTTTTTCTTTCTTTCTTTCTTTTCTTTTCTTTTCTTTTTTTTTTTTTTTGAGACAGAGTTGCTCTGTTGCCAAAGCTGGAGTGCAGTGACACAATCTTAGCTCCATCTCCCAGGTTCAAGCGATTCTCCTGCCTCTGTCTCCCAAGTAGCTGGGACTACAGGTGCTCACCACCACGCCTGGCTAATGTTTGTATTTTTGGTAGATATGAGGTTTCACCATGTTGGCCAGGCTGGTCTTGAATTCTTGACCTCAAGCAATCCACCCGTCTCGACTGCCTCGGCCTCCTAAAGTGCAGGGATTAAGCGTGAGTCATCGCACCCGGCCACTATTAGTGTTTTCATTGTAACTTACAGCTGTAGGGGAGGCGAAATTTTATCCCCTACCATCTTGGGGTTTTTTGGCTGGGACTCAGAATTAAACTGACATAAGACATTAACAGGAGAAAAACATCCAAATTTATTTAATACAGTTTGTATGTGGCACAGGAGATTTCATAAGGAAATGAAGACCCAAAGATGCAGTTAGAATTGAACACTTGGCCGGGCACGGTGGCTCACACCTGTAATCCCAGCACTTTGGGAGGCCAAGGCAGGCAGATCACTTGAGGTCACAAGTTTAAGACCAGCCTGAACAAAATGGTGATGTGAAACTCCCGTCTCAACTAAAAAAAAAAAAAGAAAATACAAAAATTATCCAGGTATGGTG
>NW_012118488.1:4574150-4581264 GCF_000951035.1 Colobus angolensis palliatus
GGCTGGTCTCGAACTCCTGACCTCAGGTGATCCACCCACCTTGGCCTCCCAAAGTGCTGGGATTACAGGCATGAGCCACCCCGCCTGGCCATCTACTGCTTTTAAGAAGCAGAAGGTTGAGAGGCCGAGGCAGGCAGATCACGAGGTCAGGAGATCAAGACCATCCTGACTAATACAGTGAAACCCTGTCTCTACTAAGAATACAAAAAATTAGCTGGTCATGATGTCATGTGCCTATAGTCCCAGCTACTCAGGAGGCTGAGACAGCAGAATCGCCTGAGCCTGGGAGGCAGAGGTTGCAGTGAGCCGAGATCGCACCACTGCACTCCAGCCTGGTCTCAATTAAAAGAAGCAGAAGGGGCCAGGCATGGTGGCTTACACCTGTAATCCCATCACTTTGGGAGGCTGAGGCAGGAGGATTGCTTGAGTCAGAGGTTCGAGACCAGCCTGGGTAACATAGTGAGACATTCATCACTATAAAAATTTTTAAAAATAGCTGAGTGTGATGGTGCAGCTGTGGCCCCAGCTACTCAGGAGGCTGAAGTGGGAGGATCAGTTGAGCCTGGGAAGGTCAAGATTGCAGTGAGCTATGATCGTGCCACTGCACTCTAGCCCGGGTAACAAAGTGAGACCCTGTCTTGAAAAAAAAAAAAAAAAAAAAGGAAGGTTCATATGATCTTCCTGCACCTGCTATTTTTCAAATGCCTTCAACTTAAAATAGTCAATAAGCCCGAGCAGCGGATTTGGGGGTAGCATGTTCTTAACTCCACAGTGTGCTAGGCATGCTGGCTCTAGAGAACACAGGTATTGAACAGGAAGTCTTGGTGCCTGACACGACAGAGAGAGACCTGTCACTTCCCTGTGCTGCTCAAACTTCAGTAGACAGCCTTGACTCCTGGAAATTTTTCCCTCTGGCTCAGCATAGAATTTGTCACCTCCTGGGTGGCTGGGAGGCTATGCACCATGAGGCCCACTGGCAGCCTCCAGGCAGTGGGCACCCACACTATGTGGCTCCTTATACCAGTGCTCCCTGCCTTCTCTCAGCAGGTCAGGCAGGAGCAGCCCCATTCCTCAAGTGGCTGACTAATCTGGGCAGGGACCGCCCCACCTGCCTCCCAGATCCCTGACACCCAGGACACCCCAGAGGTTGCCTTTCCTCTGCCCTCATGCTAGATTAGGTCTCTCCTGGAGCCCTCCCTGCAGGCAGGGGCTCAGCTCAGGGAGGCTGCTTTAGATCTTTGGGGAAGTTGCTGAAGAAATGTGCCCCTCCTCCCAGTCCCCGCCAAACATGGGCCCTTCAGATTAACGTGCGAACAATAATAAAATGAGCTGTGAAAACCATCAGGCTGGCAATCCTCAGCTTGAGTGAAGTTCAAAGGTCACAGAACAATTTAAGGATCCTGCTCAAACACCCTAGTTTGAGCACAGGAGCCCTGAACGGCTCCCACCTGGGTCCCCGGAGTGTGCGTGCTGTATTCAGATTCCAGCTCTGCTGCCCATTCACTGCTTAATCCTGGGTGGGGTACTTAGCCCGTCTCTGCTTCAGTTTCCTCATCTGTAAAATGGGAATGCTAATGATATTCTCCACCTGACGTGGCTGTAAATGTTCAGGGAGTTAGCACCCATAACTAAAACACTAAAGAAAAATAGATACATTGGATTTCATCAAAACTTTTAAAATGTTGTACATCAAAGGGCACTATTAAGAAAGTAAAAAGAAAACCCACAGAATGGGGGAAAATATTTACAAATTATATATCTCATAAGAGTTTAATATCCTCTCAATTTATAAAGAACTCCTACAACTCAACAATGAAAAGACAACCCAATTTAAAAATGGGCAAAGGGTCAGACCCAGTGGCACACACCTGTAATCCTAACACTTTGGAAGGCCGAGGTGGGCAGATCACTTGAGGCCAGGAGTTCAAGACCAGCCTGGTCAACATGGTGAAACCCTGTCTGTACTAAAAAGACAAAAATGGGCCAGGCGTGGTGGTGTACACCTGTAATCCTAGCTACTCGAGAGGCTAAGGCACAAGAATTGCTTGAATCTGGGAGGCGGAGGTTGCAGTGAGCCAAGATCATGCCACTGCACTCCAGCCTGGGCAACAGAGTGAGACTTTGTCTCAAAAAAATAAATAAATAAAAATAGGCAAAGGATTTGAGTAGATGTTTCTCTAAATAAAATACACAAGTGACTAATAAGCACATGAAAAGATGCTCAACATCATTAGCCATTAAGAAAATGGACATCAAAACTGAGATTACCCCCCAACACCCACTAGGATGGTTAGAATAGAAATAATAATAATAACAAGTGTTGGTGAATATGTGGAAAAATCAAAACCCTTATACACTGCTGGTAGGGATGCAAAATGGTGCAGCTGCTGTGGAAAACAGTCTTGCAGTTTCTAAAAAAGTTAAACCTAGCGTCACCATATGACCCAGCAACTCCACTCCTAGGTATATGCCCAAGAGAATTAAAGACATGTAGTCATACAAAAACTTATGCACAAATGTTCATAGCAGCAGTATTCATAATAGCCACAAAGTGGAAACAGCCCAATGCCCATCAATTGATGAATGGATAAATAAAATATGGCACCTTCATACGATGAAATATTATTCAGCAATGAAATGAATACATGAAAACATTATGCTAAGTTAAAAAAAAAACAGACACAAAGTAGGTCTGTACTGTATGATTTAATGTATATGAAAGGTCCAGAATGGCAAATTCATAGAGATGGAAAGTAGATTAGTGGCTTCTAGGGATTAGTGGGTAGGGGAGAATGGGGAGTGACTAATGGCTACAGGGTTTCTTTTGGGGTGATGCAAATGTTCTGGAACTGAACAGTGGTAATGGTTGCACAACCTTGTGAATATACTGGGAAAAAAAACACTGAATTGTATCCTTCAAATGGTAAATTTTATGTTATATAAAATTTTTTATGTGAATTATCTCAATTTTATTAACAAAGGAACTACTACACAAAATGCTTAGAAGGCTATGCAGGCCATGATAAGCCTTCAGTTAGATGCCATTTAGTTTATAAACTCCACTGAATTTATGGGTTGGTCCAGATCACTAGAAGGAAAACATAAAAGGAACATCATCTTTAGAAATTGAATTCACGGCCTGGCGCGGTAGCTCATGCCTGTAGTCCCAGCACTTTGGGAGGCCGAGGGAGCGGATCATGAGGTCAGGAGATCGAGACCATCCAGGCTAACACGGTAAAATCCCATCTCTACTAAAAATACAAAAAATTAGCAGAGCATGGCAGCACGCGCCTGTAGTCCCAGCTACTAGGGAGGCTGAGGCAGGAGAATTGCTTGAACCCAGGAGGCGGAGGTTGCAATGAGCCAAGATCACCCCATTGTACTACAGCCTGGGTGACAGAACGAGACTCCATTTCAAAAAGAAAAGAAAAGAAATGGAATTCCCATACTTAATACACGTTAAAGCATTTATTTTCATGTAGTTTTTTCTCTCATTTATTTTATACTCAGTCTTCACTTTACATGCTTTATATATATACTTATATAATATATATAAGCATTTATTTGCATATTGTTTTTAAATTTTATTTTCATGATCACTTTTGATATTTTTGAGGTGTGCCCAAGGCTTAAATCGCATTTGTTTTTGAAGTCTCAACTGGATTGAGTCTAGGACTGCCATGTAGCTCAGATAATCCACTTATGGTCAGGCCTGTGAAACAGCAGGATGCTCATTGACCTTGGGCTGAAAGCCTGAGATGGAGGCTTAGCTCCATTGCTTACAAGCTATGTGACCTGGGACAAGACTAAAGTTGTCAGATTTGGCAAATAAAAATACAGACACCCAATTACATTTGAATTTCGGATAAACAATTATATATTGTTTAATGAAAAACAATGATATTAAACAATGACCAGATAAACAATGAATATATTTTTTGTGTAAACATATCCCAAATATTATATGGGACATACTTATACTAAAAAATCTTATTTTATCTGAAATTAAAATTTATCTGTGAGAGTTTTCAAGGGAATCATATTTAATTCTCACAACGCCCCCTGCTGCCCTTTCCCATTTTTGTCATGAAGTGACTTAGCCCAAGGTCATCTAGCTAGAAAATTATTAAGCTGGGATTTGAACTTGGGCGCATCAACTGTAGCATGCTCTGCTACTGGAACTCAAGACAGATATGCAGCGACCTACTTTTTTTTTTTTTTTTGAGACAGAGTCTCACTCTGAGGCCAGGCTAGAGTGAGTACAGTGGCGCGATCTCGGTTCACTGCAACCTCTGCTGTCTGGGTTCAAGTGATTCTCCTGCCTCGCCTTCCGAGTAGTTGGGGTTACTGCCACCGTGCCCGGCTAATTTTTGTAGTTTTAGTAGAGACGGGGTTTCACCATCTTGGCCAGGCTGGTCTTGAACTCCTGACCTCATGATCTACCCGCCTTAGCCTCCCGAAGTGCTGGGATTACAGGCGTGAGCCACTGTACCTGGCCTGGCAGTGACCTACTTAATGATAGCCTGGGAGCCATGAGCTAACTTGGTAAGAACAGAAGCTTTCATGGACTGAGACAGACTTTTGAATAGGAGCTAGAGAATTCGATTTGAAAGTGTTTCTATGACCCTGTCTGTGTTAGTTTCCTGTTTCTGCCCTAATAAATGGCCACATATTTAGTGGCTTAACACAGATTTATCTTGCTGCCTCTGGAGGTCAGAAGTCTGAAATGATCCAGGTGTCAGCAGAGCTGTGTTCCTTGCAGAGGCTCTAGGAGAGAATCTGCCTCTTGCCTTTTCCAGCTTCTTCAGGCTTGCGGCATGTCTTGGCTCAGAGCCACACACTCTGACCTCCGCTTCCATTAGCACATCTCCCTCTCTGACGCTGACCCTTCTGCCACCCTCTTGTAATGACCCTTGTGATTACATGGGGCCCACTGGATAATCCTGGATCATCTGTGAATCTCAAGATCCTTAATCACATCTGCAAAATCCTTTTTGCCTTGTAAGGTAACATATTTACAGTTTCCGGCGATTAGGAGGTGGACATCTGTGGTGGAGCCGTTATTCTGCCTATCACACTAAGAGAAATGATCTAGTTGACTTGAGTGTCCCAGGCCTTAACTATAATCCCTTTCATCTGTATAGTTCTCACACATATTCTTTTTTCCACCTTGTGTCCATCCTGGAAAGTAGATGAAGGCTGTGCTGAGTCCATTCGGTGAGGAAGGAAGATGAAACTCAGAGCGGAGGCCTCGTGCTGTGCGACACAGTTAAAAAGAGACTCAGGCCCAGGGCTTTTGATTCAGCACCTGCCCCCGCAGTTCCCAGCCATGCATCACTATTCTCACCGGTGGAGCAGGACAATTCCTCAGCTACCCCCACAATTTAGGAAGGAGTCCCCAAGGTGAACCAGCTCCCTCAGCCCTGAATCTGCCCTCAGAAGGCAGCCTTCTGCCCAGAACGAGGATGGAGGGGTGCAGGCAGAAAACTGTTTTTTTGGTGGAGGTCCATGGGACAGAGCCCAGAACTCACTGTCCATCCATCTTGGGCGTGTCCTCCCCAGCTGCCCAGGCTGACTAGACCAGCGCAGGAACTCCTGCGTGCTCCGAGGAAGCCCTGATTCTTAGAACTGTCTTCCTATAGCAGTCCTCTTAGGAGCATGTCGCTGTGGTTTGTGGTTCTGCCCGTGGGTGCTGCTGCATGGGAGGAGCCAGCTCTCTCCCTGCCCTACAGATCATGGAAGGCAGCGACCATGGGCCCACTGACGCTCCTGCAGGCTCCCCACACCCATCCATTAGGATAGCACACATGTGCCAACCAGGAATGGGGGACACAACCATGAATCCGAGACAGGCTCCTGCACCTCTGGAACTTGTGCTTTAGCGGGGCAGACAGATCCCACAGAAGTGTATGTGTAGGGGTTCTGAGGATGACGAATAGGATGAGGCACAAGAAGGTGACCGTGACCATGTGAGACAGGCACTGTCCCTACTCTATCACTCTATTTTTGTTTCTTTGGGTTTTTTTGAAACAGGGTCTCGTTCTGTCACTCAGGCTGGAGTGCAGTGGTGTGATCATAGCTTACTGCAGCCTTGATCTCCCGGGCTCCAAGCAATCCTCCTGCTTCAGCCTCCTGAGTAACTAGGACTCCAGACACGCACCACCACCACACCTGGCTAATTTAAAAAATTTTTATTTTCAGTAGAGGTGGGGTCTCACTATGGGGCCCAGGCTGGTCTCAAACTTCTGGGCTCAAGTGATCCTTCTGCTCTGACCTTCCAAAGTGCTGGGATTGCACATGTGAGCCACCATGCCTAGTTGGCTGTCCCCACTCTAAAGCAGACAGCCCAAGTGGGGGCAAAGTTGAGAAGCAAACACACACTTTACTCCAAAGCCTCTGAAAATCCTCCCTTGTGTCCTTCCTAAGAAGCATCTCAGAGTCTCTGTCATCCCTGAAGCTGAAGTCAGTCCATTCTGGGAGCAGAGTCCAGCTGCGTCCTGTGTTTTGGGCTAAGAAGAATGCAAGATTCCTGCTGAGTGTGAGCTGAGCAAGGTTGTAGTAAGGAGGGCAGTGATGTGATGAATCGTTTAAGGGGTGCAGCTGCCAGATGTGAGTGGGTGAGGGCAGATGTGAGGGCATGAGCCAGCTATGTGTGGGGGTGGCCAGACCTGATTGGGGGGGCACAATGGAAACAATAGGGGAGCAGGCCAGGTGGGTATGCGGAAGTGAGACACAGTGGTAAGATGAACCAGGAGGGGTCCAGATGTGAGGGGCTGGAGAATGGATGACCCCCAGCCTCAGTCTTTAGGAGGGTGGCTGTCCCTGGGAAATGGATGATGCAGTCTGTGGAGGAAATGCGCTTTCTATTTAGGGAGGCTGTTTAGGAGTAGCTGACGACATGCCCAGCACCTGGATGGGTGGAAATAAACAGAGACATGAAGCAATAATTTATGCTGTGTCCTCTGTCAACCTAGTCACCACCTCCTCCTCCCTGGGCTCCAGGAAGTTGCTCAGAGTTGTGGAGCTGGGAGGAGACTGCGGGAGCTATGCTGGTGAAGTGATGCTGTCATCTGAGCTTGTGCTTTACACACTGCGTTTTTGTTTTTTTTTTTTT
>NW_012118488.1:4581444-4618651 GCF_000951035.1 Colobus angolensis palliatus
TCAATAAAAGGATATCAAAAACATGGGGTAATATTTTCACAATATAGGTATGTGTGTGTGTTTGAGACAGGGTGTGTGTGTGTGTGTGTGTGTGTGTTTGAGACAGGGTCTTGCTCTGTCACCCTAGGCTGGAGTACAGTGTAATATTTTCACAATATAGGTATGTGTGTGTGTTTGAGACAGGGTGTGTGTGTGTGTGTGTGTGTGTGTTTTAGACAGAGTCTTGCTCTGTCACCCTAGGCTGGAGTGCAGTGGTGCAATCACAGCTCACTGCAGCCTCGACCTCCCAGGCTCAAGCAATCCATCCACCTCACTCTCTTGCATAGCTAGGACCACAAGTGCATGACATGACATCTGGCTAATTTTTAGAATTTTTTTTTGTAGAGACAGGGTCTCACTATGTTGCCCAGGCTGGTCTCAAACTCCTGGGCTCAAGTGATCCTCCTGCCTCAGCCTCCAGAAGTGTTGGGTTATAGGCACAAGCCATCATGCCCAGCCCCCTCTAGGCCTTTGTACCTTCTGTGTCCTTACCTGGAGTACCTGCCCCTTGAACTACCCACTGACCTCTTTATTTAGTGGCCCACCTCCTCTAAGAAGGCCCCTCTCATATCCAATCTGTGGTTTCTAAATTGCAGCTAATTACTACCCCATGAGCTCACACATTAGAGTTGGAAATCTACTTTCAAATGACCCCACTTCGTGTCTAAAAGATTCCTAGGTTTGATTGGACTCTGAGCTCCTAGAGGGCAAAAGGAAATGTTTCTTATTTTCTTCCATATCTTACAGAGCTTCTGGGACAGCCACGGAGGTAAGCCATTCCTGTCTCCCTTCAAGAAAGAACTTGCTATTCACCCACAAGGAGGGCAGTTAGCTTACAGCTTCTAACAAACATACTTTGCCCAGAGGAGACGGTGGATTGGCCAAGACTTTGTTAGATCTGCGGCACAATCTGAGGCTCTCCCAGCCCTTTCCTGCTTCCTCTCCTTCACTGGCCTTGCCACTACCCCCTCTCCCCACAATAAACCTCTTGCGCTCCTATGTTCATCTCAGTGCTTGCTTCCTGGAGGACCCACATGGCACAGCACCCGGCCTGCTGGATCATAAGTGCTCAGTTGTGAAGTAAACGGAACTGGGGATTCTCTAGAGGGTAGAGGGAAGCCGAAGCCTGGACCTCGGAGATCAGGAGAAGAGGGGCTGTCCACGGAGGATGCCTCACTCATAACAAGAGCAAGGTCTAGAGCAGTGTGAAGAAGGGGCCATGCCCCTGGGGCAGGACCCAGCAATGGGGAACACACAGGGAGCTCAGGGATTCACCAGCCCTGCTGGCCTCTTCTCTAGCTCCTCCGCTGTCTGGGGCAGCTGTTGCAAACTCAGAAATGTCCCAGGAGACAGGGTCCAAAGAGCCCTGGCCTTGGACTTTTGAAAACCAGGTTCAATTTGTGCTTCCCGCTAGTCAGGTGACATTACACTCTTTTCTCTGGAGCTCAGTTTCTCCATCTGTAAAATGGGCTTATAATGTGTCCCCTCCCTTCAACCCCAGCATGATTTTGAGAATTGACTGAGAAGATACTACAGTTTATGGAGGGCACCCTGTTGCATAGTTTAAATGCACACTCAGGCCAGGTGAGGAGGCTCACACTTGTAATCCCAACACTTTGAGAAGCCAAGGTGGGAGGATCGCTTGAGCACAGCAGTTCAAGACCAGCCTGGACAACATAGCAAGACCATGTCTCTACAAAAAATTCAAAAATTAGCTGGGTGCAGTGGCACATGCCTGTAGTCCCAGCTACTTAGAAGGCTGAGGCAGCAGGATCATTTGAGCTCAGGAGTTTGAAGCTGCAGTGAGCTATGACTGTGCCACTGCATCCCAACTTGGGCAACAGAGTGAGATACTTTCTAAGAAAAATAAATACGTACATATTCATTTAACCCTTGCAGTAGCCTTGTGAGGGCAGCATTATGACCACCATTTTATGTATGTATATATGTATGTATGGATGGATGGATGAGATGGGGGTCTCACTTTGTTGCCCAGGCTGGAGTGCAGTGGTGCAATCAGAGCTCACTGCAGCCTGGACCTCCTGGGCTCAAGCAATCTTCCTGCCTCAGCCTCCAGAATAGCTAAGACTACAGGTGTGGGCCACCAAAGTTGGCTAATTTAAAAAAATGTTTTAGGCAGGGCACGGTGGCTCACGCCTGTAATCCCAGCACTTTGGGAGGCCGAGGCGGGCGGATCACGAGGTCAGGAGTTCGAGACCAGCCTGACCAACTGGTGAAACCCCGCCTCTACTAAAAATACAAAAATTACCCAGGTGTGGTGGCACACGCCTGTAATCCCACCTACTCAGGAGGCTGAGGCAGGAGAATAGCTTGAACCTGGGAGGCGGAGGTTTTTAGAATGGGGTCTTCCTACGTTGCTCAGGCCAATTTTGAATTCCTGGCCTCAACCAATCCTCCTGCCTCAGCCTTCTAAAGCACTAGGATTGTAGGCCTGAATCACTGCGCCTAGCAGAGAAAACTGGCTCTTCTAGGTCAAGGCATTGGCTCAAGAACACATAGCTAGCAAGCCGGCATAGGTGGCATTAGAACCTAATTCTGTCTGGCTCTAGAACTCCTTCACTATTTGAGGTACAATTTACTGCGTGATTACTGGCACTAAACTTTGGGTTGGGGGCGGGGCCTGAGGTAGCTCCTGCTCTCATACATTCTGAGAGAGGTTGACAATAGGCAACTACATACAAAAAAAAAAGAAATTCCAGAATGCGTCAGGGCTCTAGAAGGGGAAAAAAGCGGGTGCGTTTATAAACTTAAAATAATCAGAGGCAGCATCTTCAAGGACTGTGAGAATGCCCCAAGTCGGGGCAAAAGTTTTGGCTGTTCAGGGAAGTGATGAAAGGCCAAAGTGGCTGCAGCGAGCGTGCACCCGGGAGGTCATCAGGCGCGTTGGTGCGAGTGGGGGAGGGCAGCCACAGACACCTAAAACCCACGGTACGCCACGCAAGGGGTTTCAGCACGTCCTGAAAGGCCCGATACCCGCGGACCGCTGTGAGTGGGGGCAGAGGGAGGTCCTTCGACAGGACGTGGCCTTAGTTGAGGAAGGTGGGAAGCAGGGGCTGGCACCTGCGACGCCCCATCCGCCCCCCCCCTCCCGTGGCCTAGCAGCAGGGGGGGGGCGAGGCGGGTCACGCATCTCTACCAGCCAGCCTCTCCTACCCAGCCCTCGGCTCCCACAACTCGCGGGGGTCCTCGCCCAGGTCCCCCGCCCCGCCCGGCTGGTGACGTCACGGCGCTCGTCCGCGCCGCCTGTGGCGTCACGGGTCGAGCCAGCGGGGCGTTCTAGGGGTCCTTCGCTCTTGGCGCCGCCGGCGGCGGGCGCGTGCGCGGCCCGATGAAGAAGGTGGTTTCCAAGCAGTCTCCGCCCAAGTTGATTGGTAGGTGCCCTCCCCGCGCGGGGCGCCGGTTGCTACGGACGCAGTGGCTGCCGTGCGCGGGGTCGCCGCGGGTGTGGCGCAGCCTCGGTGTCTCGGGGCCGGGCAGTGCAGGGTCACGCTTACCGCCGGGACGGCACCATGAAGTCTCTAAAGAAGGATTCCCGCCTCAAAATAACTCCAGCCAGATTATTAGAGGCCGCAGAGAGCTTCAAAGGTTGGCGCTGACTGCCTTGGGCGCTCAGGAGAACCCGACGGCGGAAGCGGTCCCTGGAATGAGTTCAGGATACGGGGGCCTGGAGGATGGGGATGGCACCAGGGATGGAGGAAAGATCACGGGGAAATGGGGTACTGGGGATAGGACCCTTAGGGATGGGGAGGGCAAGGCAGGAAGAACCCACAGCGCACTGGGCCTTGGGGATGGGGACATAGGAAGTGGGAGACTGACAGAGGGGCCTCAGCGACCACTGGCTGGGGAGATGGCCTTGCGCAGGCAGGGATACCTTTACCTCTAACCACATCTTAGGGTGGCATGCAGGAGGTAGGATCCCCAGACTGGATGAGGTGCAGAAGAGCCAGGAAAGAGTTTAAGGGTAGAAGGGCCAGGAATTGGGGTCCTTGGGAAGAGGAAAGAATGGAGTGGTGAAACCAGCCACCTTAATGGGGTTCTTCGGTAGAGGAGAGTTGATGGGGGGCAGGCGTCACTCAGGATTCCTGCTGGAAAAACCCAGAAGAAAAGCCTTGCTTGGCTAGTTCTGTTTTTGACTGCCTTTTCCTACCACGTGCACTTTCCAGCTGGATGACACTTATCCAGCTCCTTTAGCCTGAAAAGAGTCGCTAGATATGACTGCTTCCTGGCCTCTACAGCTTCCTTCTGGTTGCACCTGGGAGAGCCACAGGGCGTCTGATAGCAGACTGACTTCCACGGACATGTTCTCATTTGCAACCCACTCCCTTTTGATCTTTTTTTGCTGTCTCCATTTATTTATTTTTAAATTTCATTTTTAGCTCTTTTGTGTGTGTGTGTGTGTGTGTGGAAACAGGGCTTTTGCTGTGTTGTCCCAGCTAGTGTCAAATTCTTGGCCTCAAGCGGTCCTCCTGTCTCAGCCTCACAGACTGCTGGGATTCCAGGCATGGACCACTGCGCCCAGCCTAGTTTTGTTTACTGAGAGCTGGTTTTGTGTGGTACTGTGACTCACCAGAAGGGTATCAGTATTAACTGTGTGACCCTGGTCCTCAAGAAACTCAGTCTAATGAATACCTGGAGGAGTAACCAGACAAAGGTAGAAATACAAATGCTGCGATGTAGGTGCCCATCGGGCTTCAGGGGGCTCAGAGCACCTGAGCTAGACCAGGGATGGTTGTAGGGGGTCGTCTTCTGAAGAAGGTGATATCTACGGCAGACAGGAAAAAAAAAAAAGAGAGGTTTGCTTCTCTAGGTCTAGGAAGCAGCATGAGTTTATGGAACTGTAAATGTGGGAACCAGAAGAGGCTGCACAGGTGGGTAGGGCAGGGGCCAGACCATGAAAGGGCTTTATGTACTAGGTCAGAAAGCCTGATGTGCTCTTGCAGGCCCTGGGGAGACCCAGCCTCAGAGTTGTGAAAGCTCAGTGTGAGGAGAGGGGATGCTCAGAAAACTAACAGGAGCTTAGTCGCTTTTCAGTATGGCTCTATGTTTCTTCATTTATAAAAGTCCAACGTTGAGCCGGGCATGGTGGAGCACATCTGCAGTCTCAGCTGCTCAGGAGGCTGTGGCAGGAGGATTGTTCCAGGCCAGGAGTTCATGATCACACCTGTGAATAGCTGACTGCATTCCAGACTGGGCAACACAGTGAGACCCCCATTATTAAAAAAAATAAAAGTCCAATGCTGTTTTATGACATTATATATATATATATGTATTTTGAGACAGGGCCTTGCTCTGTCACCCGGGATGGAGTGCGGTGGTACAATCATAGCTCACTATAGCCTTGAAGTTCTGGACTCAAGCGATCCTCCTCCCTCAGCCTCCTGAGTAGCTGGTATTACAGGTGCACACCACCATGCCCGGCTAATTTTTTTTTTTTTTTTTGTAGAGAGAAGTTGCCCAGGCTGGTCTTGAACTCCTGGGCTCAAGCGATCCTCCCACCTTGGCCTCCCAAAGTGCTGGGATTACAGGCATGAGCCACCATGCCTGGCCCATGACATACTTTTTACTAGTTGAGAGAGAGGGAATATCTGGTCCCCTTTCCCAAGGGCAGTCAAGGGCTTTCCTAGCTACTGCCTCCTGCTTACATAGTTTCTGGAAGATCTTATCAGATTTGAACTGCTGTAAACAAATCAAGGAAAGATTTTTTACTGCATATTTATTTTTAATAAGCAGAAAATTTAGTTTGTTAATTAACCCTTGAGTTAAGAACATGCAGCAGAGTGAGGAGGGGAAAAAAATGAAGTGGTTAGCATGCAAGATACCTTTTTAAAAATATCTCAGGGAAGCCTCTAATGTTGTAGTGCAGTACTCTCCCCCAGCCCCCATATAAGGCAGCTAATGACCAAATGTAATCTTGTAACCTTGTGCGATGTTTCTCCAAAGTCTCTGATTCTTAAGCAAAAAGGAAAGCAAAAACAGTGACTTAAACCTGTTTCTTGGGACCTGAGAGCCTTTTTGAGTCCCAGTACCCCGCCTTCCCGCTGTGTGCCCCCTCCCCCCGCTGTCTTGTTGCTAAGAAGCCAAGAACCCTCCCAGCAGTATTAGATTCCCCTCCCCAACGAATTAAAGCTCCGCCCTAGTAGAGACAGCCCCTCCATGGTTCCCCCAGCCCAACCCTAAGGTCAGAATTTCCCAAAGACTTTAATCAACGCTAAAACCGAATAATACTCAGATAAAACAAGAAGCAGAAAGAGTCCAGGTTTCGTCTCCCTCCATAGTCCCCCCCTCTGCATCTCCCTTCCTATCCCCACCTGAGCACCTTGCTTCCAGCCCTCTGGTCCAGCTCCAACAGAGACTGACTGATTATCCCATGCAAGCGGGGTGGTTTCTTTTACCCCTCACTGTCAGCATCAAGGGAGAAATGTCAGCTGGGTGGCTCACCAGGAGCCCTATAGATTGGGATTCCAGACCAAAGAACCAGAGAGTGCTGGGCCTCTATAGGCTCAGTAGTCAGACATACCTCAACCCTGTGGAGTCTTCCTGCAGGTCCTAAAATGATCCCTGGGCCTCTTCCTTCCCTGGTCTTCCCAGCTTGCCTCTGCCTCTCCGGTCCATCTGGCTCTCCGCATCTGATGAATCATTCTGAAATGCGCCTGTCATCAACTCGCTCCCCTGGACCAAAGATCAGATGCCTGAGCCATGCTTTACAAAGCTGTCATGCCCTGGTTTCCCTCTCATCCCCAACATCACCGCCTTCCCAGCAAGTTTTCTGTGTTATGGTGCCACTCACATGCCATGCTCAGCCCTGGCCCCTGGTATGCTTGGACTTTGACCTCACCTGGAGCATCTCGGTTTGCTGCTGTACCTGTACCTGCCTCTCCTTCGAGGCCTGCCTCAGCCTGTGGAGCCACCTTTGCAGCTATTCCTCTGAACCCTTCTTCAGAGCCCTGCACTGTGTAATCTACATGGATCTGTTCCTTTTTTGATGTCTAACCAAACCTATTGCCTGTACTGCAAATGTAGGAACTCCTCTACTATGTTATGATTGGTGTGTATTCGCGTCTGTTAAATTTTTCAGTACCTCAAGAGAAGGAGCCATATCTTAACCTTTTATACTATCTTTGTAGTTTATAGCACATAGAAGAGGCTTGGTAAACAGTCCCTAGGAGCAATTTAAGATATATATATCCCTGGGCACAGTGGCTCATGCCTGTAATCCCAGCACTTTGGGAGGCTGAGGCGAGCCTATCACCTGAGGTCAGGGGTTTGAGACCAGCCTGGCCAACATGGTGAAACCCTGTCTCTACTAAACATACAGAAAATAGTTGGGCGGCCGGGCGCAGTGGCTCATGCCTGTAATCCCAGCACTCTGGGAGGTTGAGGCAGGTGGATCACCTGAGGTCAGGAGTTTGAGACCAGCCTAGTCAACATGGTGAAAACCAGCCTCTACTAAAAATACAAAAAATTAGCCGGGCATGGTGGTGCATGCCTGTAATTCCAGCTACTTGGGAGGCTGAGGCAGGAGAATCACTTGAACCTGGGAGGTGGAAATTGCAGTGAGCTGAGATCACGCCATTGTACTCTAGCCTGGGCAACAAGAGCGAAACTCTATCTCCAAAAAAAAAAAAAAAAAGCTGGGCGTGGTGGCGCATACCTGTATTCCCAGCTACTTGGGAGGCTGAGGCAGGAGAATCACTTGAGCCTGGGAGGCGGAGGTTGCAGTGAGCCGAGATCGCACCAGTGAGCTGAGATCACGCCACTGCACTCCAGCCTGGGGGACAGAGTGAGACTCCATCTCAAGAAAAAAAAAATGTATATATCATTTTAATGAATATTTTATTAACTAGAACATACCGCTCCCTGACCGTATGCAGTAACAGAGTGTTTATTGGACTACATTAAAGATAACTTTCTCAGAATAACCTTAGACCAGAGTTTTACTATTTCAATCTAAACCAAACATGAAAGATTGGCTTCTCTATCACTGAAGGGATGCGAGCTTTGGCCCCCAAAAATCTTCAGCAGTGTTGAAAGTTTCTGTTGACATGTGGTAATTGTCTACCCACCAGTAAAAAACACACATCTGGAGATGTTTAATCACTTGGAAAGATGTCAACCCAGTCAAGGTTATGGATAGAGGAAGCAAATGTCCTAGAAAATACAGATAATACCAAAATATTTACAAAAGCAGACCTTCAACTGATCTCAGTTCTCATAGGCTGCCACCCACTTTGGTGAGTTTGTGTAGAAGGGAGAGGGGAGGTAGAAATCAAAGCCCAAGGCTGCATCTCCACACTTGGCGGCAGATGACACTGGAACTCGGGGTTCAGCTGTCAGCCGCGCAAGTGTGTGTGCACAGAGCCATGCATTTAACAGACAGATATTCCCGAACCTTTGCTGACCCCATTACAGAAACAGACTGTGGATGATAGGCCGAATTTATTATTTTTTTCTAACAGAAAAACAAAAACATTTTTAAGGATAGGTTCTCCTGTGTTGCCCAGGCTGGTTTTGAACTCCTGGCCTCAAGCAGTCCTCCCATCTCGGCCTCCCAAAGTGTTGCGATTACAAGCGTGAGCCACTGCACCTGGCCAACAGGCTGAATTTAGAACTATGTTTGGAATGATTTTGGTGTGAGTTTTTTTGGCCACCAACTCTATGGAAATTTCCTTTAAAAAAGTTTGATTTTATTAACCAAAACACCTGCCTTGATGTTTTAGTGATACTGCCTCTTAAAGATTACGGTGCTGTGAGAAGCAGTGGATAAAACCAAATTTTGTTTTAAACTCCCTAAAGGCAGAACTTAGGTTTTCTTTTGATTGTTTTATGTAGGGCCTTATATCAAACCGTTCTGAACCAGAGGGAAAATGACAGGGTTGACCAGCCAGAGAAATGAGATGTGTTTGAACCTGTTAAGCCAGCTCTGTGAAAGGAAGGCAGGGAGTGTGTCCTCATTGGAAAGCGACCTGTGACCCCCTTCTGCCCCAGATGTTGTCAATGTCATGCTCTGGCTGCCACAACAGACTCTTAGATACATTCATACGCTCATCTCGGTCTTGCAGGATTTTTTGTTTTGTTTTCTTAGAGACAGGGTCTTGTTCTGTCACCCAGGCTGGAGTGCAGTGGCACAATCTTGGCTCACTGCAGCCTTGACCTTCTGGGCTCAGGCCGTCTTTCCCCTCAGCCTCCCAAGTGGTTGGGACTACAGGCATGTACTACCATGCCTGGGTAATTTTTGTATTTTCTTTATAGAGCCCAGACTGGTCTTGAACTCCTGGGCTCAAGCGATCTGCCTGCCTTGGCCTCCCAAGATCTTGCAACTCTTAATCCATTATTTGGCATGCTATATTGCCCATGGGGTAAGCCTTCACATGGCTCACTGGGCTCTGCACGATATGGCTGCTGCTGCTCTCTCTGGGCTCTGCCTCTTCCCTCCCACCTCACCACACTCCAGCTATTTAAAAACACATGCTTTGAGTTCCAGGGATGTGCTTCATTCTCTTTCCTCTATGCCTCTTTATGTTATTTTCTTTGGAATGCCTGTTCTCCAGGGCCCTTTCCTTTCTCCAACTTCTTTCTTCAGCTCTGTTTAAACATCCCTTCCTTAGGAAGCCCTCCCTGACCCCCCCGCCTCCCACACCCGCTGACTCTGGGCTGGGTATTCCTCCCCACCATGTTCCTGTAGTTACTCTGGTTCAGTCTGTTTCACGGTCTTGTTTCCCACTGGGCATGTGCTCTTTAAAGACAAGCTCTGACATATATCACCAGAACCTAGCACAGTGCCTGGCACATAGAAGCTGCTTAAACAATCTTTTTTATTTTTATTTTTTGAGACGGAGTCTCGCTCTATTGTCCAGGCTGGAGTGCAGTGGCCGGATCTCAGCTCACTGGAAGCTCTGCCTCCCAGGTTTACGCCATTCTCCTGCCTCAGTCTCCCAAGTAGCTGGGACTACAGGTGCCCACCACCTCGCCCGACTAGTTTTTTATATTTTTTAGTAGAGATGGGGTTTCACCGTGTTAGCCAGGATGGGCTAGATTTCCTGACCTCGTGATCCGCCCGTCTCGGCCTCCCAAAGTGCTGGGATTACAGGCTTGAGCCACTGCGCCCGGTCAACAATCTTTATTAAATGAAATAGTATGCAATAAATGGCCAGTGGTGAATGTTCTGCCTCCCCCACAGAGATGCTGCATTTTAACCAGTGTCTTATGAAACCCAGTGCCTTTACCCAGAAGCATGGATCAGTGCCAGCACTGGAGGACACTGGCAAAACATCTAGTTCAGTTGTTCCAAACCACTGTGTATCAGAATCACCTAGGGAGTTGAAAAAATTACAGCTCCCTAGGCCCTGGCTCCATGCAGTAGCCAGGAAGCTGTATTCATAAAACTCCTCCCAAGATTCTGAGGCAGACATTGGACTAATAGTTGGGAACCACTGATTTAGTCCAACTGACTCTTTGTACACGTGGGAAGCCTGAGGCCTAGAGAGGTTAAGTGATGTGTGCCCAATACTGTCTAGCTTATAAATAGCATAACCTGAAATAGAACATCTTTTTTGCATATTAAAAATAATCTTTTTTGTACAGATGGAGTCTCAACTATGTTGCCCAGGCTAGTCTTGAACTCCTGGGCCCAAGCAATCCGCCTGCCTTGGCTTCTCAAAAGTGTTGGGATTCCAAGCTTGTACCACGGCACCCGAAATGAACATCTTTTTGTTTTGTTTTGTTTTTGAGACAGAGTCTCGCTCTGTTGCCCAGGTTGGAGTGCAGTAGCGCAATCTCAACTCACTGCAACCTCTACTTCCTGGGCTCAAGTGATTCTCCTGCCTCAGCCACCCGAGTAGCTGGGACTACAGGCATGGGTCTGGCTAATTTTTGTATTTTTAGTGGGGACGGAGTTTCACCATGTTGGCTGGCTGGTCTTGAGCTCCTAGCCTCAAGTGATCCTCCTGTGTCAGCCTCCTAAAGTGCTGGGATTACAGGCATGAGCCACCATACCTGGCCTGAAATGAAACATCTTCTGATCTAAATTCTGGCTACAGAAGTCTTAGTCACTGTGGTGAGCCAGGGGCTGTGGGTAGGGGGACCCTCCAGAGGGAGCTCCTCTTGCCCCAGCAAAGTGCCGCCCAGGCCACCTTGGCAGCCTCTGCTATCTATCCAGCTGGTCAGCTCTCCACCGCCCCCCTCATGGAGTCTAGTATATATTTATACTTTTGTATGTATATATTGACATACAGAAGGAGCTCTTTAAGGACTTAATAACTTTCTGCTTCTCTTCAGAAAAGAAGAGGGCAAAGGGACCTGAACAACCCACACCCCCAATTCAGGAAGAGCCTGAACCTGTTAGCAATGTCCTACAAGGAGATGACATTCTTGCTTTGGCCATTAAGAAGGAAGACTTGAAGGAGGTGAGGATGAAGCCTAAGCTTCCCTTATCATAGAAACATTTCCCTGCCAGCAGCCTGAGTGGTCTAGAACACCAGCCATGTCCACTGTCTTCCCACCATCTCCCTACTCATGGGGAGTGTCTAACTCCATGGAAAAATCCACTGAACACAGATTCTTTTCACTTTACCACCTTAAGGAATTCACTGTGTTGTCTGTTTTAACATTTCTGAGATTCATATAGAACCACGGGGGAAATAAGATGATGAGGTATCTTGCTCCCGTAGAGGTAGGTGCCATCATTCCCATTTCACAGAAGGGAGGATGAGTTTAAGGAGCAAAGGTACAGCTCTGGGTAAAGCTGCTAAACCCTAACCCCATGCTTCACTTGGGAGAGTCAGCCACCTCTCACCTGAACTATCTGGAGGCATAAGATGGTCTTTTTTTTCCCTCCAGGATATTACTAAGTCACATATCTGTTACACAGGCATTTCCTCAACGGAACATATGGGCAGAGCTGAAGAAACAGATCTGTCAGCCTTCAGGAACTCCACCCAGAACTAGAACGGAGGAGATGGGTGATGCTCTTCCTCCTTCCACCACAGGTGGAATTCTCCTTTGTTTTATTTCTTTTTAGCAACATATTCCTCGCCTTACTGAAAAGGAAGATAAACGCGTCATTACCCAGAAATTTATCATCCGTAAACTCAAACCCACGGATCCTAGGAGGAAGGTCTGCCACCTTGTAGCACGTCCTGCAAATCCCGATGCAGCCACAAAGCCTCTGGACTACTCTGGTACACCCAGTCTCAGCCCTGGCTTCACTGTCTTTCAACTCATGGGTCAACCTCAAGAGAAACTCAGTCTCCATCAGAAAGTTGCCCTCTTGAGAGTTGCCCACCCACAGCTTCTTTCCCTTTTCTTCTTTTATCCTCACAGGTCCCGGTGACAGCTTCGATGGCAGTGACCAGATCCTGCCCCACCACATCTTGGGGAGTCTCCAGGACTTTAAGAGAATTGCACTTGCTCGAGGGAACACCCGGGTTTGTTTGCACAGAACTACCCAGATGAGAGCAGTCACTGAAGTCATTTCCGTCTTCCACCTGACAGAGTCAAGCAGGGCTGGGGTTAAAGAGACAGTTTAGTCTCTGGTTTCGAGTCTGAGTTGATAAGGGACCCTCTCCCAGAATAGTTAGACACTTCAGTTGCAAGGCACAAAAGGCAGCTGAAGCTGGCTTCAGTGAAGTTGGGGATTTACTGTAAGGATTCCAGAGATTGCCTCATGGAACCCAAAGGTGGGAGTACCTGGGTCTGAGTAGACTGAACCCAGAAAGGCATCAGGACTCGGCCCACATGCCTCATTTCCTTCTGCTCTGTGCACTGTCTTGATTTTCCCTTCTCTGGAGACTGGCCTGCCCTGCTCACTCCACATGGTGGAGGAAGGTGACTTCCCACTGCTTCCTGGGCCATGGGAAGATTCTGTATCTTTTCAACCGTCCCATCATGCAGTGCTTCTCCTGTCTCTTCCTCTTGCTTCCCTGGATCCAGGCTGACTCTGGTCAGGCGCTAAGGGGCCTGGGGCCATGTAAGAATGCTTCCATTTACACATGGGTGAAGGTGTCAATCAACGTCAGTTGTGAGGAGGACCAATAACACTAGAAGATGTTGACCCTAATCTTGAAACAGAAGTTCCCTTTCTGCGGGAGAGTGGACTGACAGCTGCTTTCAGGGCCCCCTGCTTCGGGGATTTATTTTCTGTCACTGGCTACCCTGGAGTCCTGAAGAGGAGGGATTCTCAGCACAGTGGGATAACAGCATGGGTTTAGGCCTCAGGAAATGTGTGCTCAGCCCCGCCAGAGCCTTCTCACTGCCCTCCACATGCCTATGTTGTACTTTTCAGCTGGCTGAGCTGATACCTACCTCACCCTGTCTGATGACCCTCATCTCTGCTAAAGGAGAGTCAAAGCAAAAAGCCCCCAAAGAAGAGAAGAGACCTCCCTGGGCCCCACCTCCTCAGCACAACTTTCTGAAAAACTGGCAGCGTAACATAGCCCTGCGGAAGAAGCAGCAGGAAGCCCTCAGTGGTGAGCAGAGCAGACAGGGCTCCCGCCCAGCCTCCATCTGGCGCAAGGCTCTGCTGGATTGTTTACTCTCCTCCAGAGCCTGGCCTCGGGCTGACCACATTTGTGCTGTTCACTCCCAAGAGCGTCTCACTCTGAAGCTTCAGTGGGTCCTGAAATCAGCCCCATGAGGGAAGCTGTCCGATGCAGACTGCCAAGGCCCCTGTTTGTTCTGGTTTGGCAGAGTGGCTGCAATCTTGCCTCTCTCTCTAGAACACCTAAAGAAGCCGATCAGTGAGCTGCTCATGCATACTGGGGAGACCTACAGACGGATCCAGGAGGAGCGGGAGCTCATTGACTGCACACTTCCAACGCGGCGTGATAGGAAAGTGAGGCCACCTGTCCTAAGTGCCCGGGGGGCAGGGGGTGGCATGGAGGAGGGGGGTGGGGGGCAGGTATCTGGACACAGGGATGCTGGTTTCAGGTGGCACAGCTGGGGAGAAAAAAAACCTATCCATTGCAAAGCATCATTAAGCCCTCAAGGCCTTTACTAAATTCTGTGATTAGTCAGTAAAGTTATTCAGCCTGTGGTGGCCACACAGGTAGCGAGTTATTAGAGTAGTCTTAGTGTTTGTCTCCTAGGAGCTTAGACTGAGTGGAGCCTACACCCTAAGGAGAGAGGCTGAAGAGTCCCCCCTCTTTGTTCTGGTAGACCAGTGCAGTACCTGTACCAACCCACACCATCTGGCTGGGGGCAGGTAAAGATGACAACAGGGTGTCCAGAAAATGTGGCAGTGGATGCTTCTGTTCTGCAATCATGGCAGCAGTGAATTCCCCAGAGGGAGCATCTGTAGCCTGTGGTGGTACTTATCTTCCCACATCTCCACCAGCATCTGGCTGAGGTGTCTAGGTAATCTGACTCACCTTTCCTTCCTTGCCAGAACTGGGAGAACAGTGGGTTCTGGAGTCGACTGGAATACTTGGGAGATGAGATGACAGGTCTGGTCATGACCAAGACAAAAACTCAGCGTGGCCTTATGGAGCCCATCACTCACATCGGGAAGCCCCACTCCATCCGGGTGGAGACAGGTGAGGCGCAAGGCTGTAAGCCAGCTGGCATCTTGTGCCTGGCCCAGAGGCAGGGTAGTGTGGCAGTGGCCAGCATGGCTCTACAGTGCGGCCCAGGGCCTGTTTCTCTGTGGCCTTAGGCAAGTCCCAGAGTCTTCCTGAAGTCTGGCTCCCTCTTCCTTTTCTTCAGTAAAACAGTGAGAGAGCTAGGAAACTGGAGTGCAGCCATAGAGCTGCCGTCCAGTGTGGAACCTTGAGCTGCATGCCACCGGTGAGCACCTGGACCGTGGCTGCCCTGCACTGAGAAGTGCTGTCAACTGGACACTGGCTTCAGTGTGAAAACAATATGTTTTATTAATCATTTTTATATTGATTGCATGTCAAAATGACAATATTTTTTATATACTGAGTTAAATAAACTATATTACTAAAATGAGGCTAGGCACAGTGGCTCACGCCTGTAATCCCAGCACTTTGGGAGGCTGAGGCAGATGGATCACTTGAGGTCAGAAGTTCAAAACCAGCCTGGCCAACATGGTGAAACCCCATCTCTACTAAAAATACAAAAATTAGCTGGGCATGGTGGTGCGCGCCTATAATCCCAGCTACTTGGGAGGCTGAGGCAGGAGAATTACTTGAATCTGGGAGGTGGAGGTTGCAGTGAGCCAAGATCATGCCACTGCACTCCAGCCTGGGCAACAAGAGCAAAACTCTGTCTCAAAAAATAAATAAAATAAATAAACTATATTACTAAAATGAATCCCACCTGTTTCTTTTTTCCTTTTTCAGTGTGGTACCTAGAAAACTTTCAGTGACACATGTGGCTTGTGTTTGTGGTTTGCATCCTGCTTCTCTTGAGCATATCCGCTTTAGAGCCTGCCAGGCTGCCTGGGTTCAGGTCCCAGCCATGTCATGTTAGTGAACCCCAGAGTGGTTGAACCCCTCTGGCCTGTAGTTTCCTTATCTGTAAATTATTCACAGAGTTGTGATAGGGCTAAATGAGATATGAAATGTATTAAGTTCTGACTCATTGTTAAGCACTCAATAAAAGGTAGCTGCTATAATCATTTTTATTATAATCCAAAAATTTGGCTATTTGGAAGCTAATTTTGCAGGAGTCTTGTGTAGGGCTGCTGAGGAGATATGGGACAGGAGAGCAGAGTCCAGCTGCTGCAGGGAAGCTGTATTTTTCATCCTTCCTAGAAATGGTGTTGGGATAGGCACTCTCAGAGCCCTTGAGAAGTGGGTGAGCAAGGGGGCATGGCAGCAGCCTGTGTTGAGGGTCCTTGGACCTCATGCTAGGATTACCAGCCCAGAGGGATGCTTCATATCGCTACACCTGGGATCGGAGTCTATTTCTGATCTACCGACGCAAGGAGCTGCAGGAAATCATGGCGGAGCTGGATTTCAGCCAGCAGGTTAGTATGGCCTCCATGCCCCAGTCAGAAGCCCCTTGGGGCAGTGCCTGTCTTCAGTCAGCTCTTCTAACCTTTCTCCATCTCTCGGAGGATATTGATGGCCTGGAGGTGGTGGGCAAAGGGCAGCCCTTCTCAGCTGTTATTGTGGAAGACTACACAGTGTTTGAAAGAAGTCAGGGAAGCTCCTCTGAAGAGACAACATACTTGTGAGTGCAGCCTGAACCCGGGGGAGGGAGGCTGAAGAGTTCTCCAGCATCTACCAGTATGAAAGAGCAGGTTTCCCTCCCTGAGATCAGGGTGCCTCCAGCCTAGCTTCTCTCCAGTGGTTGCCACCCACTCCTTGAACCCATTCCAGCAGCTGTGCTGGCTTTCCTATTGCCACCTGCTCCTGTCCAACAACTAACTCCTAATGGGGCAGACATTCCCTTGCTGGTCAAGTGAGGGCTCTCTAGACCCTCCCACTGCTGTGCATCTTGAATGCCTCTGGCATGGAGAGTCTATGTATTTCTGTGTACCATGAATAGCTCTGGCAGGAGGGCTTGAAGAGTCTGTGTGTTTCTAAGAACCTCCCACCTAGAGCAATGGGTCAGGAGGAAGCTGCACAGGAGTGGAGTTGATCATACTCCATTGCAGGGTGGAGCTGGTTGTGTTTCTAGGCTTCCTGGTGACCATTTCTGCGGGTTCCACATGGTATGACTGGCAGCCTAAGAGAAAATAAGTCACTGGCTTTTCTTACAGAGGCACATTGGCCAGTTCCTCTGATGTCCCCATGCCTATTCTCGGCCCTTCTCTTCTGTTCTGTGGGAAGCCAGCTTGCTGGATCAGAGGCAGTAATCCACAGGACAAGGTAAAACTGCCTCCACTGCACCTGCTGGGAGGGCCTCCCTTGGGGGTGCAGCCCCGAGGTGTCTGTGGCAATTACCAGCAGCCTGCACAGTCTCCTGTTTGGGTTTTTATCTGGTCGTGCATTCAGCACATCTGAAAATGGTGACAGCAACACTAACTTGAGCAAGAATAAAATCACAAGGCTGCAGACTGTCATAAACCACTTGGGGCTTATACCTAGCCCCCAAGCATGTAAACAAGCAAACTCTCTCAAGTAGGTATGGCTCTAAGAAGGTTCTAAAATATTCTTCAGATGCTGAGGAATAGAAATGTTCATTGGGTATAAAATATATTTTATCTGACCAGGCGTGGAGGTTCACGTCTGTAATCCCAGCACTTTGGGAGGCTGATGTGGCTGGATCACCTGACATCAGGAGTTCAAGACCAGCCCTGGCCAACATGGTGAAAACCTATCTCTACACTAAAAATACAAAATAGCAGGGCGTGGTGGTGGACACCTGTAATCCCTGCTACTTGGAAAGCTGAGGCAGGAGAATCGCTTGAACCCGGGAGGCAGGGTTGTGGTGAACTGAGATCACACCATTGCACTCCAACCTGGGTGACAAGAGCAAAACTCTGTCTCAAAAAAAAATTATATATAAATATATATATATAATTATATTTATATATATATTATCTTCTCTTCTTACTGTTGAGGGTAACCTCAGAGACAACCATATTGGAGGAGGATACCACTCTATGTGACAGTGGCCAAGCCCTGGAGGCCTGGGACACGAGACTTGCAGTGCTAAAGCCAGAAAAGTTCTGGGCAGACCAGATGAGTTGTTCACTCTAGGCCAGGGTCTCCAGCAAAGACATTTCTTGTCCCTCCTCCTTCCAGAGGCAGGTCGGGATTGCTGTTCACTTGACCTTTGAAACCCTGGAAGGCGAGAAAACCTCCTCAGAACTGACTGTGGTCAATAATGGCACCGTGGCCATTTGGTATGACTGGCGACGGCAGCACCAACCGGACACTTTCCAAGACCTGAAGAAAAACAGGATGCAGCGATTTTACTTTAACAGCCGGGAAGGTACTTGGGCGAAGCCACCCTACATGCTGGCTCCTGTCTGGGGCTGTTTTTATCCTCGTGAGACATCAAAATGTAGTTATGGCCCAGCTCCTGTAAGTTTGAGTCCCTCTCATTCCTTCCGTGAAATGTGTGGCCTGACTATTCATGTCTGTTGAGAGACTGACGGAACTTGAGAACCCGGGGAGGTGAGCCACCTGGGAGCAGAAACGTTCTAGGGGCTCAGTTATCTAGACACACAGGCCTGGAGCTAGGATGGCCAGCTGCCTCCGTTTGCCTGGGACTTTAGCACTCAGAATCCCCCTTTCCAGGAAACCTCTCAGCCCTGGGCAAACTGGGATGGTTGGCCAGTCACCTGGCCTGGGGCTCAGTTAACTGCATGTAGGAGCATACAGGTCTGGGGCTCAGCCAGCTCCTGCATGTTGGAAACCTCAGTCTCTGTCCCTCTCAGGTGTGATTCTGCCTGGAGAAACTAAAACCTTTACCTTCTTCTTCAAGTCTTTGACTGCTGGGATCTTCAGGGAATGTTGGGAGTTTCGAACCCATCCTACTCTATTAGGAGGTGCTGTGCTGCAAGTCAATCTCCATGCAGTCTCCCTGACCCAGGACGTTTTTGAGGATGAGAGGAAAGTACTGGAGGTAAGGGACCCAGGACCATGGCCGCGGTGGGCATCAGGTAGGGTATCCTGCTATTCTTCCTGGCAGTGCCTGCAGGGATGGTATTTCTCCCAGCCTAAGAGGAGAATTGAATTTTTAGCAAACAGGTAACTACTTTTGTTCCATGAACACTTCCCAGGGCTTGTGATGTAAAAGATGGGTGCGCTGGCTAGGCAGGTGAGGAGCAGCTTGCAGCAATGCCATGCATGGCCCCACTGAGTTAGAAAGAAATTAGACTGAGCCTAAGAGGCACACTGTGTAAAGTACAAACAATGCATGGCCCTATGCACTGGTCTATGTTTTGTTCATCGCTGTCTAGTACTATACAGTGGAGTTCCGTTTCACCGACAAGACTTCAAAACTAGTGATAATAATTAATAAATAGCAGGGTGAGTCTGCCCACCGTCCCACTCCATCAGCTGACAACTCTGGAGTGAGTGTGAGGTGGGAACTGGGAATCTGTCCCCCCGAATCAGTTTCACAGTGTGGCCATTTGAGCCGTGCATCCTGGGATTTGGTAGAAAGCTGTGCTTTTTTATTTTTTGTGGCCCCCAGTCACAAGGCCGGCTCCTTCAGCTGGAGCTCAGCCAGTGGTGATCAAAGGTCATTTTGACAATGTCATGCTTGCTTTACTCACTGACTGTACCACTCATGTCTCACACAAGGTGCCCCTCCCCTGTGTTTCTGTGACACTGACTGAAGCCTGATGAAGGTTCACCACCATCCTCAGAAGCACCCCCACTGTGTGCCCCACCCCTTCTTCCTAATCTGGTGACATGCTAACTGTGTGATCACCAGGCCCCAGGCAGCAGCAGCCTTCCCTGGAACTGGCCCTCCTCTGGATCCTTTTCATCCATTTTTAGGGAACAAGGATGTCTGGAGAGATTCAGAGGCTTTCAGGTCTTAGAACAGGCGTGTGTGTGTGTGAGAGAGAGAAAGAGAGAGGTAGAGAGAAAGAGAGAGAGAGAAAAAGCCAATGCCAGGAACTCAGACCCTAGGAAGACACAAAGTCCTGGGGGCTCCAACTTCCTGAAGGATGCATGGGTTTTGAGAGCCTGGGCTGCCATTCTCTGCTACCTTCCCATTTGCAGAGCAAACTGACGGCCCATGAGGCAGTCACCATCGTTCACGAAGTGCTGCAGGAGGTGCTGATGGGGGTCTTGACCCCGGAGCGCACACCATCACCTGTGGATGCCTATCTCACCAAGGAAGACTTGTTCCGGCACAGGAATCCTCAGGTGAGGCCCAGTACCAGTACCAGCCTCTGTCCCATCATGTGTGCCCTGAGTCAAGGGTCCCCAACCCCCAGGTCGCACAGCAGCAGGTGAGCAGTGGGTGAGCCAGCATTACCGCCTGAGCTCTGCCTCCTGTCAGATCAGCAGTGGCATTAGATTCTCATAAGAGCGCGAATCTTATTGTAAACTGCACATGCGAGGGATCGAGGTTACACACTCCTTATGAGAATCTAACTAATGCCTGATGATCTGAGGTGGAACAGTTTCATCCTGAAACCATTCCCCCACTGCCTGCCATCCGTGGGAAAATTGTCTTCCATGAAACCAGTCCCTGGTGCCAAAAAGGTTGCGACTGCTGCCCTAGGTGAGAGTAATAGCAAACTCTTTTATGTGTCAAACTCTGATCTGCACATCTTCCATGAATATCTCACCTCTCCTCACAGCAGTCCTATGAGATGGGTACTACTTATTTTTATTTATTTATTTTTTAGAAATAGCATGTCACTCTGTCACACTCCAGGCCAGAGTACAGTGTCCGACTCATAGCTCACTGTGACCTCAAACTCCCCAGCTCAGGTGATCCTCCCACCTCAGCCTCCTGAGTAGCTAGGACTACAGGCATGCATCACCATGCTCAGCTAATTTCTCTATTTTTTTTTTTTTTTTTTTGTAGAGATAGGATCTCTCTGTGTCACATAGGCCAGTCTTGAACTCCTGGGTTCAAGTGATCCTCCTACCCTGGCCTCCCAAAGCACTGGGATTGCAGGCTTGAGCCACTGTGCCTGGCCCTGGTACTGTTTATATCCTCATTTACATTGAGGAAACTGAGGCCCAGAAAGATGAAGTGATTTGCCCAGGGTAATTTTGCTAATAAGTGGATTCATGGTGAGAATGGAGCTTCACAACTCGTTCATTCAAACCCAGGCTTCCTTGGAAGCCCAAATGCAAAAAAAAGCTTCAACTTGGAGGTTCCCAGGTTGAAAAGAAAGTAGGGGGCCCCTCTGGCTGCAGCCCTCCTGCTGGCTTCCTCCCTGCCTCCTCCATCAGTGCTCTCAGGGGAACGGGAAGAAGCCAGGGCCAGCTGGCATGGGCTCCGGTGCCTGCACCCCAGCCTCTCCCTCACAAGCCTTCCCATCTTCTGCTGCAGCTGCATTACGAGCACCAAGTGGTGCAAAGCCTGCATGAACTGTGGCGCCAGTACATGACCCTGCCCCCCAAGGCTGAGGAGGCCAGGCCAGGGGACAAGGAGCACGTCAGCCCCATAGCCACAGAGAAGGCCTCTGTGAATGCCGAGCTCTTACCGCGCTTTAAGAGCCCCATTTCTGAACCTCAAGTGCCCCAGCCTGAGAACGAGGCCCTCAGGGAATCCGGGTCCCAGAAGGCCAGAGTGGGAGCCAAGAGTCCTCAGCAGAAGAGCATCATGGAGGAGATCCTGGTGGAGGAAAGCCCAGATATGGACAGCACCAAGAGCCCCTGGGAGCCGGATGGCCTTCCCCTGCTGGAGTGGAATCTCTGCTTGGAGGATTTCAGAAAGGTGCTTCCAAGACCCTGGAAGGCGTTGGTAGAGAATATTCCTGCCTCGAACCAACAAAGGAGGCCCCAGCAGCCCCTTTTGCTCCATGGGCAAAGAAACAAAATCTGAGAGCCCAGAGAAAGTGATCTCTTGGGTCGGTCTGTCTATCTATCTATCTATCTATCTATCTATCTTTGAGATGAAGTTTTGCTCTTGTTGTCCAGACTGGAGTGCAGTGGCACGATCTCAACTCACTGCAACCTCCACCTCCCAGGTTCCAGTGATTCTCCTGCCTCAGCCTTCCAAGTAGCTGAGATTACTGGCATGCGCCACCACACCTGGCTAAATTTTTTTTGGTGGAGTCTTGCTGTGTTGCCCAGGCTGGAGTGTAGTGGTGCAATTTCGGCTCACTGCAACCTCTGCCTCCCGGGTTCAAGTGACTCTCCTGCCTCAGCCTCCCTGAGCAGCTGGGACTACAGGCATGCACCACCACATCCAGCTAATTTTTGTATTTTTCGTAGAGACGGGGTTTTGCTGTGTTGGCCAGGCTGGTCTCAAACTCCTGACCTCATGATCCACCCACCTTGGCCTCCTAAAGTGCTGGCGTTACAGGCGTGAGCCACCATGCCAGGCCAATTTTGCATTTTTAGTAGAGACAGGGTTTCACCATGTTGGTCAGGCTGGTCTCGAACTCCTGACCTCAGGTGATCCACCCGCCTCAGCCCCCCAAAGTGCTGGGATTACAGGTGTGAGCCACTGTGCCCAGCTGGGTTACCTATTTTTGTCTGGGGTGCCCATGCTTCTATGTTCCAGGAGGGGGGCCGACTCTCTGACCCTGGCAAATCTTGGAGAAGGGGTTCATAGGTACAGATTTCTGAGGGGGGTCCCTGCTCCCACCAAAGGCACCCAGACAGCTCTCCATGGCTGCATCCCCTCCTGGTTTCTGGTCCCCTGCCACCCATCCCCACATCACCATGCCCTTCACTAGAGGACACAGAGAGCCTTAGTGTCCTGGTGCAGAATGGTGCCCATGACCCTGCCAGGCAGTGATGGTGCTCCCTGATGAGAACCAGAGAGAGGATGCGCTGATGAGGCTCAACAAAGCAGCCCTGGAGCTGTGCCAGAAGCCAAGGCCATTGCAGTCCAACCTCCTGCACCAGATGTGGTAGGTGCCCTGCCAGGAGAGCCGCCCCATCTCCTTCCCTTTGTGGCATCTGCAGGGGTCTTGGAACTCCAGGGGTCTGAGTTTCCCTTGAGCTCAGGTTGCTAGAGCATGTGGCAAACATTCCATGTTCTGGAACCCCGCAGTGCCTGCTGCTCACTGGAGAGCAGTCACAGCAGATCAAACACCTTAACTTTTTTTTCTTCCTGCTTTTTCCTTTTTCCTTCTCAATGAGCAGAGGAATGAAAAAAGGAGAAGCCAGAGGGCAGAAAGAAGGGTGGGGGCAGATTCCATTAAAAGCTTCACTTCTCTGCTGTCACCCTCCCCAGTGCCTGTTTGGAACTTGCTGGTATAGGCGTGGGGTCCTTTTCAAGGCCCTCAGGACAAGCTCCAGGAGCCTTACGCTGGAAGTCTCATGCAAGGTTCAGCCCCTCCAGTGGGACTGGGCCCAAGTCTGGCCCTGGCCTCAAGCCCTTTGAAGTAGGACTGAATTCATACAGGCCTCCTAACCCTAGTCCTGGGCCATGTTTTTTCTTGGTTGCCACCCAAGGCAAGCCAGAACCCCCTCCAAGAACTTGCCCTGGTGGGGAACAGTGAGGATGCTGGCTGCTCAGGCGTGTGGCATTTCCACAGCACTTCCTGGCACCAGGGTCTTTGAAGGGAGGGACCCAAGCCTCTGCAGGTTCAAGGACAAATGAGGAGTGATGGCATTTCTCCACTATGTCTTGCCCTGTAGTTTGCAGCTGTGGCGAGATGTGATTGACAGCCTGGTGGGCCATTCCCTGTGGCTGAGGTCTCTGCTGGGCCTGCCTGAGAAGGAGACCATCTATTTGAATGTGCCTGAAGAGCAAGGTCAGATCTTGTGCAACCAACCACACCTCTGCATAGCCCCCCCTCATCTCTCTGAATGGACAGGCAGCAGTGCCTGGGCCAGTCATACTCCTATGGTGGAAGCTCTGCTAGGCTGAGCCCATGGAGTAGGCCCCTTACCCCCTTCTATCAGCTGCCAGGATGTGGTACCCAGAAGCTACCTTAGTGACCACGTTGGTTTAGTAATCCCAGCAAAGTTAAATGACTTATCCATGGTTGTTCATGGGAGCATGGCAGAGCCGGGACCAGAACACAGGCACCACAGTCCTGTTTCATGAAGTCACGCGCCTACCAGGGCTCAAGGCTATTGCCCTTTGCTTTTCCACCTCCCCTCAAGCCTCCTCACGTGCCTGCAGCATCCACTAGGCTGCTGGGGGCCTGTCACATTTTCTTCCACCCACTTCCCTTAGATCAAAAATCACCTCCCATCATGGAAGTGAAGGTACCTGTGGGGAAAGTTGGGAAGGAGGAGCGGAAAGGAGCAGCCCAGGAAAAGAAGCAACTGGGGATCAAAGACAAAGAAGACAAGAAAGGAGCCAAGGTACTCGGGAAGGAGTCATGCTGGGGCGTGGTCTGGGCCAGGTGGGGCTGGGGAGGGGATTGGAGGGGCTGCAGAGGTGGGGGCTGTGGAGGTGGGCATGTGCCCAGGCTCTCCCAGTGAGCTACTGTTGAGGACATCCGGGGCCTACCTCTGGTGCTCCTGAAGGCTGTGTGTGTCTCCCTCTCCCAGCAGGACCGTCCCAACAGCAAGAAGCACAGGGCAAAGGATGACAAGAAAGTCATAAAATCTACAAGTCGGGACGGGTTTTCCTTGGAAGACCCTATCCCTGACATCAACCTCCCTTCTCAAGAACCCATAGACCCCCTGGTCATGGAGAAATACAACCAGAGACTGCACAGCGAGGTGAAGGGAAGCACCCAGCAGCCATTCCCCTGCCTCCCACCTGCCTCATTCATTCCGTTCAGTCTGCAAACAATAAGTGCCCACTCCATCATGGTGGAAGCATAGCTGCTTCAGGAGGGGCATCCTCGTGTGTGAGACAGGCCTCATGAATAAAGAATGTGCCTAGCATGTTAGGTGATGAGCACGATGCGAGAGAAGATAGACCAGGCAGGGAATGGAGGCACAGAGGCCTCAGTGAGGAGGTGACAACCCACAAAGACTTGAAGGGAGGGGAAGGGAGGCCAAATGGACGTCCAGTGAAGAGTGCTTTAGGCAGGGGGAGCAACTGCCACGGGAGGGAGGGGCCAGAAGGGACAGGGTGGTAGATGGGGAACAGGTCATGGGGGTGAGGGATGGTTTGCAGGCTATTGTGAAGACTTGGGATTTTTCGGAGTGGAAATGAGAAGTCATGCAAGGTTTTGACGAGCAACGCGATAGGGTCTGATAGGCTTTAGAAGATGGCTCTGGCTGCCCTTTGGAGAACAGACTCTAGGGGAACAGAGAGGAAGGAAGCCCTTCTCTTTATGCTGCTTCCACTCACTCCCCGTTAGGTGCATCCTGGCAGACGTGTTCCTTGGGAGAACACCATGTAGGGTGCATTCCCATCAATTGTAAGGTTTTTGAAGGACTAGAGAGACTTCATCCTAATCCATTCTTAAGTAGCAGGTCCTTAGAGATTCACCCAGTTTTCTGTTTTGTTTTTTTGTTACTGTTGTTGTTTGTTTTGGAGGGGAGGTCCACAAAGCCATTTTCAATGTCAGTATGTCTAATGGCCACGCCTTGTCTTCTTCTAAGGTGGACACCTGGGGAGCTGGGATTACATCATGTATTGTGTTCACACTCTGGATCTCATTTGATCAAAAGTTCCCTTCGCCACTGGTGATATCACTAAGATAGCTGATGGTTGATGGGGTCTAGAAAGTAATTAAAGGGCTCTGAGGACTCACAGGGGTCGACCCTTACATGGCTCTTTGATATTAAGAATCAACTAGCAGACCAGGTGCAGTGGCTCATGCCTGTAATCCTAGCACTTTGGGAGGCCAAGGTGGGCAGATTGCCTGAGCTCAGGAGTTTGAGACCAGCCTGGGCAACATGGTGAGATCCCATTTCTAATAAAAAATACAAAAAATTAGCCAGGCATGACACTCACCTATAGTCCCAGCTACTTGGGTGACTGAGGCACAAGAATCGCTTGAACCCGGGAAGTGGAGGTTGCAGTGAGCTGAGATCATGCCATTTCACTCCAGCCTGGGTGACAGAGCGAGACTCTTATCTCCAAAAAAAAAAAAGAAAATCAATTTGCTGGCCAGGCACCGATGGCTTACACCTGTAATCCTAGCACTTTGGGAGGCTGAGGCAGGTGGATTGCTTGAGCCCAGGAGTTCGACATCAGCCTAGACAACACAGGGAGACCCCATCTATACAGAAAAAAAAAAAAAAAAAGAATCAACTTGCCTGGGCTTGTATGATCCAACCCCATTGGAGGGCTCAGTTCCAGAGACCTTTCAGTGTGTGGATCTGTTATCATACAGGAAGGAAAATTGGCCTCCAGGAGACCAGAGTAGAACTGGGACTGAGCCCAGGCCTACCCCAAACAGCTAAATGGGCACTGCTCCATGGGATCCCTGGAGTTCCCCTTTAACAACCTGGCTCCAGTGCCTCCATATGTCAAAGGCACCGGCGCAGGGCCACCTCCCCAGATTGGTTTAAAAAATAAAACTGCAAAAGCAGGTGGATTGCTTGAGCCCAGGAGTTCAAGACTAGCCTGGGCAATGTGGTGAAACCCCATCTCTAAAAAAAAATAGAAAAAAAGTAGCCAGGTGTGGTGCATGCCTGTTGTCCCAGTTACTTGGGAGGCTGAGGTGGGAGAATCACCTGAGCCAGGGAAGTCAAGGCTTGCAGTGAGCCATGATCACACCACTGGACTTCAGCCCGGGTGACAGAGAGATCCTGTCTTTAAAAAAAAAAAAAAAAGCGAAACCAAAAATTATTTCGCAAGAACTTTGAACTTGTGAAATTCTTTCACAAACAACTGGTTTCTTTCCCCTCTCCAGCTATTCTCCCACAGCACAATTGATATATAGGTGCTTTCCACAGAGGAAACCGTGCCTGTGATGTTGTCCCGTTCTTCCAGGTCCATGGGCTGCTGGACACCCTGGTGACCGACCTGATGGTCCTGGCTGATGAGCTCAGCCCCACAAAGAATGTCGAGGAGCCTTTGCATCTCTGCAGGTGACTCTCGGGCCCAAGCAACCTTCTGGAAAATGGGTTAATAAATAATAAAGAACCTTCAAGTTTCTACTACTTCTGTGTGCCTCTGTGTCTTACATGATGGATCTTGGCTAGGTCAGCTCCTGGTCCAGGTCCTCCCATGTCCCATCTGCCCTCAGATCCCCTCCTGCCAGCTGCCAGAGCCCTCCAGCAGGAGGAGAGACAGACATAGCTGGGGAGGTGATGTGAGGGATGCCAAGCAGAAGAGCAGGTTGGTAGCAAGACAAGGAGTCAGGTGACAGGACACAGTGTGTCACCTCTGGTAGTCCCTGCCTCTGGCTTCCTTGTCCCAAACTTTTAGGGTCATACTTCCTGGAGCCAGGTCTTCCCGAAGTGTCATCACCAAGTATGACAAAGTGTGAGATGAGGAGTAGAACTAGACCCATGGGACCTGGCTCCCTGCTATCTCCCTTTAGCTGGGTCCCAGGGCCCCAACTCAGTCCCTGCAGATCATGCTCACCACACTTCTTCAGCTCTAGAGGCCACATCACCTTGTTATTTCGGGGTCTAGTCTTCCTCATCCCCTCCTCATCTCAAACTATCTGGCCTTGAGCCATCTTTCTGCCTTAAAAACAGCTGCTGATCTTCATGCTACCTCCCTTGCTCAGGGGAACATGAAACATGGCTCTCAGAAAGGTACTGTCAGCTCAGACTCATGCCCATCATTGTCTTCTGTCATCATAACCATTTGGGGCTGGGTTCCCCATGTGAACAGCACTCCAGGCTCCCAGAGTTTGAAGAACAACTTTGGTTTTTGGGTGGGTGGGCGTCCTTAAGTGGGCCTCAGGGATCCTCCAGTTGAGATGCAGAAGGAGGATGGAGAGCAGGATCTGACTCCATGTGGGAAAGGCAGGGAGGGGGCTGTGCTGGAGTCCTGATGCCCTCCTCCCCTAGAAGGCAGGGGCTCCACCAAAAAGCCAGCCCCAGGGAATGGCCCTGCCCTCTCCTTTAACGTCCTCCTGGCCCAGAGGAGGAAGGGGAGTGGTGTGGTGGGGGTGTTGAAGACCCCCTCCTTTCCTGTTGAAGAGGCAGGGGAAGGGTTAACTCAAAGCAGAGGGGTCGCCAGCACTGGCTCCAGATTTGCACTTCCTGGGGGCGGCCAACAGGCAGGTCCCCCACCTCTCAATGCACCACCTGCTTGGCCAGCAGGAAGGGGTTAACCTGCCCTGCGCTTCCTCCTGTGTCCTGTTACTGCTGAGGCAGACCTGCCGGGCCAGCTGAGCAACTTTCCTCGGAGTGCTGCCTGGCGCTGGCTAGGAGGCAAACACATGCGGGAAGAGCTGCTACCCATTCCAGGGACCCTGCCGCTGCCCCTCTGAGGGGTCTGCGCCTCCTGGGAGCAGGTGGGTCTCTGGGACGAGGGTCCATGGTGGATGGCTCTGGAGACGCTCCCGAGGCTGTGCCGTTACTCTGCTGCACAGGTTGGAGGGTCACCGCAGAGGCTACTCGGGCCGGGGCTGGGGCCGAGGGAGCCCACACTGGAGGTAAGCTTCCTCCCTGGCCCCCTCCCTGGCAGTGGCGGCATGGAAGGTGGGAGTTGGTGGGGAGCAAAGAGTGGGCTTGGGGCTTAGTCTCTTTTCCAGGTGCAAGGGAGAAGGCTGAGCTGTAGAGGACCTAAAGGCTTCCTTCCTGCCACCCCTCCCTCCCTGCATGCAGCCCCCAGAAAGGGACTCAGGGCCCCCTCCCCGTCCATCCTGGGACTTAGCATCTTTGGTGGCATTCCCCACAGACTCCTTCTGCACATCTCTGCTGTTTCCTCTTCCTCAGCCCCTCTTGCACACCTCTAGCCTCAGGGCAGCCCCCCTCCCCCATCTCCGGTGCTCCCAGGAGGCAGCTGTTACAGTGGCCAGAAGCTTAGAGCTCAAGCTCACCCCCATTCCTACAGCATCAAGAAGGGCACTGTCATTCCCTGCTCAGGCTGGACCTGATTTGGAGGCAGGGGCTGGAGCCCACCTTAGCAGAGGATGGGAACGGGGTGTGGGCTGGGCTGGTGGGTGCACAGACTTTGCGCAAACTCATGCACGTGTGACTGGACAGATTTGGGTTCTTTCCGTTTCTCTGAAGCCCTTGCTGGGGACGAGCGATCTGCGTTTTTCGGTCCTGACTTTTGGGAAGCTCTCCAGATCCCCCCATCCTGCAGGCCCTGAGAAGAGCAGCCCCTCCCTACTGCGCAGTTCTCCTTGGGACCCTGTATGTAGGCAAGAGCTGATACTCCGTGGCCCATCCCACCGCCTGCTGGCCATGCTCCCATCCCCTCAGCCGCCTCCTTCCTCTGTCCTCTCCCTCATCTCTGAATTCTCAGGCCCTGCCCTCTCTGTGCCCTTCTCTCCACCTGACAGGGTCCGGCTCAAGGTCACTGCAGTAATTCCATCTCCAGCTGCCCAGGGCTGCTGCTGCTACCGCCACTGCCTTATCAGCCGCTGGGTTTCTGTTTCACTCCCTTTTATTTCTGGGCATATTGTGTTCGATAAAACCCTTTGCTTGTAACACTGCTGGCAGCGCTCCCAGCTGCTCCCTCCCGCGTTCCTTCCTTTCCTCCTCCCCTCTCTGTGCTCTGGCAGCCTCACCGTGTTCCCTCAAACTCCAGAGAAGGAATATCAAGGTGCCTCCCCATGTTTCTGACCCCACACTTCCCCCCAGCCCCTGCAGGGGTGTGCAGAGAATGCCCACCTTCTGTGAGAAAGGTCCAGGCAGGGCCGCTGGGCCCACACCGAGAGTCCCCTCCCAGAGGCTGGTGCCCCTACCCGGGCCGGGCCGGAGGGCCAGGGCAGCCAGGTCCAGGTAGGGCTCTGGTGGAGTCACAGTGCTCAACTGGTTCTGCTACTTCCAGTGGCCAGCCGGTAGGGGTGTGCACTGGGCGGGCTTTGGTGCACATTATTTCCCATCTTGACTCTGCCACCCCTAGCCACGGGATGGGGAGGTGAAGGCAGGTCTGAGTCACTAGCAAGGAGGAGGGCAGGAGTTAAACAAGTTGTGGCCGTGGCATCCCCACAGAAGGCCCATCACCCGCTGGAAGGAAAGACAGACGGGAGACAAAAGGTAGGCTGCGCCGTGGGCCAGGCACTCTCCACCTCGTCTGCTCCCACGGGATCCTATTCTCTGGGCCCCAAACAAAACCTGCCAAGGCGTGTTTTCAAAGCGTGGGGCCGCTTTGAACTGAGCCCAGCACTGGCGGGGCTGGGGTGGAAGGAACATGGTATCGGCTGGGGGAAGGTCTCCTTCAGATTCCTATTTCTGGCAGCCTGGGGACCAGCTGGGGCATGGGCTGGGATGGAGGGTGGAGCCGAGAGTTGTTCGGTGGGTGGGGGAGAGTTCACAGGGGAAGTGGAAGCTCTGCAGGCCCAGCCAGTGTGTGTGTGCATGCACAGCCCAGCGCTAGTGTGGGAGGAATGGCGATGGTCAGGGAATTCCTCTTTTGATTTCTGAAAGGGCCTTGGGAGGACCTCGGGCCTGGGGTTGTATTCAGCAAACAGCCTGGACCTGCAGCTATTAGGGGCGAATCGGGCTGGCCTGGCTCTTCTCCCTGCTGGGGTAGCAGAGGTCCACCATGTGTCCAGGGCTTTGGGGCTTTGGAGCTTTGGAGAACCCAGACTGTTCCTACTTTCAGGGAGCTTCCATTCTAGCTGAGAAGGTGGGACTGAGACAGTAAAGCAATCCGATGAATTAATGACTAAGCTGGATAACACTGGCAATAAGGATTGGATTAGTCTTCTGGAGGCCTAGATGTTAGTCGAGGCTCTGCCACTTACGTGCCATACGACACGGGCAGGTCTCATCCCTTCTCTGGCCTCAACAATTTCATGTGTAAGTGGGGGGCGGCAGTGGTGGTGGCAGGCAGGAGTGTTGGCAGTGGCCAGATCTCTGAGGGGCAGCCTTCCTCAAATGATCCTTGCTCTCTTGCCTTCTGGCTCACTTCACAGCATTTCTTCTGAGCTGCCCTCCCCTGACTCGCTGGTTCACTCCTCCTTACTCTTCCCTTGGATCTTAGATCTCAGCTCTGCCACCACCTCCTCTAGGAAGTCTCCCCTGATTTTCCTGGCTTGGGTCTTCCTGGGCGGCTCTGCACTCCCACACTGGACTGTGATTTTCTGTACCCTCTCAACTGAACGTGGGTGGACCAAGGCGTGTGTTCTGTGCCTGGCATGATGCCTGGCTCAGAAAAGGCCTCCAGGAAATAGGTGTTGAATGCACCAAACTACAAAAATTAACAATATGAGAAAAGTGAGCTGAGGAGCTGGGAAGGACAGGTCTTAAGCTAGATCTCAGCAGAAACAGAGGCGGTGGCGCAGCAAAAGCAAGGCAAGCGAGCTTTCCTGGAATCCCATTAGCATTCCCCTATGAGGCCACGCACTCTTAGGTGGGGCTTCCTAGGGTCATCTTGGTCCCCCATGTAGCAGCTCTGTGATCTTGGACAAGTCACTTAATATTTTTTTTTGAGACGGAGTCTGGCTCTGTCTCCCAGGCTAGAGTGCAGTGGCCGGATCTCAGCTCACTGCAAGCTCCGCCTCCCAGGTTTACACCATTCTCCTGCCTCAGCCTCCGGAGTAGCTGGGACTACAGGCGCCCACCACCTCGCCCGGCTAGTTTTTTGTATTTTTAGTAGAGACGGGGTTTCACCGTGTTAGCCAGGATGATCTCGATCTCCTGACCTCGTGATCTGCCCGTCTCGGCCTCCCAAAGTGCTGGGATTACAGGCTTGAGCCACCGCGCCCGGCCAAGTCACTTAATATTACAGGGTCTCGCTCTGTTGCCCAGGTGGGAGTGCACTGGCACGATCATGGCTCACTGCAGCCTCCAACTCCTGGCCTCAAGTGATCCTCTTGCCTCGGCCTCCTGAAGTCCTGGAATTATAGGCATGACCCACTGTGCCAGGCCCATTTAATACTCTAAGCCCTACCTTTCCCACCTGCGGATGGAAACAACGATAATAGCATCTTTGTGGTGTGACTGTGAAGACAGATAGATGAGCATGCAAAGCTCCAAGTGCCTGCTGAATTATAAGTGAAAAAAGAACGTGCGCCGCTGAAGGCTATCCCTGGAGGCAGGGACACTCTGGCCAGGCCTCATTTAGTTGGTCAGTGGCTGAGTGACCTGTAAGGTAGGCCTTTGCCCCTGAATTCCTGGCCCTTTCTTCCTCAGCCTCATGTGGAACCCAAGGACGCAGCTGCTCTGCTGAGAACACAGCGGCCCATCCTTCGAGACCGTGACCTCACCACAGTGGCCCTCAGCCCTCCATCTCCAGTGGGGGCGAGGGCCACCCACCTCCAAGTCTCCAGCCATGACGACCTCCGCGCTCCGGCGCCAGGTGAAGAACATCGTGCACAACTATTCCGAGGCGGAAATCAAAGTGCGCGAGGCCACCAGCAATGACCCCTGGGGCCCCCCCAGTTCGCTCATGTCCGAGATCGCTGACCTGACCTTCAACACAGTGGCTTTCACCGAGGTCATGGGCATGGTGTGGCGGCGGCTCAATGACAGCGGCAAGAACTGGCGGCACGTGTACAAGGCTCTGACATTGCTGGACTACCTGCTCAAGACAGGCTCTGAGCGGGTGGCCCACCAGTGCCGCGAGAACCTCTACACCATCCAGACACTCAAGGACTTCCAGTACATTGACCGCGATGGCAAGGACCAGGGTGTCAACGTGCGCGAGAAGGTCAAGCAAGTGATGGCCCTGCTCAAGGATGAGGAGCGGCTGCGGCAGGAGCGAACCCATGCCCTCAAGACCAAGGAGCGCATGGCACTGGAGGGCATCGGCATTGGCAGTGGGCAGCTGGGCTTCAGCCGCCGCTACGGCGAGGACTACGGCCGCTCCCGGGGCTCCCCGTCCTCCTACAACTGTGAGTGAGCCCCGGTGTGTGGCTGGGATGGGGAGGTGGCCCGACTTCCAATCCTGGCTCTGCAATCCAAGCCATGGTTCATAATACCGACCTCTGAGGGGTGTTACGAGGATTCAGACATAAGGAATGTAACATGCAAGACACAACACCCAGCACATAGGTGCTCAACAAGTTACTCAGTTAATAATGTTCTTACAGATTCATCATCATTCGTTAGCTGCCCGATAGGATGGCGTGGTGGTGGAAGCATGGGTTTGGAGACAGATAACATTCTTTATTCTGCTTCCTCCAAGCTGTGTGACCTGGGCAACCACTTCTCTGAACCTCAGTTTCCTCATCTGTACAGTGGAGATAAGCTCACCTACCTCTATTGTTTGATTTGAGAATGAAATGAGACCAGGCTCAGGAATGTCCTCTATCCCGTGCCCAGACATATGACATTCCCCTCCATCCCCCCACCTGAAGGCAGCTGCCGGACAGTCCCTGACTGTCCTGCCCTGAGTCGTGGGGGCTTCCCCGATCTGAGGAATACTCTGAATGGCCCGCCTTCCATAAAGCCCTTGACAGTTTGCTGAGGGCTGTGAGGCTGTGACCTCATTGGACTAGAACCTCCTATCCTTGCACTTCCCTTGCCCCAAGCAGGACAGGGTCCATCTGGAAGTCCAAGAGCTGGAGTCAGGGTACCTGGGTTCAAGTTCTGCTTGAGGACCCTGGTCAGGTGCCCTAAGTGCTGCCTGTGCATCTGCTAAGGAGGGATTGGAGCCGTCCCACTGGGACAGGGTGGGATGGGGAACTTACAGAGAGTGCCCAGCACACTGCCTGGCCCACGGGGGCCTCCACGGCCTGTTGTTCCCCTCCTCTCAGTTCTCTTCTTTGAGCCTCAGCTTCCTGGCAGGCAGAGGGGTGTGGAAGCTAATGGGTAATCGTGTGGTCACAGAGACATGATGGTCGTTGCAGCCTCCTCTTCGTCACCCCGTTATACCTCCGACCTGGAGCAGGCCCGGCCTCAGACGTCAGGGGAAGAGGAACTGCAGCTGCAGCTGGCCCTAGCCATGAGCCGTGAGGAGGCAGAGAAGGTGAGGCCACGCAACCCCACTGTGGTGGGGAGGGGATGGGCTAGAGGGAGAATGCCTGGGAGCCCCTCAGCCTCGACTCAGGCTCTGTCATCCTAAGCCCCACTCCTGTGCCCAAGGACAGCACAAGACCCACTGTCTCTGTCAGTTTGTCGCAGGCAGGGACTGCCTCCGCACCTCCAGTCCTCTCCACCTGGCCTGGAAAGAGTAGCAATGTGTAATTAGGGGCACCTGATGTGTCTTGGGGGGCCTGCTACCACCTCATGGTGGAAGGGGTGAGTGAGCTCAGACATTGCTAGGAGACACTGGGATATGCTGCCCGCCCCTGCCCACCAGCTATCCTTTTGGGGAGACAAGGATGGGCCCCCAATATCATCAACTTTGCCTTTACTTCTGTGGATCCAGGAAGACCAGGCAGGAAGCAGCTGGGCCTCACACAGGAGGGCCTAGAGAACTCTCAGAGGATTCAGAAGCAAAATATCAGTCTTCCTGATCTTTAAACTGCATTTCAGATGCAGGCAGGGAGAAGGCCACACCCGCCCTGCTGACTGAGGGGCAAACGGCCCCTGCATACTGAGGCTGGGCATCTGTCTCTCCATCCCCATGACCCAGGCAGGGCTATACTGCCCTTCCGGTCCCAAGGTGGGAGTACAGGGCGAAGTTCACACCTCTCTTCCTCCGCAGCCTGTCCCCCCAGCCTCCCACAGGGATGAGGACCTGCAGCTGCAGCTGGCTCTGCGCCTGAGCCAGCAGGAGCACGAGAAGGTAGTGGGCTGAGCCCTCCCGGCCGCCGGTGCTGCTGCTGCTGCTGCTGCTGGTGGTGGAGGTGCTTCAGGGCACTAACAGTCTCCTCCTGCTGCACCCGGTGGCCCTGCCGCTCCTAACCTCTCAGCTGCCTCCCACCCTGCACTCTCTCGACTCCAGCCTCGAGTACACAGGTCCCCGGATTCCAGCCTGCGCTGCTCATGCTCCTGACTCTTTCTGTGCCTTCTGTAGGAGGTGAGATCCTGGCGGGGTGATAGCTCCCCCATGGCCAATGGTGCAGGGCCTGCCGTCCACCATCGGCGGGACAGAGAGACCGAGAGAGAAGAGAGAAAGGAGGAGGAGAAACTAAAAACCAGCCAGGTAGGGAATGGGCTGGGGTGCGTGGGATGGACAGGGCCTAAGACATGGACTGAGTATTTGTAAAGAGAGAGCAGAGCAGTGCTTGGCATATAGTAAGCACTGACATGTTTATTAGATGAAATAGGTGTGGGTATGTAGCAGCCCTAGTCCCACACTGCATGGGCTGATGACTGAGTTAACAGCAAAGTGGGATGCAAAGGGATCCTGATCGGAGACCCCTGGATTTGGGTTCTGAATTTGCTGCCACTTACTCTATGACGGGGCATGTCACTGTCATGGCCTCAGTTTCCCCTTCTGCACAGTGTGCTTATTGGATACTTCCAGCTCTGACATGTTAGGATTATATGATACTGTCGATCAAGACTAAGGTGGGCCCAGGGACATGGTGCTGAAAACACCACGGGCTCATGGACGTATTTTCTCCACATGGGGAGTGGGCAGCTGCTGAGTGCAAGGCTGCCCTCCAAAGCTGTCCATACCATGCCCGGGTGCTGTGGTCTCCTTTCCGCCCATGTTCACTGTGGCCAATTTCTCTTGGACACTGACCTAGGGAGGTAGGCTGGTTGAAAAACATCTGCCTTTGGCCTTCCTGCCCCTTTCTGCTGGCCTGGATTCTATCCCAGCTCTGTCTCTCCCTGGCTGTGTGACTTCAGGCAAACCCCTTCCAGCCTCTGTGTGCTGGCTGGCTCATCCATAAAATGGGTGCATCACCTGCCCTACCTACCTCACAGGGTTGTTACGAAAATCAGGTACTCTGTGGATGAAGGAACATTATAAACTGTAAAGCACTATGTCGAGGTGAGAGATCATGAATAGGTATCTGTGGAATGAATAAAGAGAATGAGCTGGCATTAGCCTGACAGGTCAGGGCCTGCCCTCCTTCCAGGCCCCACCCACTTCTGAGCCCCGGCTGCCTCTCCCCTCCACAGTCCTCCATCCTGGACTTGGCTGACATCTTCGTACCTGCCCTGGCCCCGCCCTCCACACACTGCTCTGCTGACCCATGGGACATCCCAGGTGGGCATGCAGGGCTGCAAGAGACTTCCAGGCTGGCCTGAATGCCCCCTCCTTCCCAACCACTTGCTGGGCCAAGCACCTCCCCGCAACATCTGAGTGTCACCGGGCAAGTCACTCACCACCTTGAGCGTCCGCCGCCGGTGGGACGGGCTTTCATAGTGAGGGCTATGGAGAATGTCTGAAGGGCCCAGCTCCTAGGAAACGCAGCAAATGTGCTCTCGCTGCACTCACTTGCTCAGCATGTCCCTGCCTAGGAAGGTGGCCTGAGTCACCCACACCTGCAGGTCCCAGTTCCTGGGGTCACTTGCCAAATACAGGCTGCAGCCTGCTGGGTGGTCCTGAGGCCACAGTCCATCTGTGACATGGATCCCCTGCCTCCCGATCTGGGCTGGGTAGCTGGGAAGCGCCCTGGGCGAGGGATAAAGGTGGGCCTGGGATCATGTCTATGCTGTTCCCATTTCAGGTTTTAGGCCGAACACAGAGGCCAGTGGCTCCTCCTGGGGGCCTTCTGCAGACCCCTGGTCTCCGATCCCCTCAGGAACTGTCCTGTCCCGAAGCCAGCCCTGGGATCTGACTCCCATGCTCTCCTCCTCTGAGCCCTGGGGCAGGACCCCAGTGCTGCCTGCTGGGCCCCCCACCACAGACCCCTGGGCACTGAACTCTCCCCACCACAAACTCCCCAGCACTGTGGCTGACCCTTGGGGAGCCTCCATTGAGACCTCCGACACACCTGGTAAGAAGAGGGCCAGAGCGTGTGAGTGAGGGGCTGGAGGACTTCCAGGCAGAGCCAAGGGGGCAGCAGATACTCTATGTGTTACGAGGGCAGCTTCTCTGGAAAGGGGTTAGACCAGCACCTGCCCTTTTTGCCAATCCATCTCCTCTCCCTCTCTCTTCCCCCAGCTGTAGGTGCTGCCTCGGCCTTTGACCCATTTGCCAAACCTCCGGAATCCACAGAGATCAAGGAGGGGCTGGAGCAGGCCCTGCCCTCTGGGAAGCCCAGTAGCCCTGCGGGTAAGCAGGGCAAGGGGATGGTGAGGCTCTGGGGAACAAGGGGCCCACCCCAAGCAGCCTCTGTCCTCTTCCTCCCACATCGGGCGCCAATCCCTCTCCCCACCAATGAGCTCTAGCATTTCTATTCCAGAGCTGGACCTGTTTGGCGATCCCAGCCCCAGTTCCAAGCAAAATGGCACGAAGGAGCCAGATGCCCTGGACCTGGGCATACTAGGGGAAGCACTAACCCAGCCAAGCAAAGAGGCCCGAGCTTGCCGGACTCCCGAGTCCTTCCTGGGCCCCTCGGCCTCTTCCTTGGTCAACCTTGACTCGTTGGTCAAGGCACCCCAGGCTGCAAAGACCCGGAACCCCTTTCTGACAGGTAAGACGTTCCTCAACCCAGGGGCTCCTGCTTTCAGAGCCTAGCCTCGTCCGGAGGAGCTCACTCTCCTCCCCAACTTCCAAGACCTCCCGGTGTAGGGCTCTGAATCCCGGGTCGCTCCAAGCCACTCTCGTTCTGCAGGTCTCAGCGCTCCGTCCCCCACCAACCCGTTCGGCGCGGGCGAGTCGGGCAGGCCAACGCTAAACCAGATGCGCAGCGGGTCGCCGGCGC